>NC_141549.1:81752857-82083571 GCF_021556685.1 Rattus norvegicus | reverse complement strand
CCATTTTCTGGGCTTGAGCTCAGACGGAGTAGAAGAAAACCAAACTGATTGGAGCCCTGATCCATGTCTACTTTCAGACTTCCAAGCCCATGTAGCCAGCTGTCTTATCCTCTTGCTGCCCCAGTCTGCCCTCTATGACCAGCCACACTCTGAAATTGTGAGCTATACAACCATTCCTTCCTTAAGTGGCCTTGAAGAGGTCATTTACCCCAGGAATAGGAAGAATAACTACCTCAGAGGACCATTGGTTTAGAATCTCATAGTGTAAGATTCAAACGTAAGGACAAAGACTGCCTTAGGCAAACAGCAGGTGGAATTTAGGAAAACACCCTATTCCAGGAAATGAACTAACCTTCACCACACTCTCTGCATGCCGAAGTTATTTCCCCACCAAGGGACTCCAATGAATTCAAAGGACAATAGGAGGCCACCAATGAATTAAAAAAAATAATAATAGGTCCCACCAATGAGAAATAACCAGCTCTTGCTGTAACCTAAATCCTGGAATAGTATAAAGGGTGTGGACCTTTGTTCTTCTGGGAAACCTCTGTCCCAAGTACAGGGTCACCCCAGTGTACTGGATCATTAAACCTCTTGCTTGTTGCATCAATCTTCATCTCCGTGTTTTCGTGAGTGGGACCTCCTGGACCTAGGGCTGATCGGGTCCTACAACAGAAAGATCAGGGAGGGGCTCAGGGGCCAGCCCAGCTAATCTAATCCCCATGTTCTAGAGTAGTGGTATTCAAAGTGTGCCATGCAGCCTGCCTGCCAGTTTCACTGTGGTCTCCAGTAGAGCTGAGCAGCTGGGTGAGTGAGAATGTGCACTGTAAACCAAAACTGCTCCATCTCTTAAAGGGAGGGTTAAAGACCAGTCTATGATGTTCGTGCACACAGAAGGAAGGAACACTGCTATTTCTTTTTTTATTGGTTATTTTATTTATTTATATTTCAAATATCCCCTTTCCAGGCTTCCTCTATGGAAACCCCCTATCCCATCCTCCCTCCCTCTGCTTCTATGAGGGCACTCCCCCACCTACCCACCCACTCCCACCTTCCCCATCCTGGCATTTCCCTACACTGAGGCATCGATCCTTCCCAGGACCAAGGGCTTCTCCTCCCATTGATGCCCGACAAGGCCATCCTCTGCCTCATATATGGCTGGAATGCTGCTATTTCTGCAAAGTGGAGGAAACCTTTACAGACAGTGCTTGCTGATATGCAGTAGAAGCAACACTGTCAGTGGCTGTCCTAGAGCTCCATTCCCAGGCTAATTGTCCTTAGGGGTTGATACAGGTGAGTCTACCTCCTGCTGATATGATGTCTGCTCATCCTGAGCTCATGATGTCCCTGTGTCCAGCAAGCTTTCACCTACCTGCCCTGTAGGTCAGTGAATTTGATGTACTCTGTACCTTAGGGTTGCCTGCAGGCCTATGATTCTTGCTAGGGTGCTGGCCTTCTGTGTCCTGATGTCCTTGCAAAAATATGTTCTAGTGTCCACTTCATTTTCTGTAATACTCATCACTTCAAAGACCACTGGAATTTTAAATTATCATAGCAACAGGTCAGTGGTCCACAGAGCTGATGAACAACTCTGAGTTCTAATCTACAATTGGGCCAATTATCCATTTACTCACCATCACTGTACTTCTTTACAGATTTTTGGATCCCTGAAACAATGTCACACATATACATATATGTAAATATGAGTGTATTTCTGCATGTACAGGTGTGTTTATATATACATGTTTGAGCATGTATATAATATATGTATGTATTTTCCCCTCTTTAAGTCATCTCCAAATGAAACAGTTGAAACAATGATACATTGCAGAGTAAAAAGCTCTGGACATCTTACAAACTATCAAATGTGTCAACTAAGTTGTTTATCTCAGGTTACCCAAAACCCACTGAGGGGTAATGGTGGTCAGAGGTGAATGGTGTTTTGACCTCAGTCTGTGGGTCTCATAAACATAGCAGATAGGAGTTACTTCATCCCGAATAACCATGGGAGGATATACCATATGCTAGATATCATTTTCTAGCAGCAAGAATCTCTGATCACAATAAAGACCGTGTCTTAGTTAGGGTTTTACTGCCATGAACAGACACCATGACCAAGGCAACTCTTGTAAGGGCAGCAATTGGGGCTGGCTTACAGGTTCAGAGGTTCAGTCCGTTATCATCAAAATGGGAGCATCCAGGCAGGCACAGTACAGGATGAGTTGAAAGTTCTACATCTTCATCTGAAGGCCTCTAGAAGATGGCTTCCAAGCATCTTAAAGCCCAAGCTCACAGTGACACATCTACTCCAACAGGGCCACACCTACTCTTACAAGGCCACATCTCCAAATAGTGCTATTCCCTAGGTCAAATGTATACAAATCATCACAGACCAACAATGACTGACAGAGGGTGGAAGCGTCCTGCCTCTTAGAGCTGGTATTTCTTATTGACAGGCAGCTCCAGCCATAGCTGACTTAGCAACTGTCCAGCAGGATAACAGAGAGGCTGCCAAGTACTTTTCAGAGGGGGTAGTACAGGGAGAGCACTTGGGCTGAAACAACATTGGAGGTTGCCACGTGTGCACAGTGATTCCTGACAGATTCTCTCATAGTAGGAAGTGCCAGGATTCAGTATAGCTCTTCTTGGGCTAGAGCATATGAATAAGGCCCTCTCTTCATCCCTGTTCCACTCTGGAGGGAGGAGGTGAGTCCACCTGAAGCTTGTAAGCACTAAGAGCCCTCAGAAGCAACTGCTAGGTATCAGACCAAGGCTGTGCACGTCTGCCCTTGATGTTGCTCTTTTCTCTCACTCCCAATTCTAGAAAGTCAAGAAAAGCTGGATTCTGCTGAAAGCTGGCAGTGTTAGGACTGAGGCTGCTACTGTGCTTTAGGAATGGTAAGCAGCAGTAACAAGAAGTACCTTTTTCCTGCCAGCTGTCACATTTTCCTGTTGTATACTATGCTTTGAATTTATTCTTCTCTCATACAATACACCCTGACTAAAGCCTCCCGTCCTACCAGTCCACTCATCTCCCCTCTTTCCCAGATCTCTTGCTCCTATGTTTCCTTCCAGAAAAGCACAGGCCTCCCAATGATATCAACCAAACATGGCATTACGAGATGCAATAAAGACTAGGCATAAACCTATCAAGGCTGGGCAAGGCAATCCAGTAGAAGAAAAGGGGATGTCCCGTGAGCAGGTACAAGAGTCAGAGACATCCCCACTCTTATTGTTAAGAATCCAACAAAAACCCAAACCAAACAACCACAGCATGTGTACAGAGGGCCTAGCTCAGACTTTTGCAGGCTCCATGGTTGCCGCCTCAGTCTCTATCAGCCCTGCTTGGGTGATTGATTCTCTAGGCTGTGTTCCCTCAACTCCTCTGACTCCTACAACCATTCTTCCCCATCTTTTGTGGGTTTCCTGAGCTCTGCCTAATTTGAGCTGTGTGTCTATCTGCTCCCACCAGCTATTGGAGGAAGCCTTTCTGATGGTGAGTGGGCTAGGCTCGGCTCTATGAGTGTAACAGAATCATTAGGAATCATTTCATTGACATTTTTCCTTTTGTTAGCCAGGAACTCTTTGAAGGTGTTGGCATGGGCAAAGGTGGCTCACAGAGGGTCTTGCAGAGCTCCTGCATGTGGGCTGGTGACGTTGGACGTCAGGGACAGGGGTGTGTGTTCAACAGCATGCTATGGCATGTTTCTGTTTGCAAAAGATCCATGTGACTGCTCCACAGAAAGGCAAAGGGACAAGAGAGAAGAAGAAGAAATGTTCAAGTTCTGCAATTACAACAGCCTCCTCAAAAGGGGAGAGTGAGCTGCGGGCAGGCCATTATGAAGTACGAGAAATAACATTTTGGCAAGCAGCTTTCTCAAAGAGAAGCTAAGTGCATGATAACAGATTGCCCCTGCCTCTCGTAACTTATTAATGAAAGATCACGATATTGAAGGATTATCTTGGTCGTTTTTACAATGAGAGAGAAATCTGAGTAATGTCCCTATGGTGATGTTAGCTTGGTTCTGTTTGCTAACGAGTCTGGATTGCAGAGAGGACCATGTTAATGATCCTTCAGTGAACCAGAGGTGAAATCACACTTAGAAAGTAGGAGTCTGGTCCTGCTCAATAATCAAGTGCTCAGGAGCCCAAACTGCTCACTTTTGGACCTCTACACAGGCCAACATCCGGGAAAGGGGGCTGTAGATATCTCCAGGGACATGCTTCCCTGAGGAATTCAAAGTAACTCACTACAGAGAGACAAATCAAAACCTTAACTGTTTGACTCAGTAGCAGTGACTGAAATGATCCGTGGTCTCCAGTGCTGACTTTGTATTGAGTGCTTTGTGTCTATTATTCTATTTAGTGTTCCCTGCTAGACTATTGCTGCTGTGACTGATTGACTCTTAGGGAGAAGGGAAGTGAGGCCCGGAGAGCTTGAGTTGTTTGTCCCCAATCACAGTTCATAATTGCTCGGCCAGTCTTGGAAGCAAGGCTGACTGCAAGTCTTACCAATCAACTGCTGGACAAGCCAGTAGAGCTTGCTGCAAAGCTGGCCAGCCCCGCCTTGCATCCTCACAACAGGAACTGAAGGACAGACTCTGTTTATGTTGGATGGCGGGGCAATAGCAAATATGAGGGGAAAAGCAGAAGTGCCTGTGCAAAGGCTCTGCTTCCTCACTTGACAAGTGTGTGAAGAAGCCATGCCATCTGTCTTCTCTGGGAACGTACTATGGCTGCCTTGTACTCTGGCCATCAGCTATCAGTATCCAGACATGTGTGGAGAGCTACCCTAGCCAAACCAGCCAGTAGACATCTCACTAGTTGGCTACACACCCAGGAGCAAGCCCAGAAGGGACCAGGCTCTGCAGAAGATTTGAGTCACATGGTCTACCTATGGGACACAGGAGACAGCACACAGCCTCTCCAGAGATGACAGGACAGAGGCGGAATGCGTGGATGGGACGAGATTCATGAGGCACCTGAAACGGAGAGATAAACACAGATGAAATGTCCTGCAGATTCAAGGATCTAGTCAACTCCACAGTGCAACCATCAACCATGGATTAAGACTGAGACCATGCCAGTGTTCTATGAAATTGAGAACGGTTAAAAAGGCTTATGCCAATGTGGTGTGATTCTAAAGCACAGGAATGTGACAGGGGTGCCTGACGCCTAAGTCCACACCCGCCCACGCTATGCTGTTTGGACACACAGACAGGAAGCATAAAGGATGTGTTATATCTTCACACCTAGGAGTTGACACCAGAGGCCAACAGGGGTTATCCAAGGGTATGACTGATTGGGGCTCATCCCTGTGTCTTTAGGTTGGGAAGCACCAAAAAAAAGGCCACACCATAAGTGGTTGGCCACATAGAGCCTGTGGAATCTATAAACGAGCTCCGGCTCAATTATCTCATATTCGAGTTATAGAAAGTATTTAACAAAATGTATACGTACTTGAACTATGCCAAGTGAAACATGTCTGGACCAAACTAGTTCTTAAACTTCAGGTCTGGGCTATAGTCTTAAGTTAGTTTCCTGAGGGTTTGTCCTCTGACTAAAGTAAGACTTTTCTCTCTGCACACTGTTCTACCAATCATGTCCCCTCTGCCCCAAGTGTGGCAAACAGCAAAAGTGTAGCACAGAGGTGGCGATTATCCTTGTCTACCTGAGTGCACAAGGCCAGCATTTACAGCAGAGCAAAGAGGCCTTCTACAAAAGAGCTGGAGTACTATGGCCATTGGCATCACCAGTGTTGTAAGGCCCTAAAGGAGGCCCACAGAGGAATGAAGGGATAGGGCTGACCCCGCCCCCCACGTCATGAGTCATGAAATTGCCTCTTTATACCAGGGGCACAGTTTTCCAAGGCAACATCTTAGGCATTACCAAGGTACTTGCATTTTAAACAATTTAGATGGATGTGATGATTATGTGTTTTAGACGACTGTTTGGTGACTCAAAGCCTAGCTGTCACAGTTCAGAATGTGAAATGTCAACACGCACATAGAAATTCTGAGTGAAATTGCCTGACGAGGCCTAATGGTGGAAAATATAATGTTTATAAATGAAATTCACATAATGTGAGAAAATTTATGGTTAACCCAATGGGATATTAAATGACGTAAATTGACGTGGTGATTACTGCCATGCTCATAAATATTAATACAGTAGAGTTGCTTGTCATATGTTTTAATTTTGGCGGTGGTGGTGACTTGGAGGTGTCAAGGTGACTGGGGGGAGAGATGCTCAGGGAACTGGCATCCCATATTTACCACTGAGGTGTTGCAGAGAAAATTGCCTTGTGGGTGAGTGGAGAGGGGCAGAAGACAAGTGTGCATGGCATCATCTAATGGACAGGAGAGGTTGTTCTCCTCTGCATATCTACATACACACACACATGCATGCACACACACACATACACACATGTACACACACATGCATGCACACACACATACACATATGCGCATGCATACACACACACTGGAGCTGCTATGTTTCTATATCTTGGCATTATGGGCTTAAGACTCTGGGCTTTTCTCATCCTCCGCCTTTGAAAGCACCAGGGTCCCAGTTAAATTTGGAAACAGTGAGGGATTCTTCACATGCATCCTACCTATTAACAGGAAACCTATTTTTCTCTAAAAATCAAGAATTGTTATTACTTTAAGAAAGATCATAGCAGTGTGCTTATTTAAATGCTGTTAAGGTACGACTGCCTCTTTGCACTCGTTGGCTGGTTAACTGCAGTGTTCTCTGTAGCATCCGTAGGAAGAACTTTTTAACCAGGGCCCTAGGTATACCAGGTGCCCTTTCCACATGGAGGCCAGAACCTACAGAGGAAGAGAACAGCCACACAGAACATGAGAGTTATTAAGTAGAATTATGGCAGATTGAAAAGTAATGAAAAAACAACCAGTAACAAGTGCTGTCTCTGCCTCTCTCTCTCTCTCTCTCTCTCTCTCTCTCTCTCTCTCTCTCTCTCTCTCTCTCCCCCACCTCTCTTTCTCTCTGTGTGTGTGTTTATACCCATTTGTCCATGAGTGTGCACTTGTGGGTGTGCATACATGTGAACATGAGTGCGTAGACAGGCATGTGGATGTGACAGGCCAACCTCAGGCATTGTTCCTCAGGAGACTCTGCCTTGGGTTTTGACTCAGGGTTTCTAAGAGGCTTGGAACTTGCTAAGTAGGCTGGTTGGTCAGGGTACTCCAGGGATTCCTCCACTGCCTCAGTCATGGGACTACAAGCATGCACCACCACACTTGGCTTTTTATGTGCATCCTGGGGATTGGACTCAGTTCTCATGCTTCCATGGTGAGCACTTACAGACCGAGCTCTTCCCTCAGACCTGCACATGACAGTCCGTATCCATATTTCATCAACACTTAAGATCCCACGAAGCCGTGGAAGTGCATTGCTACCTGCTCTGCAGCTGTGGAAGAGCATTGCTACCCAGTCTGCAAGTGTGGAAGTGCATTGTCACATGACCTGCACTCATCTGTAGACCCGGTGAAATACCTGGAAAAGAGCCCTTAAGAGCAGTTCTAATGGTCAAAGCATCATGAGCAGATGCCCCAACCCTTGGGCTTTACTTCCTTTGGGCTGAGTTCAAGATCATAATTTGGAGATGAGACCTTAGTGCAGAGCATGATTAATCCCGCACCAGCATCTGAGAACGCCCATGAGAAGATCACAATGATCCTTGCCTGGGCAATTCCTCTGGAACCTAAAAGCTGGCAGATGTGTGGTGTGGGCCTGAAGGAGATGAAAAGACTCTTTGCCATGGAGTCTCTGTCCCCATACTACATCTGTCTCCTTTGCTACCTTAGTCATTGGGTCGAATTCTACTAAACTCTGCATCCAAACACGTTGGTCCTTTGATGAATGTCTTGCTCAGATCTGTGATGCAAGGCTAACCAGACCTAGACTGGCATGGGCATTCTCACTGCTCAATGCTGAGACATCTGACAGCTGCGCCGAACAGGGACCTTAAAAGAAGGGAGCAGAGAGAGCACACAGCTCTGGACAAGTCCCTGCAGCTCCATAAAAGCTATGCATCTCTGCCCTGTCGGAGTTCACCTATCCCCTCATCATTCCTGCCCTGTGCCTGAGACCCCCTCAGTCCAGACAGAAATGATTGTGAGTGCTTCCTCTCTTCTGCATTCTCTGCCCAATGAGCATAGCCTGCCTTTAACCCAGAATTCTTTCCTCTGTAGATGCTGTGCACTATGCGAGATGGGCATTTAGACCTGAGTATAGTAATAAGAAGCTTGATTCCTCTTTGGTTAAAATAAAAGGAATGTGAGTCTAAAATTTAGCCTACCACATCATTGACAAGGGTGACCAGCTCTAAAGACCTGTCATGGTCTCCCCATAATCCATTGGGGTTATGAGAGCAAATAACTCATCCTGGTTCCTGTCATGCTCTTGGGTTCTGAAATTATGATTGGGCTTAGTCTCCCATCATGCAGTGGGGTTGCATCCTAATGACATTTCCAGGTCTTCAGCAACTTTGCTCACGAGTGCTAGTGTAGATACTAGACTAGATCTGAGTTAGAGACTGTACAGGATGACCCCAAAGCTCTGCTCTTATATCTCTGACCAGTGTGTGTGTTTGTGTGTGTGTGTGTGTGTGTGAGAGAGAGAGAGAGAGAGAGAGAGAGAGAGAGAGAGAGAGAGAGAGAGAGAGAGAGATCAGTCCCAGATCCTTCCCAGGTGAGTCTGCTTCTGTTCCCTCCTGGTGTTTCCGTTTCTCCAAGTTCTCCGTGAAACAACTCTTAACTTTTCTTCAGTCAGCCATCAGCCATTAAGGCAATGCAGAAGAACTGAATCAACTCCCTCAGTCAAGAAGTTTTCATATTGAACTTTTTGCACAATGTATGAAAAGCAAACGTCTGGACAAAGATTCCAGGATAAATTTGTTCTGCAAACTTCCCAGCCGCTCCTACATGCTTGATCCTCCACAAACTAGAATTTCCTAGACAGCTACCTTAGGCTGGTATCAGGCTTCCTGATGTCTGAGGAAAAGAAAGGAACAAACCATTCATGTGTCATTAGGATGGCAGGAGTCTGCTATTGGTAAAGACTGAGGAGGGATTAATAGTTGGCAGAGGGAAAGGGGTTTTGTTTGGAGTGTTTTTTATTATTATTGATTTATGGTGCCAAAGGCAGACACTGATACAAAGGGTTCAGCAAAGAAGAGAGGACACTGATGGGGTCGTAATAAGGTATCAGGATGCTTCCTTGCAAGAGCAGCTGCCAGAAGCAAAGGTAGATACAGTGTATGAGCTTGACTTCTGGATTCTCCTGTGCAGCCTGCCTTCTACTGCAGGAAGGTCAGAGTTCGAGGTGCACTTGCTGAAGTGGCACATCCACTTATAATATATACTAATGGCGGATACAAAAGGAATCATGGGTATTTTCAGGAAATATGGGCCTCTTGTGGAGCTTTGTGCTGCACCTCTGAGCTTAACAAGACAAGATTTACACTGTAGATTGCGCAGTACTTACGGAACAGTTGATGGCTAATTTCCTAACTACCTCCTTGTGTGCACAAAGGGAGACACAAGGAAAGAGGCAGAAAGACATGGTGAGAGACAGAAATATGGCAGAGAGAAGAGAGAGAGGATGTGTACATACTGTAGAAGGCTCAGACTTGGCATGCTTTTGTGAAGACAATAACCAATGGGGGGGGAAATCAACTTCAGAATCCCAATGTGGTAAAACGCTAGACATTTCTCACATTTATATAATCAGATTTGTGTCAGGACTGGAGAAATGGAGAGGATATATTCTCACAGTAACTCAGGGGCCCCTGCTTCTGGAGGTGACATCAGCGTTGGTGGCACAGGGTCTTCCTGAAAATATAATTCCTTAAGGAAATGGTGAAAGAGAAGGACTAGAAGGAAATAAAGGGTTACTTTTATTTTTATGTTTGTGCCTGATCCATGAATGGCATAAGTCACCCTTTGTCCTTCTAGGGAAGAGCTGAGCTATAGAGAAGCATCTACCTGCAAGAACAGTGGGGCATGAAGGAGAGATTTCTGCACAAGGAAGGATTCACCACCATTGTTGAGGGATGCCAGGTTTCTAAGGACTCAGTACTTTCCACTGTGTTCTGCTGGAGCTGAGCCAATCTTTAGATAGCTGACAATCAAGCTGAGATAAATAATGAGTAGATGAGGGCCTCGGTGAGAATAAAGCAAAGTAAAGTTGATATAGAAGTATTTACATACATTGTATTAATGGGGTGGGGAATGGCGTCATTAGTGCCTCACATTTTATAGATGCTCTTTGTGTGGTCGTTTGATCCACTCTCCTCCCCAGGGTGAGTCAGGCATTGGCCACTATGAGTGATAAGGTTTCAAAGCACAGAGAGGGTCTAAGGATGTTCTGTCTACAGGCAGTAACTAATGCTGCAGACCTAATCACATAGAAGGGGCAGCTGAGAGTTCTTCAGCCTGCTTCCTGCAACTAAGCATAATGGAGGCCAGTCCATGACACGCTGAGCATGTCAGCAATGGTGCCTGCCTTAAAAGCCAGACTTTAGTTCCTTTACAATCTGAAAGACCTTTCTTTCTTTCTTTCTTTCTTTCTTTCTTTCTTTCTTTCTTTCTTTCTTTCTCCCTCCCTCCCTCCCTCCCTCCCTCCCTCCCTCTCTCTCTCTCTCTTTCTTTCTTTCTTTCTTTCTTTTAAATAAAGATACATGGAGGGTTTTGTTCCAATACTAATCGGATGAGATGAACCACCCTTTTGCCCAACAAGCCAGTTACCCAGTTATCTCTCTCTTTCTCTAATGTCGGGGCGGGGCTAACCTGGAACCCGCCCCCCTCCCTAGTGGGGTTAGAAGCTCAGTACATGCAGTTATGCCCAGAACATCTAATGGGCGGGGCTGGACTTGCAGCAGTTCTGGATAGGCCTTTGCTTTGTATACACCGATGTTTCAGCTTTGGACTTTCCTAACTAGATCAAAAAACCCTCATATTTGGCCATCAGATCTATGTGCTTCTGGAACTAACTCCAAAACACCTCACAAACAGTTCATTTTGATTGATTGTTTATTCGAGCCTTGTGTGCATGCACGTGCGTGTGCATGTGTGTGTGTGTGTGTGTGTGCGTGCATGTCTATGTGCACATACATGAATGCGTACATGTGAAAACAGAAGGCAACCTCAGGTGTCCTTTCTCAGCAGTTATTTACTTTGGTTTTTGAGTGAGGGTCTCACTTGGTCTTACAGCATTCCTGATTTGACCAGTGAGCTCTAGTTTCCACTTGTCTTTCCCTTCCCAGCTCCAGGACCCTAAAGATAAGTCACAGTGTCTGTTTTATTTATTCTTGTTTGGCTGGATTTTGTTGTTGTTTTTGTTGTTTTCTTTTGTTTTATTGAGTTCCGGGTATCAAATTTAGGTCATCATACTTGGATGGCCAGCATCCTAATACCTGGGACATTTACACCCCCCCCCATTCTTTTTAATCTTATTATTTAAAAGGCAATTACTTTTCTGTGCACTCATGTGACGGCTTAAGTTCATGTGGACCACACATATGAAAGTGCCCAGTGAGGCCAGAAGAAGGAACGCTATTTTTTTTTTTATTTTATTTTTTTTCGTAGCTGGGGATCGAACCCAGGGCCTTGCGCTTGCTAGGCAAGCGCTCTACCGCTGAGCTAAATCCCCAACCCCAGGAACGCTATTTTTTGGAGCTGGAGTTATAAGCAATCGCGAGCCAGCACATGAGGACTGGAAATGGAACTTGTGTCTTCGGCCAGAACAAGAGCTTTAACCCTGAGCCATCTCTCTGGCCCCTTCGCCCTATTTTTTGCATGATGCTTTCCCTTCAGTTAAGTCCAGTGACTTTACCAGCATGTAGAGAATGCTGTAGTGATACACTCTCCCGCATTCTATCGTGAAAAGAGGGAAGTTCCTGTTGCCGGTGAAGTTGAGGCTTTTGTGTGGAGGGTGAGCTAAAGTTACGCCTTGTTGCATTTAAAGACTTGCTTGAGGGAGGAGCGAGGCAATCCTCCTTAGTAAGCTGAGGAAGGTACCCTGGAATGGCAACTCTCGTGGCATCTGCCCAGATGAGTCATATGGAAGGGGAGGTTGCTTCAGCCCCATAAAGATGTCTCAGGGCTGCTATCGCACGGGCTCAATGGTGAACACTCTTAGTAAAAGGGGAGGCTAAAAAAAGGGAACTGGAAAGCAAAGCCACCTTGTGCTGTGTATGTGAGTTTTACGGTCTTCATTGTTTAGGCCGTGGGAGCCTTTAGAATTTCACGAGCTTGGAGGTGCTGAGTTAATAAGTATTTGCTTGGGCACACAACATCTCCAAGACCTGAATAGCTCACAGTGGTATCTATTTTCTGGCTTGGATCTTTAAGACAGACGTGGATGATTCTCAAGCCCAGATTGGCTCACTGTGCTGTCCCACAGCCAGAGATCATGGGATACAGGTTTCAGAGCTCCGTCTACTTCATCCTTTATGGATAGAACAGAGGAAAACTGGGGAGATAGCAAAATACAGAACACATCTTAGGACTGGGGTGGAGATCACCACGACTAACGTCTGTCCCTCGGACAAAGCCCGTTGTTTGCCAACTCAGTATTAATGATGTAGGTAAGAGCTGCTTCAGGTGACCTGGAGGGAACATAGGTGCAGGAGAAGCCCCCAGGGATCCTGTTAACCACAGTGTGCTGAATAGATTTTTGCCTCAGTCTCTTTGCTTTTACAGAAGTGTGATTAACCCACGGGCAGAGCTAAGATCCAGTGGGATTTACAACTATATTACAAATGTCAGATTCCACGAGGGGGAAAAATGTCTCCATCTTGTTCCAAGTTTTCTCACTACCCGGGATTCCTCTGCCCGCTCTCAGTCCTGTTTTTTTCAGGGACCGTAGATGGGATCAGATTCTGCCCTGTTAAAAAGAACACTAGTGAACTTGAGCTTTGGTCCGTCAGTTCCCTGCCGTGTCATGAGTGGAGGCATTGGGCTGTAAGCTGATGTCACCTACTGCCCACCCTTCCTAGAAGAGGAAGCATTTTGGGAGGATATTCCCAAAGCTGAAACCTGACAACTATGGTTTAGATTCCTGGACCATTTTCTCCCAGGCACTTTCATTGTGAAGCTACCTTTTCCAGCCCTTTCTCCTGCTTGATGCCTTCCTTTCTTCGACTGAGAAAGATTGGGTGGGAAGAAGCTTTTCCTGTCTGGTTTCCTTTAGACAAAGAGGTGCACTCACAGACAGACGGGCTTTGTGGTAAGGTCTCAGAGCTCTTGCAGATGACTGTGCACACCTGTCTGCTTCTTTTCAATTGAGGAGTTTTCCTCTGCTCGCCTGCCCCCCCCCTGCTATGGGAACACGAGGAATTAAATGTCCATGGACTAGGTATGGGGCAAGGTGATTAACAAGAGTATCCCGTATGAATGGGAGAGTGCTCTCTGGCCATTTGTGCAAATGAGCAGACATCTAATGGCATCATTCATTTCTAGGAATAGTCATGGTAAATGTAGGTTTCTAAGTTATAACTTGACATCTTCTAACCATTGGTTCCCCAAATTAAAAGCCTACATTTCTATTAATAGAATGCTAAATGAAGTAAAAAAAAAAGATTCTGTAATTTTTCGGAACTATCAGGAACTTTGGTCAGCATCACAATTTGCATTTTGTATAATAAGGCAACAGAACTTAAGAGATAAACATAGAGTACCCTGTTCAGAAACAGAACCAGTGTCTATGACCTGCCAATTGCAGAAGAGTCCCAAGGGAGTCTTGAACCCTGGGTGCATCATTCGCCATGGTCACAAGGAGCTTCTACCTCTATGCCGTCCCACTATGCTTCTTCCCACTCTGCCTAAGTCTAAGTTAGCCAGACAGTGACAGTAGCCACTCTCTCATCATCAGGAGCTCATGGAAAGAGCCTTGCCTGGTCTCACCTGGCTGACCTCCAGTTATCTCCCCAGCTGAGATGCACCAACCACATTGCTGTCCTCCCTGAAAGAAATGGCTCTTGTTCGTTTCTGTGAAATACTGTAGTATTTTGAATCCCTGCAGGTATTTGCAAACTGTGGACCAAATAGTGTTTCTGGTGGATGCCTTCCTAAAGCCAGCAGGGCTGACAACTCCATGTAGGTCCTAAAAGCACCTAAAAGGTCATATATGTGGAGCGTTGGAGCTCACCTTGAATTCATGAAGTCATCTTCTAACTTTGGGTAGTGCTCATGCTATGCAGAATGGCTGCATGCAGTCTCCCTTGGCTAATTCCCCCTGAAGCATCCCTTGGGAAAGGTAGTTACAAAGCTATGAAGGAGGGAGGAGACACATTCAGACCTTTGGCAGTTTATAATCAAACCCAGGGGAACTGTCTTGAAGACTAGAAGCACATATTTCTTTTCTGGAGGGCCTGACCTCTGTTTCCAGCACCCATAGCAAGTACTCACAACCCCTGAAACTCTAGCTTCAGGTGATGCAATGCCCTTTTCTTTCCTTTGGAGGCACCTGCATCTGGTAGAGACACTCAGACATACACGCAACATATACAAAACTGAAATAAAGTATAGTGGGGGCTCAGGTCTGGAAGGAGTTGGTAGAAGGGGATACATGTGATTGGAATTCTCAAAAAGTTAATAAAATGAGGAAATATTAAACAATATATTAAATTATTAAATAATATATTAAATATATTAGAGTAATAAAAAGAAAGCCACTTCATTCCTTAATTACTCATGATAGGCTGAAAGGAATGTTTAATTTGGGGTTAAACTAGGCAAAGTGAGTGAGATCCTGGCCCTACGGGGAAATCCAGCTCTAGGAAATTAAAAGGCTAATGAACAAGTATTTGGATTTTGAACTCCACAGTGAGTCTGCAGTTGGCCAAGTTTACCATGAAAGCCCGGAAGAGGCAAGTTAGCCAGCTAGCTGCTCTGGTCTGAGCCGGAGACTCCGTTAGGCAGCGCCACCTGGTGCCGGCAGCAGCAATAGCCGGCGGATGACCTAATTCTTAGAGGTCCGCAGACAGAACTTAGGGTACCCTGAGAGGCTAATGATTAAAGGGGAAAATCAAAAGGTACATCCATATTTCACAGTGTGTCTGGGAACATTTTACCCATTTTGGATAAAGTTTCCCTTTGAGGAGCATTTTTTCAACTGATGACTAGAATTGAAGAATGCATCTATACAGGGATGTTCTTTTATTTATGTAACTTTATTTTTTAATTAATAATTTCATTCCTTTACATTTCAAATGATATCCCCCTTCCAAGTTTCTCCTTCACAATCCCCCCTATCACATCTGCCCTCTCCCCTTTGCCTCTATGACGGTGCTCCTCACCCACTCACCCACTCCCGCCTCACCCCTCTATCGTCCCCCTACACTGGGGAATCAAACCTCCACAGGAACAAGGATCTCATCCCACTGATGTCAGATAAGGCCACCCTCTGACACATATGTATCTGAAGCCGTGAATCCTTTCATGTATACTCTTTGGTTGGTGGTTTAGTCTCTGGGAGCTCTGGGTGGTCAGGTTAGTTGATAGCGGTTTTCCTACGGGGTTGCAATCCCCTTCTGCTCCTCCAGTCCTTCCCCTAGCTCTCCCATTGGGGTTCCCAAGCTCAGTCCAGTGGTTGGCTGTGCATAGCTGCATCTGCATTCATCAGGTACTGATAGAACCTCTCAGGGAACAGCCTAACTAGGTTCCTGTCAGCAAGCACTTCTTGGCAACAGCAATAGCATCGGCGTTTGGTATCTCCCTGGGTGGGGTGATCTCTGGATGGCCTTTCCTTTGGTCTCTGTCCCACTTTTTGCCCTTGTTTTCCCTTTGGACAGGAACGTTTCTGGATTAAAATTTTTAAGGTGGGTGGGTGGCCCCATCTACAGGGGTATTCTAAGTGAGCATACTATTCTGAAAGTTAGTGAGTGAAGACCCACATTGTCAACTAACGCTGGGAGCTCTCAGAGATGGACCCACTAACTGAAGCGCATACAGGGGCTGGTCCAAGGCTCCAGGGACGTAAGTAGCAGAGGGCTGTTTTGTATGGTCTCAGTGGGAGAGGCTATACCTCTTCCACTTGATGCACCAGGGGTGGGGGGAAACATGGGCAGGCAGCCTCTCAGAAGTGAAGGGGAGGAGGTATGGGGGCAGGCTCTGTGAGGGGGGAACAGGAGGGGGGAGGGATTTGGGATATTCATAAATAATAATAATAGCAACAATAATAATAATTCCAAACACTTCCAGATGCGGGACTTTTTCAACAAGCCAGGAAGAAATACTTTTAATGAATTTCATTATCAAATTTAATTACAGCATTTGTTTGGAGCCTAAGATAACCATTCATGACAACCGTAAGACAGAGGTAAAATTACCTTTGTATTCGTCTATTACAGAGTGACGTGTTTTCTAAACAAACGCGGCGGCGATCCAAGGGAAAGGGGCTAAGGTACTTAGGCTAGACAGTGGCAAGATATCTTCTTGGGTAAGTCCTTCCCCAGTGGTATTTTAAATCCATTCCAAAAATGTCTGCATGTTAATGTCTACCTTTGATATTTACGATGCCTTTCAAAATCCCACTGATAAATACCTGCGTTCTTTCCAGCGTGAGGCTGTTCGGAACGCTGGTCCCATGGTTTCATTTCTTCTGAATAAATACTAAGAAGGGTGATTTCAAGGTCCTGGGTAAGACATCTCTTTAGCTTTTCTTCACATTACTACCCCACAAGCAGTGTCTTAGTTATGCTTCTCTACTGCTGTGAAGGGACACCATGACCACGGCGAAGGCAACTTTTATAAAGAAAATCGTTGAATTGGGCTGGCTTAGAGTTTCAGAGTTTTAGTCCACTATAGTCTTGGTGGCAAGCATGGTGGCAAGTCGTGGTGGCATATAGGCAGGCATGGTGCTGGTGGAGGAGCTGAGAGTTCTACATCTTGATTCAAAGACAGCAGAAGTCAATGCCACATTGGCTAGGCTTGAGCAATTGAGATCTCGAAGCCCACCCCCTAGGTATGCACTGGCTCCAACAAAGCCACGCCTACTCCAGCAAAGTCACGCCCCCTAATAGTGCCACTCCCTATGGGCCAATTGGAGCCATTTTTTTTTAGTTTAATGTTTTTTTCTTATTCACTTTACATCCTGCTTACTGACCTCCTCCCAGTCATCCCCTCCTACAATCCTTCCCCTATTGCCCCTCCCCTTCTCTGAGTAGGTGGGGCCTCCCTGGATATTCTCCCCATCCTGGCACTTCAAGTATCTGCGAGGCTAGGTGTTTTGTCTCCCACTGAGGCCAGAGAAGGCAGCCCAGCTAGGAGAACATATCTCACAGACAAGTAACAGCTTTTGGGATAGCACCGAAGTCAGTTGTTCAGGACCCACACGAAGACCAAGCTGCACATATGAGCTGGAAGGCCTAGGTCCCACCTGTGTATGTTCTTTGGTTGGTGCTTGAGTCTCTGAGAGCCCCAAAGGTCCAGGTTAGTTGACTCTGTTGTCCTTTCTGTGGAGTTCTATGGCGGCCATTTTTACTCAAACTACCAGAAGCATTACACGAGCCTGCTCATAGCCTCTCCCCACATTCCGCACCACTTACAGATTTTGTTTCAGCCTCTCCAGTGGATACACTAGGTTGCCTTACTGTGGTTTTAATTTGCCCTTTGTCATTAATAGTTTAGCAATTTTCAGTTTGTTTTGTGAAGTCTGTTTCTGTGTAATTTGCCCACTTACTGTTTCAGAGTTTTCTTTTCATTGACGTGGAGTTTAGGTGTTGTTGTTGGTTTGGTTTGTTTTCACTTAGCTTTCACTGGTATGAAGCTTGCTCTGCACAGTAAGCTGGTCTTGAATTCACAAGAGTCTATATGCCTCTGTCTCTGGACTGCGGGGATTAAAGGCCGATAGATGCTATGATGACTAGCTTGAAAATATTCTTAAGTATTTAGTGTGATGGACTCATCTAGATAAGTGCCTTGCTCAGATAATCACATGACAGGTATCGATTTCTAGAGCCTTCGGTATGCCTGTTTTTTTCCTTAATAACTAAAAGCAGATTGTTTTAATTTGATGGTGATAAATTTACGTTTTTATCATTCTATGTATGTGTGCCCACACTAACGTTTTATTTTGTTTTTGTCAAAGGGAAGCTATGTTTTTCTAAGTCCCCTACTGTGTTGTCATAAGTATTAGATGATGTCACACTGTATTAGATGGTGATTGACTCCAAGTACTGTTCCACGAATGGCTCAGGGTCTCATGACTCGTGGTTACAAGAATGCAGTGACTTGGCAGTCTGAATGCCTTTCCTTGCACTCAGATGGTTCTTGTCCCCTGAGGCTGCTTTTTACAGTGCCACTGGATATGGTTGCTGTGGTCACATGGGATCCACAGCTCTGTTCTCCAGTCTGCAATGACTGCATAACACTTTCCTTTCAGAAAAATCCAAGCGGCCCCTGAGTGGTAATCTTGGGTTGAACCACAGGTGGAGAACTGATTTTATGCTTACGAATTATGAGAATAGCAGGGATGAAGTGACATGATTATCACGGATTAACAGTGTCTTGTCTTGACAGTGGGGGGGGGGGAATGACAGAGGGTTTGAATGTTCTTGTGCCTGTTTCGGCAGACTAAGGAAGGTAGCAAATATTCAGCAGGTCTCAGTCTTTCAACTTACATTTTGATCTATTCTTAGGTAACCGTGTTCAGTGGGATATTTTTGTGATTTGGAGCAGTGCTGTGAGCCATGATGCTATCAGAAGCCTGTGGCCCTGAGGTTGAATGGTTCCCGTTGCACTCTGCATTCCTTGCGGGAGCTCGCTCCTCAGGCGCTCCTGTATTGTGAGCAGCTGTGTTCTATCTGCTAACGATTACTCAGACCACTGCATCCAGGCTGTGGGTTCTACTTTCTTGTACATCCTCGTTCTTTAGGTATTAGCACTACACTGTTCTCGGAAAGCCAACCGAGATTCGGATTGCCTGAAGGATTTTGATAAACTCCGAAGCCTAGTGGAATGACCCTAAGAAACCGAGCACGCATCTTTCTGCGTGACCCAGAGGAACCAGATCTTCGGTGTACTTGAACTCTTGACAGCATTCTTCATTGCAGCTTTCTTTCAACAGCCCATTTGGGCTATCAGAAATCGCTAGATTAGCTTCAAATATCCCTTCCACAGGGTACCATCTAACTCTCCACAAAAATGTCTAGAGGACGCTGTGGTGTGCATAGATCTCATCTATATTGAGCAAAAAGGACCAGTTTCGAAGGGTTTCATGCCCTGTTACCGGGTTTATATAACATCCTTGAACTGAAAAGATTGCAAGAGGAAAAAAAATGGATAGCTGCCAAGGTCTGAAATGGAGAAGAGAAGTTCAGGTGTCTCTCTCTCTGTAAAGTCCTTGCTATAGTGTACTATTGCTGCTTTCACGGATCTACACAGTGTGACACTACTTTTATTTTGGTCATGTCAGTTTCCTACCCCGACAAGGGGCCCTAGTTACATGAGGTGATCATTGTGGACCTACCTACACAGTGGGTCGATGGGACCGCACTTCCTTACCTTTGCAATTAATTTACTATTAAAATTTTGTTCATGCTGGTTTGTATTTTTTTTCTAAAGTGTTTGGACTAAACCTTCAATAAATCGCCTGTTCTAATGAGGCATGATGGCTCACACCTGCAATCCCAGCACTGGGGGTGGCGGGTGGGGGTGGGGACAGTGAGCAGGAAGTCAGTCTCTGTATGGGAGGCTCTGCCTCAAAAAGACAATTTAAAAACAAAACAAAACAACCATGGAGACCAGAGAGAAGGCTCAGCAGGTAACAGGACTTGCAGAAGAAGCCTTGATCACCTGAGGTCAATCCTGGGAACCCCCATGGTGAAAGGAGAGAACACACCCCTAGAAGTTGTCCCTTGAACATGCTACATGGCATTTCAATGAATATGCCACATATACGCACACACACAAATAGGAAACATAGGTTAAAAAACAAAAAAAATTATTTATTGAAATTATAATTAATGTTATTATTTAAAACAAACTAATTATTGTAAAATAAATTAGGGGAAATTTTATTATGACTCATCTCTTGACCACTTCTTAATTAATTAATTAGAAAAAGACTCCCATTTTTCCAGGTTTTGTACCCTGTGTAGCCTCAAACTCCCTGTGTAGCCAAGGGTGGCCTTGAACATCTGACCCTATCACCTTTACGTTTCAAGTGCTCGCAAGTATGTACCACTGCTCTGAAGGGAATAGGTTTATCTCAACCATTCACATCAGCTGCTGACTGAAATGTATTGATTTTTACATGTGACCCAGAAACTTCCAACAACACGGAAATGAAGAATACTACATCACACACCACTTGGCTTGACTTTGTGTGACTATTTGGGTATATTATCCAAGTTTTACTCTTTTAGTCAGCATTGTGAGTGCACCTGATATTAAATTGCTTAGAGCAGTTTTCCAAAAAAGATCTCCAGTGAAAAGAGGCTGATGAAGTAGACATTTTGAAAAGGTTTTGCCACAAAATGTAATGAGTAAAGGGCTGGGATCCATCTATTCCATCTATATATGTGTGTGTAGATGGATATGGACATGGATATGGATAGATATGGATAGATATACATACACATATATATGCACATATCAATTTATATAGATGGATATGTAGATGGATATGTGTGAACATATACATTATTCATATACATAAGAATATAGTCTAAACTTCAGAATTAGCAAAAAGCTATGTCTGTACTAAAACCTTTCAACAGTCACATAATAGGAAAGGACTAAATATCGACATCCCTTGAATTGCTGACTCAAAAGCATGGGATGAGTTCTAAGAAGAACAAGGACATCCAGGTAGACAGAGCAAGACACTGTTCATCTGGTTTGTACCCTGAGGCGTTGTTGTGTAGGACCAAGGCAACATGAGGTAGAGAATGTGAGTGTGTGTGTGTGTGTGTGTGTGAGAGAGAGAGAGAGAGAGAGAGAGAGAGAGAGAGAAAGAGAGAGAGAGAGAGGGGGGGGGAGGGAGGGAGGGAGGGAGGGAGGGAGGGAGGGAGGGAGGGAGGGTTTACCACAAATGGTAGGTAGCAGACAAGGGAGAGAGGAAAGATTCATCCTCTCCATTATTTGCTAAGGATATAGTAGGAAGCCCCTGCTCCCTACCCTGAAGGATAATTGTCTGCTTGAAGGAGATAAAGTTGAGACCCAGAAGCTGATGAATGGAGGAGAAAAGTAGACCCCATTCAGTCAAGCTCAGGCAGTGATTCAACATAACTCCTCACCCACTGCTGGTGAGGAACAATGGTTCATTCAGAATCTTGGACTGAGGTGCTTTTGGAGGACACACATCACCCAGGTTAGAGCGATGGGGCAGTCTGCCTAGAGTAAGACATGAAAAACATCTAACCATGCTAGGCGGTGTGCACAGCCAGCTCCCTTCCCCTGTGTTTCCTTTCTGTGCAAATGAGCATCTTTCTTCAAAAGCTCAGGATTTGCATTGGTCCCTGGGGTGACCTGCCATTGATTTCACTAAACACTGGGTGTCACTGTTGCTGCTCTACGACAGAAAGGAAGACTGAAGAGTTTCCCACTCAATAACCTCAAATGCATAATAATTCCCGTTTAATTCTTTTCAATGAAACTCTCCAGACAGGCTAGTTCCTTCAAGCTGTTTTTGGTTGTCTAATCAGTACTTGGTAGGAACCCAGGGATCTTATCTGAAACTCTCTCTGGGCAACAGCAACCAAGGGAGGAGGTGCCTTGCTCTCTGTGAAATTAGAATTCCTTCTGGGCAGTGAGCACGCACTGACCCTTCCTGCCAGGATGACCAGCATCCAGAATTACTGTGTAGCATCTTCTCTGTGGGTCCTCTTTTCTTTTTACTCTTCTTTTATTGGATACTTTTATTTGCATTTCAAAGGTTATCCCCTTTCCCAGCTTCCCCTGTGGAACCCACCCTCCATCCCATCACCCACCTCCTGCCTCCATGAGGGTGCTCCTCCACCCATCCACCCACTCCCTCCCACTTCTCCACCCTGGCATTCCCCTACAATGTAGCATGGGGCCTTCACAGGACCAAGGGCCTCTCCTCCCATTGATGCCAGATAAGGCCATCCACTGCTACATATGCAGCTAGAGACAAGGAGCTCTGGGATGTCTAGTTGGTTGATATTGTTGTTCTTCCTATGGGGCTGCAAACTCCGTCGGCAACCTCAGTCCTTTCTCTAATTCCTCCACTGGGGAATCTGTTCTCAGTCCAGTGGTTTACTGCAAGCATCCACTTCTATATTTGTCATGCTCTGGCAGAGCCTCTCAGGAGACAACTATATCAGGCACCTATCATCATGCACCTCTTAGCCTGGGTTTGGTGACTGCCTGTGGGATGGATCTCCATGTGTGGCCGTCTCTGGAAGGCCTTTCCTTCAGTCTCTGCTCCACACTTTGTTTTTCCTCCTGTGAGTATTTTGTTCCCCCTTCTAAGAAATACTGAAGAATCCTCACTTTTGTCTTTCTTCTTCTTGAGCTTCATGTAGTCTATAAATTGTATCTTGGGTATTCTTAACTTTTGGGCTAATATCCACTTATCAATTAAGTACATATCATGTGTGCTCTTTTGTGACTGGGTTACCTCACTCAGGATGATATTTTCTAGTTCCATCCATTTGCCTAAGAATTTCATGAAGTCATTGTTTTTAATAGCTGAGTAGTATTCCATTGTGTAGATGTACCACATTTTCTGTATCCATTCCTCTGTTGAAGGGCATCTGGGTTCTTTCCAACTTTTAGCTATTATGAATAAGGTTGCTATGAACATAGTGGAGCATGTGTCCTTGTTATATGTTGGAGCATCTTTTGGGTGTATGCCCAGGAGTGGTACAGCTGGGTTCTCAGGTAGCACTAATGATTGTACTAGCTCGCAATCCCACCAACAATGGAGGAATTGTTCCTCTGTATCTATAATGAGGGAAGCAAATTAATTGCTTGCCACTTTCTGTCATCTGAGGTAATAAGTTGTGTTATATCACCATACAGACAGAAGAGTCACCGGACCTGCACAGAACTCAAATTGCCATCTCAGCTGTGGTGCCAATGTAGACACAATGATGACTAGCAGATAATCGAACTGTCAAAACGTATTATAGCATTCATGTTGTTTACTCCACCTGTTAATTAGCTTTTATGTGGCAGAGTGCGTTCATGAAGTGAACAGTAATAACTCATTGCTCACCTGTGAGATTGACGCTGTTAGGGTTTTAGAATGTGGTTTTCACAAAAGTAGCTTGTTTAAACTGAGGGGGTGAAAATACCATCCACCTGTAGCAACATGTAGCTGCATCATCAGCACTCGCATAATTGAGAATTTGTAAACATTCTTATTGCAGCAAACTGTGGGCCATGGTTCTTCCATGACGTGGAAACATCTTCACTTTCATCCCACCCCAGGAAACTGGCATTTGCTGCAATTCCAAATCTGTGCTTCCCATTTTAACTGACTTCCTGTCTCTTGGTTGAAATCTCAGATATGAGCTATAAAATGTGTGCCTAAGACAGTGTCGGGTTAGGGCCTGCATTCTAAGGACAGGAAAGATGAAACTCTATACAAGATCGTGTGAGGTGAGGCTGGGTCAGGACAGAGTTCCTTAAAGAGTTTTAAATGAAGCCCCCAATGTGAAAGTGCAATTGAGTCAGTCTACATGGTGGAGACATGGATTTTATCTCCAATGACTAATGAACAGACCTTCACACAATAGAAACCAAAACCCTGTGAAGAAAAACAGACGTGGAAGGATTGTGTGTGGCAGTCCGGACGTTTGTTGGTGACCGTGTCAGATCATACCAAGTGAGGAGACCAGAAAACAAGAAATGGAGGGAGGGAGTTGGACTGGCAGGGTCAAGTTGGGTCATATTTTTTGTCTAACAGTCACATAGTGGTACCATATATTGATGTCGCTAACATGTGAGTGCATGAATAGCTACATGTGAATGTATGAATAGCTAACACATAAATGCACAAATAGTAAACACATGGATGCATGAATAGCTAACATGTGGATGCATGAACAGCTAACAACATGAGAATGCATGAATAGCTAACACATGGTTGCATGAATAACTAACATGTGAATGCATGCATAGCTAACATCTGTATACCCCTTTTCCTTTAAAAAATGGAATTTCTTAAATTTGAAAACAATTCCTCCCTTACTCCTGGAACAAGAGTCAGGTCTTAGGGTCAGTTACTAAATCTTGAGAGCTAATGACTAGCAAAGCAGCAGAATTTAAAATGCAACACTCAGCTCATGTCAAAAAGAGGAGGCAGACATTTTCCATTTAGACTTCTAAATAATACCCAACAAATCTGATGTTTAAAAATGTGTCGGCAATGGACCATCTCAGCAAGCTCTTCATTGTGGAAAAGGAATTCAAGTGGAAACCTTTCTGTGGTTTTCCTCAACATCAGCACAGCTCAGATCTACTTTGTTCTTTTTGATTTATACGTTTGGAATAAAAATAATACAGACCTTAGAATCGACGGTAAGACGCAGCATGGGCTTTCTTCTGCAGTACAGGGACATCTCCTCCCCATCTTTGCTGGGAAAGCTAGGTTCTTCCTAAACTACAAGGTGTTAGCTCAGGATGTACACAATTAGGGGAAATATTTCTACAAACCTGTATTTACAAAGCTGCAATAGAAGTTAGTTTTAAAACCATTTCCAGAGTTCAGGGTCTTTGTGGATGGATCCATCCTTGGATCATGTGATTTCAGGTGCATTGGGGGTAAGATGGTGAGGAGGCACAGGAGAGTCCTGAAACTGAAAGAGGTCAATTTGTCCAATGCTTGGTCTCCAGGGTCCTCTTCTTTGTCCACACTCTCAGAAATTCTCAGCCATGGACGTGGGAATCAAGTAGGGGAGGCTAGTATCCTACTTCATTACTTACAGCTTGGGTAGCTCCTGAGAAACTTTTTCAGCATAACCAAGTCTATTCCATAGGATCTAGCTAATCTGGGTCTCAAGTAGCTGACCTCTACTGGTTTTAGAACTCTGAGCAGGTCATGTTATACTGTGCGAACCACATGCTCTCTAGGGCACTAGAGAAGAGGCCTTCAAAGCAGAGCCATGCAGAGTAACATCGTGTGTGTCCTGTGAACTTCACCTTGTACAGCCCTTATCACCTGTACTGATCTGAGTTTTCTTTATTACCTGATAAAGGGACACTGATGACTTTAACTTGTCTGTGTTGGGGAGATGAGAAGGAACCAACCCTAACTGAGAGCTAATACAGTTTCTGGGTAAAGGATCAGCGGTTTTTTTTGTTGTTGTTGTTTGTTTTTTTTTTTGTTTGTTTGTTTGTTTGTTTTAAGCATTTGGTCTGTGGCAGGTTGACCGTTGTGGTAGTTTGAATGAAATATCTCCCAACATCTGGGGCATTTTAAAACTTGGTCCCTGATTGATGGCACTGTTAGGAAGGCTTAGGTGGTACAGCCTTATTAGAGGAGATTTGTCACCGGAGGCAGTTTTGAGAATTTAAAAACTCAACCCATTTCAAATTCACTCTCTCTGCCTCGAGCTTACAGTTTAAGACTTGAGACTCGGCTTGTGGCTCCAGCCACCATGCTCACGTGTGGCCCTGCTTCCCACAATGATTATGATGGATTCTTATACCTCTGGAGCCTTAAGCTCAAACAAGTCCCTCCTTCTGTGAGTTGCCTGACCATGGTATTTTATCACAGTGAGAAAAGAATAGCTATACGTGCATTAGCCATACTCGTGAGTCTAGGAGAATCAGAAATTAGACTTGATAAGAGTTAGAAAGGAAAGACACAGAGTTGGGAGTGGATAGAAAGTTGGGGGCAGAACTTACAAGAGGTGTGTAGAGGAGTGGGGGTGAATGTGGTCACAGTACAGACACGTATAAAATTCTCACAGCTTTGATAAAATATTATAGTAAAAGTACCAGCCATGCACATCCATATTTATATGTGCTATAACTCACATAACAATGACTGTGTGCATGGGAGAGATGGGAAGAAAGGGTACAACGGAAAGTCACACAATGACCCACGTGTTTCTGTGGTCAGTTCACTGTGAGAGACAGCAACTGTGGCTCAGGACTAGGGCAGACAGATTCCTTTATGGTCTGTTTCAGAAAATGTTCTGGACCATCCAGGGTCCTCATCTGATTTTACATGTGTTGGCCTAGAGGGAGTGAAGGGGGAGGCTGCAGCGTCCTTGACAGCTTCAGTGGTAGAGTCTCATGGTCCAGGACTCAGAGGAGGCGATGCGAAGTATTCAGATACTAAAGCGGCAGGCAGGAAATTCTTTGGCAGCATGTGGATTCTTTGGTTCTGTACTGAATATTGGTAACACTTGATTACTAATGGCGTTGGCCTCTGTGTTCTTTAGGGTTTAATTATAGGTGGTACTGTGCACTGCTTAGTCTTTTTCTCAAGAGGGAACTCAATTGACAAATTGCCTCTATCAGATTGGTGTGCAAACAAATTGGGATGACATGTTCTTGATTAACAATGAAGTGTTAAACCCAGGCAAGTGGTCCTAGGTTCTGTAAGAAAACAAACTGAGCAAACCACCAAGGGCAAGCCAAAAAGCAGCATTCCTTCATGAGCTCTGCTTCAGTTCCTACTTCCAGGTTCCTGATTTGACTTCCTGCTCTGATTTCCTTTGAGGACTGTTCAGATTGCAAAGCTTATCGGATAGTGAGGCTGCTTGCATATCCTGTCTCCGTCAAATACCAGCTATCAGTGACCATTCCCAACTTCAGACCCCTGGGGGGAGCTCCTAGCTGTGCAGCTCCTGTCCCCCTTTACCTCTGCATATACACTCACCTCCAGGTTAAGCACTAACCCAGAAGAGTGGCACATTGTCTCTGGTTTCCCCTGGATGAGCTGCAGCAAGAAGCCAGACTTGAAGATGTGTATCCCTTAGTATCAGGCAGGCGATCATTTGCCTCCAGAATATGGGAGGTGGTTTTGTAAAGGAAACACAATGCAAACAAGACTCAGAGTGTCAGGTATTTCTTTTTATTTTTTTATTTATTTTTTATTTTTTACTGATAATACTTGCTGTTTATTTGTATGACTTTAAACTGTTTTATGAATGCTTTATGATATAAACGAATGGCAATATATATATATAACCTTTCTCGGGTTACTTACATATTTTTTTTGTTTACATTTCAAATGTTATTCCCTTTCCTGGTTTCCCATTCAGAAGTCCCCTACCCAATCTCCCTAGCCCTTCTTCTATAAGAGTGTTCCCCCTCCTCAACCACCTCCTTATCCTGCCTCTTCACCCTGACATTCCCCTACACTGGGGGTCCAGCCTTGGCAGGACTAAGGGCTTCTCTTCCTATTGGTGTCCAACAAGGCCATCCTCTGCTATATATGCAACTGGAGCCATGGGTTTGTTCATGTCTACTCTTTAGATGGTAGTTTAGTCTCTGGGAGCTCTGGTTGGTTGGTATTGTTGTTCTTATGGGATTGCAAACCCTTTTAGCTCCTTCAGTTGTTCCTCTAACTCATCCAATGGGGACCCTGTTCTCAGTTCAATAGTTTGCTATGAGTATCCTCCTCTGTATTTGTCATGCTCTGTCAGAGCCTCTCAGAAGACAGCTATATCAGGCTCCTGTCAGTATGTACTACTTGGCATCAGCAATATTGTCTGGGATTGGTGGCTGTATGTATATGGGCTAGATCTCCAGGTGGGGCAGGCTCTGAATGGCCATTCCTTCAATCTCTGCTCCAAATTTTGTCTTCATTTTTCCTCCTATGAATATTTTTGTTCCCCCTTTTAAGAAGGACTGAAGCATCTGCATTTTGGTTGTCCTTCTTCTTGAGCTTCATGTGGTCTGTGGATTGTATCTAGGGTAATTTGAGATTTTGGGATAATATGTATTTATCAGTGAGTACATACTGTGTGTGGTTTTGTGTGTGTGTGTGTGTGTGTGTGTGTGTGTGTGTGTGTTACCTCACTCAGGATGATATTTTCTAGTTCCATCCATTTGCCTATCAATTTCATGACATCATTGTTTTTAATAGTACATTGAGTAGTACTGTATTGTGTAAATGTACCACATTTTCTGCATCCATTCCTCTGTTGAAGGACATCTGGGTTCTTTCCAGCTTTTGGCTATTATAAATAAGGCTGCTATAAACATAGTGGAGCATGTGTCCTTGATATATGTTGGAGCATCTTTTGGGTATATGCCCAGGAGTGGTATAACTGGGTCCTCAGGCAGTACTATGTCAAATTTTCTAAGGAATCTCTAGACTGATTTCCAGAGTGGTTGTACCAGCTTGCAATCCCACCAAACAATGAAGGAGTGTTCCTCTTTCTCTACATCCTTGCCAGCATCTATAGTCACCTGAGTTTTTATCTTAGCCATTCTGACTGGTAGGTGGTGAAATCTCAGGGTTGTTTAAATTTGTATTTCCCTAATGACTAAGGATATTGAACATTTCTTAGGTGCTTCTCAGTCATTCAGTATTCCTCAACTGAGAATTCTTGTTTTTAATAGGGTTTTTTGATTCTCTGAAGTCTAACTTCTTGACTTCATTGCATATATTGGATATTAGCCCTCTATCAGATGTAAGATTGGTAAAGATCTTTTCCCAATTTGTTGGTTGCCATTTTGTTCTAGTGACAGTGTCCTTTGCCTTACAGAATCTTTGCAATTTTATGAGGTCCCATTTGTTGATTCTTGATCTTAGAGTATAAACCATTGGTGTTCTTTCTGTTTAGGAAAATTTCCCCTGTGTCCATGTGTTCGAGTCTCTTCCCCACTTTTTTTTCTATTAGTTTGAGTATATCTGGTTTTATGTAGAGGTCCTTGATCCACTGGAACTTGAGCTATGTACAAGGAGATAAGAATCTATTTGCATTCTTCTACATGCTGATCTCCAGTTGAACCTGCATCATTTGTTGAAAATGCTATGTTTTTTCCACTGGATGCTTTTAGCTCCTTTGTTAAAGATCTAGTGACCATAGGTGTGTGGGTTCATTTCTGGGTCTTCAATTCTATTTCATTGATCTACCTGCCTGTGTCTGTACCAATACCATACAGTTTTTATCACTATTGCTCTGTAATATCTTGAGGTTAGTGATTGTGACTCCCCCAGAAGTTCTTTTATTGTTCAGGATAGTTTTTGATATCCTGGGTTTTTGTTGCTCCAAATTAAATTCTTATTTGCATCTAATATACTTCATGTCACTTTTGAGAAAAAGTCTCTTCAATTTGACAACTGCCGATCAATCACCAAGAGTAACTGAGAGCTGTGCATTTCAGTGAGTCTGCATTTCTGCTCCTTTTGCTAAGGGGGTACATGAAATACTCATCAGTAGAAACTGGGACATTGCTTTTTCTGAGATGCCTTGTGACACTTTTTTTGTTTTAAAGAGGACACTGTTGAAGAGTACTTCATTGGTCATAGCAGTGAGTGTTGTTCATACCTCGGATATCTGTGAGGGGTTCATGAACCATGTAGTCTCCAATTACAGGGCAGAGAGAAAGAAGAGTAGGCTTCGTGAAGAGTGATCCAGAACACAGAAACAGCATAACAAGGAATGGCAGATTGCTCTGGAGAATGCTGGGTGTTGATAACACTGGGACTTTTCTTATAACTGGACTCAGGGAAATGAGATCTCTATAGGAAATAATCCACCTGTCCCAGGACCCACCTACTTCCTTAGAAGCTGAGCCTGAGAGACTCCACCTTACTCTGATGCAGTGTTGAATTCTGAGAACTCAGTCCATAACAGTGGCACCCACTGATTTTGTTTAGTTGGTTTGAACCAAGCCTGATTTGAGAAGTGCCATCATCATTCAGTATGATGGGGATGGGAAGACCATGGTGGAGGGCACAGATGAGGATGAAGCAAAGTGCAGGAAGTTCGAAGATCAAATAGAAGATCCTGCCTTCAGAGCCACAGGAGTCAGCCAGAGATTTGCCGTAGGTGATTTATGGTCCCAACATCCATTATCTGTGTTGTTCTGCACTGGATGTCACTAATGTCCACCATCACCAAATGCTTTCCACTCTTCTGGAGCAGCTTTGGTATTCTCAGAAGATCATTTTGCTCTCAGGAGATCATGGTGATATCCAATATTCATGCACATAAGACAGAGAGGTAGGGTAGGTAAGTGAGACAGTGGCTGGAGTAGGAGGCAGGAAGACTGCCTATTGAGACATGACAGAGCTAAGCTTTGAGAAGAAAAACCACCAAGTCAATGATATCAGAGATGCCAGGGCATAGAGAATATCAACAATTTGTCAAGAACCTAAGGAATCTGGGAAGATGGGAAGTAATCTTGAGCAATCTTGCCCAGAGGAAAGTGGCATTGAGTTAGTAATTGTTTAAGGCAGACCTCAAACAGATTCTGAAGAGCTTTTTGAAGGTTGGAAATGAACAATGTGGTGGAAAACTGACTGAGAGATTTAACTGTTTATACACACACGCACACACACACACACACACACACACACTCATACACACATTCTCCCCACTCACACACACTCACTCATTCACACACTGACACACACACACTTTCACACACACACTCATACACACACTCTCCCCACTCACACACACTCATACTCATTCACACACTGACACACACACACTTTCACACACACACATTCATACACACACTCTCCCCACTCACACACACTCTCCCCACTCACACACACTCACACACACTCACACTCATTCACACACTTACACACACACACTCATAAACACACTCTCCCCACTCACACACACAAACACTCATTCACACACTGACACACACACACACACACACACACACACACACACACACACACCACATGCGAGGGGACAGAGCACATTCCAGTCCATCAAAGAGACAATGACTTGTTGGCTGTGTCATGGGGAAGAAGGATGGATACTGCTGTGGAAGAGTCATATTCCAGCCTGTCCCTTCAGATACAAGTCCAGCCAGCTTACTTATCCTACTGTGTCTTATATGGGTATATGAATAATTTCTTACCCCTCATTCTCTGTGGTTCTGACGGATTGGTGGTTAGTTCTTATCTCTTTGGATAATGATGAAGTATTTTCAGAGCAAGAGACAGTTATCAGTAGCTACATATGTCCAATCCATGGACACTACCAGCAATCCCTGCATTGAAAGGTCTATGATCTGTGGCAAATTCCAGGTGGGTGTGGCATTTTCTTTCTTAGTTATGAGACATCTTACATAACTCATTTTTAAGGTTCCACAGAGACAGGTCTTACCACATGTGAATAAAGAAGTAATATATAATTTACTTTAATTATCACTGTGACAACTTAAGGGATGAAGGGTTTATTTGGACTTTACAACTCTAGTGTGCAGTTTATCATGGTGGAGGAGGCAAGGTCACCAGGGCTTGAAGCATCTGGTCACACTGCAGCCACAGTCAGGAAGCAGAGAGTAATGAATGGTGGTACTCAGCTTGCTTTCTTCTAGTTATTCAGTCTAGGACCCCACCCCACATGCATCACATACATTCACATATATCCACATACATCCACATACATCCACAGACATTCAGCATGAATCTTCCCACCACAGTTAATTCTTTCTGGAAAATCTTCTTGAACACAGTCAGACTTGTGCCTGTCTCCATGGCAATTCTAAATCTAGTCAAGTTGACAGTAGAGATTAGCCATCACACTACAGAAAAACAGAAAACTAAACAAGATCTGAATAGACATCAATTCCCGGAGATTACACAGACTGTGGTACAGTCAGAGAAGCTTTTACCACAACCATGGCAGTGAGGCATGGGGATTTCATCGAAGCAAGTTCACCATGTCTGATGGGCATCTAGAGAATGAGAAGGCAAACTTTGACCAGAGCTCACCCTTGTTCCTTCATGATCAGTACCCTCTAGCCATGAAAGACTGGGAATCCCTGGGCATGAGGCTCAAGAGACACACCAGGTGATGAAGCTCATTTCTTTTTGATATCTCTCATATTTTTTCCTTTAAAGTATGTGCTCATACTCATACTCATACTTCCTTGCAAGGAAGGGAAGATTGGGTATTTGTTTTGAAACCTAAATGTGCAGAAATCTCACAGGAGAAGATCAGGTAACAGTGGGAAAGGAACAGTGGAAATGATCAGGACGGAGGGAACAGATTGTGCACTGTTGTCTAATGAAGAGAATCAGGTCAAATTTAAGACTTCAAAAGGTAAAATAGATTAGAAAGGACTACAGTAAAAATGACATTTTCTTTTCTAACCCAATCTGAGAAACTCTTAGGGGTCATAGCATTTTGGCAAGGATATGACTGTCTTGGCTTTTTAGTGTAACTTTGCACAGATTGGTTGTTCCTTAAGGGCCTTTTTCATTTTTTTATGTGTGTGTGTGTCTGTGTGTGTGTGTCTACCTGTCTGTCTGCTAATTTCTGTGAGTATACTGTGTCCATGTGTGTGCATGTGCATGTGTGTAGGTATGTGTGAGTGTGTGTATGTGTGTATGTGTCTGTATAAGTGTGTGCATGTGTGTGAGTGTGTGTGTATGTGTGTGTGCACATGTGTATGAGTATTGCAGGGTGTGAACACCTGTGCACACGTGGAAACCAAAGGAGACACAAGTGTCCTTTATAGCTCTTTACCTGTCCTTTTGAGGCAGAGTCTCAGACTAAACCTGGAGCTCATGCAGAAGCTAGCATTCCCCAGTGGCCCTCTTTCCTCCTATCTTGGTTCTGGGATTATAGGTGTGCTCACAATGCCTGACTTGTAATGTGAGTGTTGGGGGTCTAAACTGTGATTCTATGCTTATGCAGCAAGCACATTTAATCACTAATTTCTTTCGTTGACACCACAGGGGAGTAAAATGAAACAAGTACAGGTATACAGTTAAGATGGCCCTGATGTAAGATGAGGTCACGACCTAATGACCCCATCCTAAGGTGACAGTATAAGATGCAGATAACTGAAAGCACCTGACCTACCAAGCATTCTAGCGTTTGCAGAGCACGCTGTTGCTGTCCTTGGGCTTGCATCATTCACACCCCTGTGCAGCATTGGAGGGAAGCATTGTACCTCATGGTTCTGCCCCAAATTCCAATGCAACATGAATCAGATGGTTAATGCTGGGTGAATATTACTTTCATGCCAGCATAAAAGTCCTTAGTCATGCCATCTTAAGTCAGAGTCCATATGGTCTTGGTCTCATTTCTGCTGCTGTGATAAACAATCCTGACCAAAAGCAACATACAGGAGGAAGTGTTTGTTTGGAATGTAATTCTGGGTTATACTCCAACACTGAGGGACCAAAGCAGGATCTTTCAGTGCCTAGTCATATCATATCCAAAGTCAAGAGCAGAGAGACATGAATGAACTCACTCCTTGCTTGTTGTATGTACTCAGTTAGTTTTCATCTGTTTCATATCTCAGGACCCCATGCCTAAGGAATGGTGCCACCCACAATGGGCAGAGTCTTCCTGTATCAAAGCAATCCACCAAAGACAAGCCCACTGGCCAACCTGATCTGGGCAATTCCTTAACTGAGGCTCTCTTCTCATATGTTTCTAGGTTGTAGACGTTGACAGTTAAAACTAGTCATCACAGAAGAGATATGAGACACACACACATCATGACTTTGTAACGTTCTGCTGAGTTGATTCCAAAAGATGTGCTCATAGGGCATTCCTAGGGCAATGCTCCTGTTACCTGAGTGATGATGTCAGCAGACAAGCATGTTGTAAGGTCCAGCAAAGTAACCTGTACTTCCATCTCTCTTGGCTCCATTAATGCCTTTTCAGTCTTACTTCACAGGTATGGTTCGTTAGCAAGGGAAGCATTACTTTTCCTGTTTGCATTATAGCACAGCCCTCATCTTCACTTAACTCTATTCAGAGCACACATCTCTAGCTTGTTCCCTAAGTGTAATTTTAGTAAGTTCAATCCTGTCTATAGCAAATTTGATTTCCATGGAATACTGTGTCATAAGTCAATTTATCATTTTACATTCATTCTTTATAATGATGCTAAAAATCGTGACCCATGTAACATTGTTCTAAAGGAAAATAAATCATACTGTTTTCTTTCTGCTTGACATTATGAAGTAAATAACATCTCAAAATTTCATTATAGAGTCCATAAAAAATTGTCAAGTGGTCAACAGGAAGGAAGGGTAAATGCTCGGTGTTAGATTTCCAGCAACTTTACAACACGTGTTTGCTCCAAAATTTTTGAGTGCAGCACATCTGTGGTTCATTGTCATCTAGGCTGTAAGCTTCTAGGTGGACATTTCAAAGGCTCAATGAATGCACACTTAAGGGAAGACATGGCAAAGAGTACACACATGAAGGCTATGGGAAGGTTACAAGAAAAATTACAGGACAAGAAAATCCCCAGTGAAACTGTACAGAGAAGATACCTGTGTCAAACCTCCATGCAGTCGCATGTCATCATCACAGATAACACTTTTATTTTCATTGTTAACATAGGTCTTACAGAATAGAAATATAAAAAAAATTAATGGTCTATTGTTTATTGTCAGCCATGTTGACTGTTTCCAGCATGATATGGAAGAATAATTAAGAAATATTTTTGTAATCAACCAAGTAGAAACAAAAAGGACCATAGAAAGAATCAGCAGAACCAAAAGTTGGTTCTTTGAGAAAATCAACAAGATAGATAAACCCTTAGCCAGACTAACGAGAGGACACAGAGAATGCGTCCAAATTAACAAAATCAGAAATGAAAAGGGAGACATAACTACAGATTCAGAGGAAATTCAAAAAATCATCAGATCTTACTATAAAAACCTATATTCAACAAAACTTGAAAATCTTCAGGAAATGGACAATTTCCTAGACAGATACCAGGTATCGAAGTTAAATCAGGAACAGATAAACCAGTTAAACAACCCCATAACTCCTAAGGAAATAGAAGCAGTCATTAAAGGTCTCCCAACCAAAAAGAGCCCAGGTCCAGACGGGTTTAGTGCAGAATTCTATCAAACCTTCATAGAAGACCTCATACCAATATTATCCAAACTATTCCACAAAATTGAAACAGATGGAGCCCTACCGAATTCCTTCTACGAAGCCACAATTACTCTTTTACCTAAACCACACAAAGACACAACAAAGAAAGAGAACTTCAGACCAATTTCCCTTATGAATATCGACGCAAAAATACTCAATAAAATTCTGGCAAACTGAACTCAAGAGCACATCAAAACAATCATCCACCATGATCAAGTAGGCTTCATCCCAGGCATGCAGGGATGGTTTAATATACGGAAAACCATCAACGTGATCCATTATATAAACAAACTGAAAGAACAGAACCACATGATCATTTCATTAGATGCTGAGAAAGCATTTGACAAAATTCAACACCCCTTCATGATAAAAGTCCTGGAAAGAATTGGAATTCAAGGCCCATATCTAAACATAGTAAAAGCCATATACAGCAAACCAGTTGCTAACATTAAACTAAATGGAGAGAAACTTGAAGCAATCCCACTAAAATCAGGGACTAGACAAGGCTGCCCACTCTCTCCCTACTTATTCAATATAGTTCTTGAAGTTCTAGCCAGAGCAATCAGACAACAAAAGGAGATCAAAGGGATACAGATCGGAAAAGAAGAGGTCAAAATATCACTATTTGCAGATGACATGATAGTATATTTAAGTGATCCCAAAAATTCCACCAGAGAACTACTAAAGCTGATAAACAACTTCAGCAAAGTGGCTGGGTATAAAATTAACTCAAATAAATCAGTTGCCTTCCTCTATACAAAAGAGAAACAAGCCGAGAAAGAAATTAGGGAAACGACACCCTTCATAATAGACCCAAATAATATAAAGTACCTCGGTGTGACTTTAACCAAGCAAGTAAAAGATCTGTACAATAAGAACTTCAAGACACTGAGGAAAGAAATTGAAGAAGACCTCAGAAGATGGAAAGATCTCCCATGCTCATGGATTGGCAGGATTAATATAGTAAAAATGGCCATTTTACCAAAAGCAATCTACAGATTCAATGCAATCCCCATCAAAATACCAATCCAATTCTTCAAAGAGTTAGACAGAACAATTTGCAAATTCATCTGGAATAACAAAAAACCCAGGATAGCTAAAGCTATCCTCAACAATAAAAGGACTTCAGGGGGAATCACTATCCCTGAACTCAAGCAGTATTACAGAGCAATAGTGATAAAAACTGCATGGTATTGGTACAGAGACAGACAGATAGACCAATGGAATAGAATTGAAGACCCAGAAATGAACCCACACACCTATGGTCACTTGATTTTTGACAAAGGAGCCAAAACCATCCAATGGAAAAAAGATAGCATTTTCAGCAAATGGTGCTGGTTCAACTGGAGGGCAACATGTAGAAGAATGCATCTCGATCCATCCTTATCACCCTGTACAAAGCTTAAGTCCAAGTGGATCAAGGACCTCCACATCAAACCAGACACACTCAAACTAATAGAAGAAAAACTAGGGAAGCATCTGGAACACATGGGCACTGGAAAAAATTTCCTGAACAAAACACCAATGGCTTATGCTCTAAGATCAAGAATCGACAAATGGGATCTCATAAAACTGCAAAGCTTCTGTAAGGCAAAGGACACTGTGGTTAGGACAAAACGGCAACCAACAGATTGGGAAAAGATCTTTACCAATCCTACAACAGATAGAGGCCTTATATCCAAAATATACAAAGAACTCAAGAAGTTAGACCGCAGGGAAACAAATAACCCTATTAAAAAATGGGGTTCAGAGCTAAACAAAGAATTCACAGCTGAGGAATGCCGTATGGCTGAGAAACACCTAAAGAAATGTTCAACATCTTTAGTCATAAGGGAAATGCAAATCAAAACAACCCTGAGATTTCACCTCACACCAGTGAGAATGGCTAAGATCAAAAACTCAGGTGACAGCAGATGCTGGCAAGGATGTGGAGAAAGAGGAACACTCCTCCATTGTTGGTGGGATTGCAGACTGGTAAAACCATTCTGGAAATCAGTCTGGAGGTTCCTCAGAAAATTGGACATTGAACTGCCTGAGGATCCAGCTATACCTCTCTTGGGCATATACCCAAAAGATGCCTCAACATATAAAAGAGACATGTGCTCCACTATGTTCATCACAGCCTTATTTATAATAGCCAGAAACTGGAAAGAACCCAGATGCCCTTCAACAGAGGAATGGATACAGAAAATGTGGTACATCTACACAATGGAATATTACTCAGCTATCAAAAACAACGAGTTTATGAAATTCGTAGGCAAATGGTTGGAACTGGAAAATATCATCCTGAGTGAGCTAACTCAATCACAGAAAGACATACATGGTATGCACTCATTGATAAGTGGCTATTAGCCCAAATGCTTGAATTACCCTAGATCCCTAGAACAAACGAACTCAAGACGGATGATCAAAATGTGAATGCTTCACTCCTTCTTTAAATGAGGAAAAAGAATACCCTTGGCAGGGAAGGGAGAGGCAAAGATTAAAACAGAGACTGAAGGAACACCCATTCAGAGCCTGCCCCACATGTGGCCCATACATATACAGCCACCCAATTAGACAAGATGGATGAAGCAAAGAAGTGCAGACCGACAGGAGCCGGATGTAGATCGCTCCTGAGAGACACAGCCAGAATACAGCAAATACAGAGGCGAATGCCAGCAGCAAACCACTGAACTGAGAATAGGTCCCCCGTTGAAGGAATCAGAGAAAGAACTGGAAGAGCTTGAAGGGGCTCGAGACCCCAAAAGTACAACAATGTCAAGCAACCAGAGCTTCCAGGGACTAAGCCACTACCTAAAGACTATACATGGACTGACCCTGGACTCTGACCCCATAGGTAGCAATGAATATCCTAGTAAGAGCACCAGTGGAAGGGGAAGCCCTGGGTCCTGCTAAGACTGAACCCCCAGTGAACTAGACTATGGGGGGAGGGCGGCAATGGGGGGAGGGTGGGGAGGGGAACACCCATAAGGAAGGGGAGGGGGGAGGGAGATGTTTGCCCGGAAACCGGGAAAGGGAATAACACTTGAAATGTATATAAGAAATACTCAAGTTAATAAAAAAAATTAGATTACAAAAAAAAGAAATATTTTTGTACATGCAGCCTTATAAACGAACACACTAGAGAAGAGAGTATTATCACACATGAACATGAGTCTTGCTATGTCACACACATTGGAGACAATACTGGTCATAAACATTGACTACAACCATAAGCACCTTAGACATTTCAAGATAAAGAATTATGTTTAAGCAATTATGACAATCCTTGTGAAAGTCTAAAGTATTTAAGTTAAATTCTCATGGTCCCATATCTTCTGTTCCTCCTTGTGCCACCATCTCTCCAGCTCCACTCCACATTTTCAGTGGCATACCCTCTCCATGGTACAGAGCTAGGCTGCTTTCTTTTGCTTTCCCAAAAGACACCATCACAAAAAAATCATCTTTGATCTGGACTTCATAGACATTCATGGATAATTCATGGATATTGACTTTGCCTAATTTTTGACCCTGAAGTCAAATCAATTCAAGAATATTTACACATAAATTCTCTTAAATTCTTTATTATGAATGGTGTGATAGTCTGGACAAGATTAAAGTAAGATCTCAAAAATAAACATTCTGTTGGGAAATATAAGAGACAAGTGTTTTCTGTGCCATGTTAGACAAGAGTCAGATGCAGCAAAGAGTGGAGAAGGCTGCAGGAGGATGGTTGCTCCATTGACTGCTTAAAGCATGGATATAGAACAAGCATCCTGCCAGAAGCCAAAGGCACCCATCACCATGGACGAGCTCAAATGTCACTCCACAAAGCCATGTTTTAGAATTTATTTTTATATATTTCAAATTTATTTTTCGAGAATTTCAATCAAGTAGTGTGATCGAGAATGTGATCACTACCTTCCGCTTCCAACTCCTCCTAGACCTTGAATTGGATCTTCTTCTCAACTTCATCTTCGTGTACCCTCTTAAAAAAAAACAACAGACAGACAGACTCCACTCAGTCCTGCCAGTATTCAAGGTTATAGGGCCACTCACTGCAGAGAACAGGGACCATATCCCCCAGCATCCATCAACTGCCAATGCCCTTCAGCTAGGGATGAGACCTCCCGAAGTCCTCCTCCATCCCTGTTGGAACTAGATGACTCAACCTTGTGCAGGTTTTGCACGTGCAGTTGCAGCCTTGTAAGTTCGTGTAGGCAGTGGTCATGGCCTTGTGTGCAGTGGTCATGGCCTTGTATGCACTGGTCATGGCCTTGTTATGTCCAGAGGGCATTCTAAGAAACCACTTTCAGTCCATAACAGCAGGTTGAAAAATTCAAGAAGATACCATAAAGCTGGTTGATAAGACTACTGGAGTGTTAATCTAGGAACCAGATATTCTTGGTTCAAAATACTAATTTACACCTAGACTTATAAATCTCACTCAGGATGTACCCTCCACACCACCAATGTGTGCATAGCTTAGAGCAGGCTGAGGGTCCCAAAGCAGACATAGAGCTTGTTAAATGCTGTCCGTAAGGCCTCTTCTAGCCCTAGTTGTGAAGGGCTGGGATTCTGATGGAGCATGATGATGTTGGGCCTTTAAAATGTATATTTAATTATATCCACTGTATAAGTTTCAGGATCTACCGTTAAAAATAGATATCCTTTTTACAAGGTTGAAAAAACTCATCCTTAATAGTATCAAGAATGGTTCCTTTGAAAGTCCTCCAAGAAACTGAACGTGGAAATAGTTCTATAAATACATGAGTTAGGACAGGTGCTGATTAAGCTTTCTGTCAACCTGACACGGCTCAGGTCATCAGGAGAAAGGAATCTCAGTTGAACTGTCTCCATCAGATTGGCCTGTGGGTATATCTTAATTAATGACTATTATGAGAGAGCCCAGCCCACTGTAGGAAGTTATAGTGAGAATTGTTGTTTCTTCGAAAAACATAGAAATATTATGGGAATATGTTTTCATTTTAACCACAGGCTCGGGATATGGGGCTGCTTCAGATTGTCCACAGCAGCTGACTGTGATTTCTCTCATGCTCTAGCAGAGGTGTGATTTTGTCAGAGGGAGATAGTTTCTGCAATTGTGTGACATTTTCAGAGGGTATATAAATGCTAAGGCCACGAGAGAGGGAGTGGGTTGTTGTTCATTGGTTGAGTGCTGTTGATAGTGGTTTATTAAATTGTTGTCTGCAAAGAAGAAACATAAAGAAGAAATTAGATATCCTAATGGTGAAAATAAAACTTGCCTCAAGGAACTTGATGCCTGGAATCAGCAGGAAGTAGTCTAATGATAACATCAGCCCTTCCCCTCTATCATTTCTCTCTCCTATCTGGTGTTAGGGGTTTGAAAGAGTAAGAAGGGTGGAAGAAAAAAGAACCCACAAAGTAGCCAATGCCTGGTTACAGGCAGTCCCATCCCCATGCAGGTGGTTCTGGACTGTATGAATAAGCCACTGAGAACAAGGCAGTACACAGGGATCCTCCATGGCTGCTTCACTCTCTGTCTCCTGAGTCCTTCTCTGCTTGTGTCCTGCCTTCACTTCCCCCAATGGTAGTCTATGAGTCTTTCCTTTCCTAAGTTACTTTTAGTCAGTCTTTATCATAGCAACAGGGAAGCAAACTAGATAGGAGCACATTGATTTCTATATCATTCCAGACCTAGCTAAAGAACAGCAGACCATGGCTTCTCTCTACTTTGAGCAGAAGGGGACTTGGAATCTATTCCAGTGCTTTCAGGTTCACTGATGCTCAAAGACAGACATGTGGACCAACACACTAGAATACAAGGTCCAGAAACAAACAAATGTGGACCTGTGATCTTCAATAAAGGGGGTCAAATACATGCATTGGGTTGAAAGAGTACCCTTCAACAAAAATTGGATTACCATGTATAGAAACTAAATCCATATCTCTCATCCTGAATAACAATCAAAATAGATCAAAGACCTTGAAACTGTTCAGGGGAACACTTCAAGATATAAGCCTAGTCTTGTGCCTTCTGAAAGATGAAGGAGATAATCCTAGAAATTAGCAATGGGATACATGAAAATAAAAGGAATCTTTATAGCAAATAAAGGAATCACCAGAAAAAAAAAGAAAAAGAAAAAGAAAAAGCCTACAAAATAGAAATCTTTGCCTTTTACACATCAGAGGAGATTAATTCTAGAAATATTCAAAATACTTTCAAACAAATGCAAAATGAATAAATGAGAAAATGAATTGACCAGGCAGTTATTCAAAAAGAAAATTCAAAAGACCAATGAAATTTTGTTTTAAGAACCTGAGTCATCTAAGAAAATCAAAATAAAACCCTTCGCAATCCTCTTTACCTCAACTAGAATGGCCACCCTTTATAATAGAAATGACAACAAATATCGGGGAGGATGCTAACTGGTACAGCCTCTGTGGAAGTCAACTCAACTTGTAGGCTCCTCAGAGAACTAAAAATAGATCTAGTTCATTGTCTAAGTACATAATTACTGTGTACACACACTAAGGACTCTTCATACTACCCCAAAGAAACTTGTACATCCATGTTCCTGCTGCAAAATTCTCAATAGATAACTCATTCTCAACTTAAATGTCTGTCCACAGAAAGAATACTTTGGGAGGCATGTATGTATGTGTGTGTGTGTGTGTGTATGTATGTATGAATATAAAGAAACCATGATTTAGAGGGAGCTATTTGAGAGGGGCTGGATAGAGGAACAAGAAAGGGAATATGTATAGTATAGTATAAAATATATATTATATAATATATCATATATTATATATTTGGACATATATATATATGATCAAATAATAACTTTTATAAAAGTTGGACATGGTAGCACATGATTTAATCTCAGCACCAGGGAAGGAGGAGCAGAGGATCAGAAGTTCAAGGTCATTCTTCACTACACATTCAAGGTCAGCTTGAGTTCCATGAGATTATTTCTCAAAAATCAAAACCAAAATAAAGCAACTCCTACTTTTTCAAAGTTTGTCTTGAAAGAAAAGTTTATGCCATGTGATGCTGATTTGGGACGTAGAGCACAGACATAACCCTGCTGTTTGTTATATCATACAGAAAAGACTTGTGAAGATGGGTCTTCACAAGCAAACAATGATTTGGATGCAGTTAGAAGTGGATGCAGGGCCTCTCAGGAGGCAGCTATATCAGGGTCTGTCAGCATGCACTTCTTGGCATCAGCAATATTGTCTGGGTTTGGTGGCTGTTTGTATATGGGCTGGATCCCCAGGAGGGGCAGGCTCTGGATGGCTGTTCCTTCAGTCTCTGCTCCAAACTTCATCTCCTTTTCCTCCTATGAATATTTTTGTTCCCTCTTCTACGAAGGACTGAAGCATCCACACTTTGGTCATCCTTCTTCTTGAGCTTCACGTGGTCTGTGGATTGCATTTTGGGTAATCAGAGCTTTGGGGCAAATATCCACTTATCAGTGAGTGCATACCATGTGGGTTTTTTTTTGTTTGTTTGTTTTTGTTTTTTTTTTCTTTTTTTTTTTTTTAATTAACTTGAGTACTTCTTATTTACATTTCGAGTGTTATTCCCTTTCCCGGTATCCGGGCAAACATCCCCCTCCCCCCCTCCCCTTCCCTATGGGTGTTCCCCTCCCCACCCTCCCCCCATTGCCGCCCTCCCCCCATAGTCTAGTTCACTGGGGGTTCAGTCTTAGCAGGACCCAGGGCTTCCCCTTCCACTGGTGCTCTTACTAGGATATTCATTGCTACCTATGGGGTCAGAGTCCAGGGTCAGTCCATGTATAGTCTTTAGGTAGTGGCTTAGTCCCTGGAAGCTCTGGTTGCTTGGCATTGTTGTTCATATGGGGTCTCGAGCCCCTTCAAGCTCTTCCAGTTCTTTCTCTGATTCCTTCAATAGGGGACCTATTCTCAGTTCAGTGGTTTGCTGCTGGCATTCGCCTCTGTATTTGCTGTATTCTGGCTGTGTCTCTCAGGAGCGATCTACATCCAGCTCCTGTCGGTCTGCACTTCTTTGCTTCATCCATCTTTCATACCATGTGTTTTTTGTTGGTTTAGTTGGTTGGTTGGTTTTTTGTGATTGGGTTACCTTACTCAGGATGATATTTTCTAGTCCCATCCATTTGCCTATGAATTTCATGAAGTCATTGTTTTTAATAGCTGTGTAGTATTCCATTGTGTAGATGTACCACATTTTCTGTATCCATTCCTCTGTTGAAGGGCATCTGGGTTATTTCCAGCTTCTGGCCATTATAAATAAGGCTGCTATGAACATAGTGGAGCACGTGTCCTTGTTATATATTGGAGCCTCTTTTGGGTATATGCCCAGGAGTGGTATAACTGGGTCCTCAGGTAGTCCTATGTCCAATTTTCTGAGTAACCTCCAGACTGACTTCCAGAGTGATTGTAACAGCTTGCAATCCCACCAACAATGGAGGAGTGTTCCTCTTTCTCCACATCCTTGCCAATAGTTGTTGTCACCTGAGTTTTGATCTTAGTTAGTTTGACTGGTGTGACTCTGCCAGAGCATGACAAATACAGAGGTAAATGCTCATAGCCAACCATTGAACTGAGAATGGAGTCCCGATGGAGGAGTTAGAGAAAGGATTAAAGGAGCTGATGGGGTTTGCAACCCCATAAGAATAATAACCAACCAACCAGAGCTCCCAGGGTCTAAACTACCATCCAAAGAGTACACATGAACAGACCCATGGCTCCAGCTGCATGTGTAGCAGAGGATGACCTTGTTGGGCATAAACGGGAGGAGAAGCCCTTGGTCCTGACAAGGTTGGATGCCCCATTGTAGGGGAATGTCAGGGGGTGGGAGGCAGGATTGAGTGAGTGGGTGGGTGGGTGGAACAACTTCATAGAAGCAGAGGGAGGGGGATGGGATAGGGAGTTTATGGATGGGAAGCTGGGAAAGGGAATAACATTTGAAATGTAAATATAAAAAATCCAATAAAAAATTAAAAGAAAAAAGTGGAAAGTGGATACAGGACATTTCTCACACTTAAGAGACTTTAATTATCATGGAAAAGGTGATTTTGTAGTGGAACATGCACAAATATCACTAATTTTTTAGTTTTCCTTCACATGTTTGGTGTATTTTTTGCTTCATTAAAGTTTTGTTTGTTTTTTTTTTGTTTGTTTTGTTTTTTTTTAAGAATATAGGATGGTTTTTCCAAACAGGACTTCTGAATGGCTGCTGTAAGACACATTTCCAAGAGTGGGTTTAGAGTGGAACTTTTCAAACTTGAATGTTCTGTTTGCAATTTCAATGACTTGAGTTTACAGATTTTATGATGCATTTTAAAGTTGTATGCACACATTTAAAGTAAAATGTGAAAAGAAAAAGGAAAGCTAAAAGTAATGTTTGCATACTTCATGAAGAAAGAACTTCGGTTGAAAGTCTGGAATTAGGTAGAGGAGCTCCAATGCTGTTCCCTGAGATCTGAGCATCCTGCCTAGCATGTTTATGACAGGTGACACTGAGTCTACACTCCTGGGACACTGGGTAATGTAACTTCATGACTATGGTAGTTGTCATCTGAGGATGGGTTTGTGGAAAACGGATGATGCAGGTCCAAGAGTTGCACAAGTCTTAGCCTTAGCATCATTCAGCACTCCTAGCACTGTTGCCCATGGCAACAGTCCTGAGATCCTTGTTGTCCCTTGGACATTTTTTTGCTTCAAAAACTTGAAATGATGATGTTTGTTAAGTGTAACTTTCTTTGATTATAATTTTGGAAGTCTTGGAGAAAGTTGAATGGTATACTTGTTCCTTGGTTGGTTTGCAGTTTTTGTAGTAGATAATAGAGGGTATGTGACTAGAGATTTTAATTTGAAGCAAGAATAAGTAAACGAAATGAATTAAAATCAAACCTGTGATCTCAGGTGGCTCCAATTCGTAGGTATGTTGGGCTGAAGCTAATTTTAATTTCAATTTGAAGGTTTTTTTTTAATCAGAAACTCTTAATGAAAGATATTACATTAATTAGGCTGTTTAGGATTCAAAGTGAATAGTTCCTAATTTGGCAGACAATTATATTCTTCATGTAAGACCAAGCATCTTTCCCTGAATGTCCCATGGTTTTAATTGACTAGAATCTTTATAATTTTTCTGGGAATCGCAATACTCTCTATGAGTAAACATTATAAGCATAATATTGAGGGAAGGGCTGAGAAAGGTGGAACCCAAGGGGACCTCCACTTTGCTTTTCAGAAACTTTCTGACTCTACAAAAGCAACCCCGATCTCAAGGAAGGCTCTCAAAGTCTGGTGAAGCCTGGGGTAAGTCTAGGACTCATGCTTACATGAACTGGAAGAGTTCTCCAGTTCTTCTTTCCCCAAGAATTGCTTGGACATACCCACCAGCAGATAGCCATGTATCATTCCAAATAAATATCAGAAAAAAAACTATGAATTTGCATTCAATACTCTTTTCCTTTGCCGTGACACAATGCATGGCAAAGCCATCTCATGGTCAGAGAGAAGGTTTATTTTGGCTCCAGGTTTAGACTACCATCCACCATAGTGGGGATGGTGTAGCCGTAGGGGGATGTCATGTGGCACCTGATAGCCTTGTGTAGGGAAACAGAGAAGCTGAGCCAGAAGGAGGAAGAACCGAGGATACTCAAACCCCACACAGTTCCCTAGCTCTGCTGCACTCCAAAAATCTTCCATATCCTTCAAATACATGAGTGTATGGGGACAACATCAAGTCCAAATCATAGTACAATTATTTGAAGAAAAAAAAGAGCTAAAATAATCCTATGCATACTTGCTGAGTACTGGAGATCAGTGAAGAATTCCAATTACAGCTGTGACTGTGGCTAGTTTGTCTTGTTCAGTAACCATGTTGTATGAAGTTCAGTATGGCTTTCCTTGCAAGCTGTTAAGTTATTCCCAATGAATTTATATCTATTCCACTTAGAAGCATATTTTCCTGTATACTGGTCTTCATTTTAAAGTTTCATATGTTTTTGAGAACAAATCTCACCCTGCTGTCTACATACATTTCCAGTAGATAGTACATGAAACCTGACTTTTAACCTGTAGACAATTTTCTGTTCTTCCTTGGACAATTGCTCCATCTATTTGTGTGTGTGTGTGTGCTGTGTGTGTGTGTGTGTGTGTGTGTGTGTGTGTGTGTACATGAGTGTGGGATGTACATGCACATGTGTGGAGGTTAGAGTGCAGTAGGGGGTCTCCCCTCATCACGCTCTAATTTACCTCTTTGAGACAGGATTTTCATTGGCCTGGAGGTGGCTATTTCAACTACAATGTCTGGGCAGCAAACCCCGGGTATCAATCTGTGTCCACTCTCCCAGTGCTGGAATTACAGCTCTGCCATGTTGGCTTGACATTTGTGTGGAAGCTGGAGCTCCAAACTCAGGCCCTCAGGCTTACTCAGAAAGCACTTCTTGAGCTGTCTCCCCAACCCCCTACAGAGTTTTTATCTAATGTAATCATCAAAACTAAAATACAACATTTATATTCCAAAATTACTATGTTTTCTGTTTGTCCAAAATAGTTTTGTTCCTTTTATCCTATCAAGGTCTAACTTCAGATAACAATATGTTGCATTTCTATGAGATAGAAATGCAACAATTAAATTTTATTTTTCTTCCCTTGATGTGTATGGTGTTGCTGAAATACTTTATTTCTCTTTAGTTTTATGACTATAAATTAACAACACAAATTATCTGCAAAGCACATTGTCATCTGCATATATGTCCTGGTGAGTTGTTTCAGCTTCAATTCATCTCAAAAATAATTTCAAACATTGTTCTGATTTGTTCTTTGATATGCTGATTGCTTATGAGTATGTGTTATGATTTCTACATATTCGCAAATTGAAATTTCTCCTTTTGCCTCTTTTAAACTTTAAGCCACTGTGGTCAGCAAGTTTAGTTCAAAATAATTTTTCTTAAAATAATTTTTGAGATTATAATTACATAACATCCCCTTTCCCTTTCTTCCCTCCAGGTCCAGACCATGTAAGTTTCTAAAGGAGGGAAGCAACCAATGATCCTATTCAGCTATACTACCTATGATCCACAGCAACGACCATCATGGCACAATAACCCAAAGGTTGCAATAGTGACACACATACCTTGACAGTAACCAACAGCTCTGATTGGATATAAGGCCTGCTCAACAAGGAGAAAATCATGCCTGGTACTGGAAACATACCCAGAGCTAGTGAAATCGTAGATCTTGGGTCAGAACCTATAGCAACTATCTCACTTCTACCTGAGGCCTCAGCTATACCACTCCTGGGTATACACCCAAAAGATGTTCCAACATATAAGAAGGGCTATGTTTATAGAAGCTTTATTTATAATAGCCAGAAGCTGGAAAGAACCCAGACGTCCCTCCACAGAGGAATGGATGCAGAAAATGTGGTACATGTATACAATGGAATACTACTCAGCTATTAAAAACAATGACTACATGAAATTCTTAGGCAAATGGATGGAACTAGAAAATGTCATGCTGAGTGAGGTTCACAAAAGAACACAATTGATAAGTGTAAATTAGCCCAAACGCTTGGAATATGTAAGAAAAAAAATCCACAGATCAAATGAAGCTCAAGAAGGAAGACCAAAATGTGGATGTTTCATTCCTTCTTAGAAAGGAGAACAAAATACTCATCAGAGAAATACAGGGACAAGGAGTAGAGCATGGACTGAAGAAGACCATCCAGAGACTACCCCACCTGTGGATCCATCCCATATATGGCCACCAAATCCAGTCACTATTGCTGATGCCAAGAAGTGCTTGCGGACAGGAGCCAGATATGGGTGTCTCCTGAGAGGTTCTTCCAAATGAGGATGCTTGCAGCTAACCATTGGCCTGAACAAGGGAACCTGAATGGAGGAGTTAGAGAAAATACTGAAGGAGCTGAAGGGGTTTGCAACCCCATAGGAAGAACAACAATATCAACCAACCATACTCCATCAGAGCTCCCAGGGACTAAACCACCAACTAATAAGTACACATGGAGGGACCCATGGCTCCAGTCCCATATATAGCAGAGGATGGCATTATCCAGCATCAATAAGAGGAAAAGCCCTTAGTCCTGTGAAGGCTTGTTTCCCCAATATAGAAGAATGTCAGGGTGTTGAGGGGGGAGTGGGTGGGTGGGAGCATCCTCATAGAAGCAGGGGGAGGGGGAGGAGGTATGGGACAGGTGGGAAGGGAATAACATTTGAAATGCAAATATATATATAATATCCAAGGGAAATAAAATAAAATAAAGATATTTTATGGTTCTTTTTAAAGAACATTTTTAGCATGTTTCTGTGTGTGTATGCACGTGTACTCATATGCCATGGCATACATGTGGAGGACACAGGCCAACTCATGAGAATCAGTTCTCTCATTCCATGATAGGATTTCCAGGAATTGAGCTCAGGTCATCAAGCTTTGGGGGAGACACATTCGTCCCCTGACCCATCTGTGTAACCTGTGTTTTCAAGTTTATAGAAGCTTTCTAAAATGTCATTTGACTTCTATTCCTGGAGAATGTTCAACATATGTTTAAGAACAAACATTATTGCTGTTGTTTGAAGTATTTCTAAATATCTGTGTTATGGTTTGTATATGCTTAGCCCAGGGAGAGGCACCATTAGAAAGTGTGGCCCTATTTGAGTAGGTGTGCCACTGTGGGGGTGGGCTTTAAGGCCCTCATGCTAGCTGCCTGGAATCCAGTAACCTGCTAGCAGCCTTCAGATGAAGATGTAGAACTCTCAGTTCCTCCTGTACCATCCCTGCCTAGATGCTGCCATGTTCCTAGCTTGATAATAGACTGAACCTCTGAACCTGTAAGCCAGCCCAAATTAAATGTTGTCCTTGTAAGAGTTGCCTTGGTCATGGTGTCTATTCATAGCGGTAAAACCCTAAGACAGAAGTTGATATCAGGGACTCTGGTATTGGTGTGTTAGGTCTAACCATGCTTTTGTTTGGAAGAATGTGTATTTGGGGACTTTAGATTTGGTAAGCAGTGGAATGCTTTAAATGGGGCTTAATGGGCTATCCTAGTAGGAAAATGGAAGACTTTGTTACTGAGAGTGATTTGAATTGTGTGGACCTGGCCCAAGAAGTTTCAGTGGAGAGTTTCAATATGTGGTGTAGAGACTGTTTTTGTGGTATTTTGGTGAAGAACATGGCTACTTTTGCTTTTGTCTGAAGAGTCTGCCTGAGGCTGAGATGAAGAGACTCAGATTAACTGCATTGACAAAGTCTCAGAAACACCCATCATAGACTTTGTTCTCCAGTTAAGTCTCATGAAGAGCATTTTAAACAAGCATAACAAGTTGAGAATGAGAAAATATAAAATATATGGCTTGAGTAGTAAAAGGGCACCAGGAAGTGAAATGGAACTGAATCCTATGTTCTAAGAGATAGCAGATTAAGGGAGTAGGACTTTGGAGCATGATCCTATCTAGCCAAGTTTAGATCCAGACATGGTGGTACATGCCTTTAATCCCTGGAGATAAAGCCAAAGAGATCTCTGAGTTCAAGGTAGGCCAGCCTGAGACAGAACAAGTTCTAGGTGAAAATAAGTTTAAATCCAAGCATGGTGGTATACACCTTTAATCCTGAAGGACCCTAAAGGCTTTAGCCAGCCTTCCACCCACCTGCCTCTGGTCAAGGCTAGGCCAAGTTCTATTCTCGACCCACAGGAACATTCTTGAGTCAAAGGTTCTCAGAATGTACTGACTGATAGTCACCTGATACTCTGGAAATTCCCAGGTAGTGTTCAAATGAATGTTATGATCTGCCCTTGCTTGCTAGCCAATAGATTTAAAGGTCAATATGCTTAGCCAATAAGTTTGGACTATAACCTTCCTGATGTAACTTGTGCCCCTAAAAAGGTATAAAAACTGCTTGTAATAGCCATTGAAGGTTGACTTCTAGTCACTTGCCTGGAGGGACTGATTGAGGGTCAACCCCAATGAGCTGGAAAGTAAACCTCTTGCTTTTGCCTTGATCTTTGTCTTGGTGTCTCAATAGGGGTATGAAAGGTAAAAGTTTTAAAGTTGCCCCCCTAGACACAAAGTTTAGAGCAAGGAAAAAAAACAGGTTAGGCCCCAGAATTGTATGTTCCAAGAAGCCTCTCCTAGGGCTATAGAATGGATAATTACATTGGCCAGCTCAACAGCTTTCTCCCAGAAACTAGCTGACCATAAATCTTAGAGAACAATCTTGAGAAGCAAGAAACAACTTCTCCTAGGAACTAGCGGACCATGAAGTTAAACAATCTGAGAAGTAGGAGACAGCTTCTCCTAGGAAACAATCTTGGGGGACAGAGAGTTCTTCCTTGTGATTTTTCACTGTTATTCTACACACTTTCCAATGACGCCATCCCTGCCCCCTCGGGTTGTTGTTTCTCCCTTTAAATACCTCTTCTCCCAGCCTCTCCGGGTAGAACTCCACTGCCCCTGCGTGGGATACGAGTCTCGACCCCAGTGCACTGGTTGCTATCGATAAACCTCATGTGATTACAACAAGGACGGTCTTGTGTGAGTTCTTGGGGGGTCGCGTCATCCCGAGACTTGAGTGAGGGTCTCCCCACTCCGGGGGTCTTTCAGGGTAGTCTCAAAGTAAGTACCACTGACTGAGAGTCTGGATCTTACAATCCCAGGAGACATGCTGATCTCTGAGTTTAAGGTCAATATACAGAGCAAGATTCAAGATAGCAACGTTTAGGTAATGAAGGAGTTGGAAAAGAGGAAGCTAATGATAATGTAATAGAAATGTAATTCAAAGGAGCCATGTTCCAGAAGCAAGAAGCAGAACTGGGCAGCTTTGTCCATGTGCCTCTGGCTTTATAGTCAAGAGGAGGAGACTACTATTAATAATGCTCATTAGTTGGAGCTAAGAAATTAGTGGTTATTAAGAAGAGACCAGCATCACTGAGGTGAAATCTTCTGGGAAGTGTTTTCTGACAGCACGAAGAAGCTGTGTCCCAGAGATAGCAAGGATATACCTCATGCTGCAGCCATACTTTGTAATGTGTAAGAGTCACCAGGTGGTATTGGTTTTGAAGGTATGAAGGGGTCATGCAGAGCAGCTGAGCCTTGGCACTGTGAGAGTCCATGGACGGCCATTAGTGAAGGTGCAACCCCCAGTTGCAGTTGACAGCCCAGGACTGAAGGGGTCATGTAAAGGGGTTGAGGTTTGGCACCAGGAAGAGAGCCTGTGAGAGGCTATTGGTTTAGATTACTTGCGGTGGAAGACCCCAATGTATTGGAGATGTCAGTACTATGGGATGATTACCAAAAATAGCAGCGGCAGTGGAGTGGATCAACCTGAGCTTACGGTGCTATAGAGGACAGAGCTAGAGAAGTGATGTCAGCTCTTTGGAGGAGCCCAGATGACCATGTGTGGATCCCAGACATTGAAACAAGAAGCTGTAACATTCAAGTTTCCTTGGAGACCACCAAGATGTTTGAGATGCCAGAGTCATAGACTCTCTGTGGAGGAAAGCTGCTAAAAGGGAGTAGAACCAGGCCAGGAGAAAGAAGTTTGTTGCAGTGAACAAAGATGAAAAGGAAGTTGGACACCTGAAGACCCCCTTGACATCAGACTTGGAAATGCAGAGTTTGGAGTTTGCCCACCTGGTTTCCTGTCTTGCTTTGGGGATTACGATTTAGTGATTGGATGAATCTCAGAAGAGACTTTGAACTTTAGACTTTTAATATTGTTGAGACTGCTACAGACTATGAGGACTCTGGAAGTTGAACTACATGCATTTTGCATTATGCTATGTTTTGTTGTGGCCCCCAGAGACTCATATGTTTGAACAAGCCTATGGGGGCTAGGGAGTAGAATGTTATGGTTTGGATATGCTTAGCCCAGGGAGTGGCACTATTAGAAGTTATGGCCCTGTTGGCATAGGTGTGGCCTTGTTGGAGTAAATGTGTCAGTGTGGGTGTGGGCTTTAAGACCCTCACCCTAGCTGCCTGTAGTATTCTGCTAGAAGCTTAGAACTCTCAGCTGCTCCTGAGCCAGGACTTCCTGGATGTTGCCATGTTCCTGCTTCAATGATAATGGACTGAAACTCTGAACCTGTAAGCCAGCCCCAATTAAATGATGTCCTTTATAAGACTTGCATTGGTCATGGTGTCTGTTCAGAGCAGTGAAACCCTAGCTAAGGCAGCCTATTAAAGCTTTTTGCCTTTTGGTTCACAAGTTGATAAAATATTTAAATTCTTTTAATTTTATATATATATGTCATATATATGAAAAACATAGACTGCTAAAATCTCTCCTTTTGTTATAGTGTCTAATTTTATCAATGTTTTGCTTCTTGTGATTTGGGGTTCTGTTGTAATTTGCTTACATATCGATAATTTTTTCTAAGACTCATCTTTCTATTATTATGGAGCATACTAAAGAATCCTTAGTTATAGTTTTGATATAAATGTCTAGTCTATTTTGTCTTGTAATGGAATAGTTGGAACAATTCTTGTATTCCCTGTGTAAGTGGCACTTTCCCTCCATCTGTTTTCTAAGCAGCATGCGATCTAATTTTTTAATCTAATTTGACAACCTATAGATCATTTAATGTTCCAAACTTCATTGATACTGCTGCATTATCTCTGCCTCTCATATAGTTTTGTTGTTGTTGTTGTTATTCTTGCTGGAATTGAGTGGGGAACTCTGAAATTGTTGGTTTATGATTTCATGCCATTTGTAAACTTTGACAGAATAAATGACTTTGAGGATGTAATTTTAAGGACTGCTATATTCACATGCTGACATACCATTTATAGTGTGTTTTTCATTTCAACCTTTGAAGTTGGCAGTCATTTTATGATGTCTTCTCCTTGCTCTAAAACAACCATTTTGACTGTTCTTTTCTGGTTGCAGGGGGTGGGTGATTCCTTTTCTGTGGTAAGTGACAATCAATGTTATTATGCAGGTGTGTTAAGTGTGCATTTACATACATGAGTTTGTGTGTGGAGGCTAGGGTTGAGTCAGCTGTCATGGGGCTACACTTTACATCACCTAAAAAGGGAGAAGAAATATCAACCTACAGTCTGCATAAACATAATTACAGCATCCTTTGGTTCCCCACGTGGATTCACCTTCAGCCTAGGTCACTGTTTTTGCTACTTCTGTCAAGGCAGAGTGCTGACGATTTATTTTCCCAACTGTTGATAACTTTGAAATGTGGAGCTTTTAAGATTCAGATTTAAGTGATGATTTTTTTTTTGGTAACTATAATATTCTTTTGATTGAAAGTCAAAGCAGTGCTGCCTGCTAATACCTACTGCTCGGAAAGCCAGAAGAAACTCATGGGAGTCCAGAATGTGGAGACTAGACTGAGCAGCATGAGGAGAATATGAGTGTTAAAAAAACAAAGAACGTAAGAATTCTTGGTTGGCAGGTCGTTGATTTCTTCCACTTCCTTGTAGTTTTTGGTGTCCAAGATCACGAGTCAGCTGTCCATCATTTAGTGTTGTTTTTCTCACGTGGCAACACAGATGCTCTGCTGTTCTCTGTTTCCGGTAGTCTTAGCTAGGGCAAAGCTCCCGTCAGAAGCTTAAAGCTCACTAAGACACTAAGAAAATATGCTGCCTTATATAAATGTATTTTTCACTTCTAGAGACTGAAATGATAATTCGTGCCCATAGAGAAATGGATCCAAGCCATGAGGCCCAAACACAGCTATGAGACTGTGAAATGCAAATGATCAAATTCTCTCCTGGAGCCTCCAGAGGAAACCCTGGTACCAACTTTACTTTCTACTTAAACTGATTTTTGGATTTTCAGTCTTCACAAAAGAATAAAAGTATTATGATAGAAGCCACCAGGTTTGTGGCAATATGCTAAGTAGTCATTGGGCTATGACTCTTATAGGGTGCTGCTAGGTTGGAAGTCCATCTATTGTTAATAGGTCACTTATTTCTTATCCCAAATTCTACTCAACAGAATGAGTGTTTTAATCATTCTTTGTTTACCCACTCAAAATCGAATGGATTTTGGAATTGTTAAACTGTGTTGGATCATCAAAACAAAGATCCGTGAACATTCAGATTTGGTGGTATCTAGTGGTAATAATTTTTATTATCTTAGGGTTATCATTGCTATGATGAAGCACCATGACCAACAGCAAGATAAGGAGAAAGGAGATTATTTGGGTTACATTTTCACATTGAAGTCCATCACTGAAAGAGGTTAGGACAGGAACTCAAACAAGGCAGGATCCTAGAGGCAAGAACTGAAGCCAAGGCTATGGAGGAGTTCTGCTTACTAGCTTGTGCCCATGGCTTGATTGGAGTTGTTAGACGCATAGAGTATATTAATTCTTTCTTGAGACAAAAGCTGATACAAAGGTCATGGAGGGATGCTGATTACTGATTTGCTTCTCATGACTTGCTCAGCCTGCTCCCTTATAGATTTCAGGATCAACAGCCCAGAAATAACAGTACCCCCAATGGACTAGGCCCTGCTCAATCAATTACTAATTAAGAAAATGCCCCACATCTGCATCTGATTGAAGCATTTTCTCAATTGAGGTTCCCTGATTTCAGATGACTCTAGCTTGTGTCAAATTGACATAAAATTAGCCAGGACATTTGGTAAATATCATGTATCAAGGTTGCTACCTGGCATAGTAAATGCCACTTAGAAAAACTGATAAAAATAGTTTGCAATTATCCTGTATCCCTCTTCCATCCAAAGTAACAGGGTTATGGAGGCCATCTGCTTCCTCCCACATTCTGAAAAACATTTATTCATCTCACTTTTAAATTTCGCATCCCAGAGTTAATCATTTTATTATACCTGCAGAGAAATACAACTTTAACTTAATTAAAGCTGAAGACATTTCCACCATTCTGAGTTTATAACCATGGAATCGATGATACTTTTAAAACAGCTGTGTTTTAGGGCCGGTGTGGTGTTAGGTGGCAGGTAGCTTGGACGTAAGTACAGTAATACAGTAAAGTGGCAGAGTTTTGAAGTTTGTAGTGGGTTTGGAAGGCATCTGAGGGGCTTAGCTTTTACCTAATGTCCCTGGATGTGATCCCTAATGTCATGACAGAAGTTATGGCTCAGTGGCATAGAGTAGGGTTTTACAGAAGTAAGTTCTGTCTTTTGAAGTTGTTCTGGCGTTCCCACCGTGTTGTGGACGGCAGCAGGTTTATCAAGTTACATCTTGTGCTACCTAGTTTCATGTCAACTTGACAGAGCTAGAGTCATTTGAGCGAAGGTAACCCCAATTAAGTCTGTAGGGCACTTTTAAAATTAGTGATTGAGCTTCACTCTTTCTTTAAAAGGGGAACAAGAATACCCTTGGCAGGGAAGAGAGAGGCAAAGATTAAAACAGAGACTGAAGGAACACCCATTCAGAGCCTGCCCCACATGTGGCCCATACATATACAGCCACCCAATTAGACAAGATGGATGAAGCAAAGAAGTGCAGACCGACAGGAGCCGGATGTAGATCGCTCCTGAGAGACACAGCCAGAATACAGCAAACACAGAGGCGAATGCCAGCAGCAAACCACTGAACTGAGAATAGGACCCCCGTTGAAAGAATCAGAGAAAGAACTGGAAGAGCTTGAAGGGGCTCGAGACCCCAAAAGTACAACAATGCCAAGCAACCAGAGCTTCCAGGGACTAAGCCACTACCTAAAGACTATACACGGACTGACCCTGGACTCTGACCCCATAGGTAGCAATGAATATCCTAGTAAGAGCACCAGTGGAAGGGAAAGCCCTGCGTCCTGCTAAGACTGAACCCCCAGTGAACTAGACTATGGGGGGGAGGGCGGCAATGGGGGGAGGGTGGGGAGGGGAACACCCATAAGGAAGGGGAGGGGGGAGGGGGATGTTTGCCTGGAAACCGGGAAAGGGAATAACACTCGAAATGTATATAAGAAATACTCAAGTTAATAAAAAAAAATTAGTGATTGATGGGGGAGGGCCCAGCCCATTATGAGTGGTCCCTGGATTGGTGGTCCAGGGTTCTATAAGAAATCAGGGTGAGCAAGCCATGAGGAGCAAGCTAGTAAGCAGCACCCTCCATAGCCTCTACATCCGCCCCTGCCTCCAGGTACTTCTCTGTTTCAGTGCCTGCCCTGACTTCCTTCAGTGACGGAGTGTGACCTGGAAAGGTGAGCTGAAATAAACCCCTTCCTCCCTAAGTTGCACTGGTCATAGTGTTTCATCACAGCAATATTATCCCTAATTAGGACACATCTCACAACAACAACAACAAACAAAACAAAACAACACCATCCTGCTCCTCAAGCTCACTGGGACTCAGGAGTGATCCATAGCTCTTCCCACCCTCACTACTAGAACTCATTCTACTCTTGCATTTGGTAGTCTGCAAGATTAAATCCATTATCTGTAAGCAGGTAGAGGGTATAATTTTGATTTCCAGGAATGTTATTAAAAGTCTGAAGTTGTTCCAAGACAGAAGTCTATATTAAACCCCAGGAAACAAATGTAGTATTTCTTCAGCCCTTTCTATATGACACACAGTGTGCCAGGTGCACACAGCAATCATTTAATTTTTATGAAAACCAATGGCATAGAACTGTGCAGTACCCCCATTAAACTGACAAAGAAACCAATATTTATAATGGTGTCTTGCCAACGTCACAAAACTTATAGAATAATAGGATTTCTGCTTTATTAAATCAAAGCAAAAGGGACTGAATTACTGAAGGAGAATTAAGACAGGTAAACTTTGAAAGGGTTCTGATTACTTGTAAAACTGCTTTAATTTCCAATGGTTACTTCCAGAAAGTGTCTTCATGTGAAATGATGAGGACAGAAATGCTTGTGGTACAACGTTAAATGTGCAGCCAAGGTTATGATTTGTAGAGTAGTGCCAGAGAAATGTATTGAGGAGAGACTCAACTCACATGAAAAATATATCATGTTAATAATGTCAACAAGAGGGCTGGCAAGATGGCTCAGCAGTAACACTGGTTATGACAATCCTGGAATCTGCATGGTAGAAAGGGAAAACTCACTCAAATTGTCTTCTAACCTCCACTTGTGTCTCTCTCCCCATGCATGGGTATACACATGTATGCAGGTGTGCATGCACATGCGTGCACGCACACACACACACACATACACACACACACACACATATACACACACACACACACACAGGAGCTATGGGGAAACACTAACTGGAACTCTTACATAATCCTCACAGCAGGCTGTAGGGGATTATTCTTGTGGGCTCTAAAAGTCAGGCGAAAAGATGGAGTTGCAAGATTGAAGGCTGCGTCGGGGTAGGACAGTCCTCTTATGGAGAGAACTTGTCCTGAGAGCCCAGACTTCCCGCCCACCTACTATGTATGTACTGTTGAGTCAGTTGCCAAAAGCTCTGTGTTCGAAGTTCAAAACCCAAAGTGGGTTTAAACTGTGTGCCAGATTGACCGTTGGTGGGTACTGAGGCAAAGTTATTGGGAAGAGGGATTGCTGATGCAAGAGTCAACAGTGGGGAGGCATGTCTGTGTCCCTGGGGGCTGGACTGAGATTCTCACAGGTTTCCTGGTGGCTATAAAGGACATAATGAAATTTTCAGAAAAATTGATGCAAGTGGAGAGGGCTGAATGAAGTTTAACATGCTGAGGAAGTAACTTTGGAAGAAACTAGAAGCACCAGAGAGTCCTCTGCATGCTCTGAGCACTGCTGAATCTCAGAGGTGTTTTAATACATGTGTGGCATAAAGGTATTGGCTTGCTACCTTAGATGTCTCTCTGTTATCTTTTCAGAATGAACATGGGATGTGTCTGAGACACTCTGTGAGTGTGATGGATGTTCCAGGTGCACAAATGGGCACCCTGCTCAGGATGCTACATGGTTTTCTTCTTTTCCTTTATAGTCAGAGAGACACAGAGAGGCTTATTGATGTCAGAAACTGGTAATGAAATCAAAGGATGCATCATCCAGAAAAGACAGAACTTATTCACTTCTATATATGAACCTAGTGCTTCTGGTGTTTATTGGTGTGCAATTGTTGTTGACCTGTGTTCTGAGAATTTTAAAACTGTAGAATTCACAGAATTGGTAAATCAGGACTACGAATCTAGTGTTTATGCAAATACTTTGTAGAGACTTTAGTCTCTAGGTTGGGTGGAATAAAAATGAATGTTTGTTACTAAGGAAAACACTAGGACTAACCACAATTGTGTTGAGAGGCAATCCAAGTTACAAGGTAAAGATTGAACACACCAGAGAGAGAAGCCAAGCTGTTGCTTTTATTTTCTTCAAGTTTCCCATGGCAAATATCTCAGCACCAGCCAGCTTTTAGGGATCAAAGACAAATTAAAACTAATTAAAAATAATGATGAAATACAATTTTTAAATCTGTGTTTTCAGATCTGTGTTTCCAAATATACAAGTCAAAAGTAATAAAATTAAATGTTAGTTATTTCTAAATGGTGCAAATATGAAAAAAAGATAAATATCAAAGAAAAGACCTCTTTGCAATGTTTGATGTATTAACCGTGCATCGATCATTTACCCATCCAATAGCCATCCATAAGAGCATGGACATGTGGTCTTCATCCTGTACATAGAACCTGAGAATCACACACCAGGTAACTCACATACCAGTCACAAGGTGTGGGCAAGTGGAACCGTGTCACCAGACAGAAAAACTGGTAAGGTCAAGCAGATTAAGGAACCCTGGTAATTCTCATAATTGAGAACGATGGGTATTTGAATCTGCTCTGGACCAGATTCCTGTCCTGCAGCATGTGACCCACTAAGAGAACTATGACCACTGGCCATGTGATATGGTGCTTAGAGTTCTCCATACTAATGAGGTATCTAGATGGGCCTTGAGGGTTTAGCCAGTAAGCTTCCCTTCCCAGGCATTCCTTCCTGCTGAAGGTATTTAATATCTGGTCTATACTGAGTAAATTGTATGCATCCTCTTTCTGCCATGAATAAACTATTTGGACAATCAGGACCACAGTAAAAAGTACAGTCCATGGGCAGTATTTGTAGTAACAATATAAACTATGATTTTATCTGTTAACATTTTGTTTAATCTTTGAAAATACATTCATACAGTGTTTTGATCATATATACCCATGATTATCTTCCTCCAACTACTCCGAAAGCTCTCAACACCATCGTTCTCCCAGATTCATATTGGGCATTTGTTTTTCTTGTAACCTGAATCCAGCCAGTTCTGCTCAATGGTCATTTAGGTAGTAGATCTAATCCCCACACTTATGGAGTCTGGAGGTCTCAGGTCAAAGTGCCAGCAAGGTAGGGTGTTAAGAGGATTCTTGCTCTGGTCACTTCCTTGCCATCTTATTGAAGCGAGAAGACTCTGGTCTCTTTCTCTTCTTATAAGGACACTAATTGTATCACCATGAGCTCACTCTCAGCTTCATTTAACCTACTACAAGACTCACCTGTAAACACCATCAACTTGGATGTATGACTTCCAGCGCCTGGACTTTGGAGGCACAGACATGCCATCGACACCAGAAGTCAAGGTGGAGAAAAAAGAGCTGGGGCCATAGCAAGATACCCCAGGACTGAGATGCCTGTTTTGCCCCTGCTGCTCTACCCCTCACTTGCAGATAACCACTGCCAATAAAGCATGGCTACACCTTCCCGAGGATACTCACAGGTGGCCTGCAGGATAAAGGCTACTGGCTGCCCAACAGCTGTCTGATTTCCCAGCATTCCAAGTTACCCCTTTCCCATATCTACTACTTTCCTCTTGGCAAAAGAGGCTCCATTTCTGAGAAATCACTATTAATTTTTCTCACAAGTCCTGTGGATGTGAAAGTATAGTATATGTCCTGTAACTCTCTAACTTCTGACCTTTCTCCTTGCCTTTTATATTTTAGCTTTCCAGCCATCTTCCTTCCAGTGTTTTTTGACCTGCCAGCCAACCCTGTACCTGCAACCTGCAGCCAATCAGGAGTAAGCTCCCAAGCTGGGCCTGGTGCCTGGTGCCTGGTGGCACACACCTGTACTCCTAGTACTCAGCAGGCATTACCCCAAGTACAAGAGCATTCTAGGCTACCTACCAAGAACATTTTTCAGGAAAACAGAACAAAACGTAAAAAAACAATCCACTGTCAGCCCTGTGTGCCTAGCCCATCTTTCTTAGCATCTAAGAGCACATGATGACCACACACACTGGGACTCTGAATCTTTCACTGCACAGGGCTTGCAGCTCATTCGAAATTCTGGAAATGTATCTTTCAGAGTAATTACTAGACTCCACCCCCTAATAGTTTATAGAACCTCACTCTGTGCCCTGTATTCCCCACTCAGTTTTAAAGCATGCAGGTTAAAAGCTGGTTTTATGTATCCGAAGTTTATGAACAGAGCACTCACTTCCAAAGGTCAAATATCAACACGAAGCTGACTGTTTCGAACAGCTCATAAAAACAAACGGGGTAAATAATACCAGAATCTAAACTGAATGTGCATCTGGATGCGGAAAATGGCTTGACATCGGCAACTATTTTAGGATGTTAAATAGGCAACAGTACATTTTTTAGTAGTAAAAGCTTTGCATAAAAGCTTTTTACAATGCAATTATTGGGCAGATGATAAGATATAACTCCAGGGCTAAACACTTCATCCATGTTTTATCTCTATTTAATTTTTGTTTTGAGGAGACTGATTTGAGGTCTTCGGGATGGAGCCATGGTTTCTTTGACGTAGGGGTTCTATGTTGTTTTGGTTTTGGTGTGTGCATATGTGTGCATGTGTGTGCATGTGTGTGCATGTGTGTATGCATATCCATGCATGCATGTGTGTGTGTGTGCGTGAATGTGATGTGCATGTGAGCATGTGCTGTGTGTAATGCTCTCAAGCAGTGCTGCATGAGGGCATAGTCACTCCTAGAGTCTTAGCTGACTCAGGCAGACCAGCACTGGTGTCAGGAATACGGAGCAATGCCCAAGGGACTCTACATGGGTAATCAGACATTACTAAACAAAACCAGGAAGGATCCAAAACTTGCAGTCAACTGCTGATTAGGTACTGCAGTTTCAATTCAGCAAAATTAATGCCCAGGTGTTAAGGCAGGTTGATCTCTCGGTGTCACAGAATTCAGGAGGTGACAATCAGCCATGCTGCTGCTGACAGACGTCAGGATGACTGTTGTTCTAGTTCTGGTTACCCACTAGTGATTGGCCTGTGATAGCAACTGGAAGATCTTGAGAGGGGAAGCAGGAAGAGTCCTCAGGTGGTAGTGAACCCGATGAGAACACTCTTGTGAGACAGCTTCAGTGAGACAGCTCATTTAATGGGGGAAACCAAGGATACTTAAACCTTTGGGGGTGGTAGGGTATAGAGACTTTCAGAATGAGGCCAGGGTGCTGGGGATACCTCATTAGCATAAGGAGGAATTCCAGGTGCAGTGGGACATGACATTCTAAGGGAAGAGGAAGACTAACCTGGCTACTGGGCTATATGATCTCCTTTAGGGGGGCAAAAGTGGGGGTTCAGAGCTACATGTTCCAGGAAATGGGACATGAGGCTCTGGGGGAGCAATCCTACTCCTGAGGATCTTAGGATGAAATTTTGGCGGTTTATACATACCTTCACCCCACTCTTGCTCCTGGTCAGATCCCACCAACCCCCATGGCTCCATGGCCCCATAGAGAGCACCACGGAGCTGGGCCAGCTTTATACCTAGAGCCTTATCTGCTAGAAATTCTAACTCAGGAAAGAACATCATCAGTACAACTGTTAACTCATATCCATCAAAAGCTGCACAGGAGGCAAAGCTTACAGAGACGGTTGATGTCATTATCTGAGAAGCTGAGAAGTTATCTGGGGAAAACACATGTGTGTTTAGTGTTTCATCTGTTTGACAGAAGCTACAATCATCAAGGAGGAGGAAACCTCAACTGAGAAAATGCCTCTGTCAGATTAGCATGTAGGCAAATCTGTGTGGACATTTTCTTTATTAATGACTGATGTGGGAGGGCCTAGGCCAGGGTGGATGGTATTATCCTTGGGCAGGTGGTCTTGGGTTTCATAATAGAGCAGGTTGAGCAGTAAGCAGCTTTTCTTTATGGCCACCCCCTTCAGTGAATTCTGCCCTGACTTCCCTCTGGATTGTCTCTAAGCTGTAAAATGAAATAAACCCTGTCCCTCTCAAATTGTTCTTAGTCGTGGTGTTTATCACAGCCATGGAAACTGAACTAGGATGATACATGTCCCTGAAATTTCACAGGTTCTTTATGGATAGAGTCTCACTTCTCCCTTCATAATCTCAGTGCTGGCTTATTTCCCATTGCCTGGTGGCTTTCAAGCATTCAGGCCACACTGTCACTGGACTCTCATTGCTGATTCCTAACTGATGACCTCAGTTGAACGTAAGTCTAGTTAACCCTGCCTTTTAGATGCACAGAGAAAACACAGTTTGATTCTGCTCCCATATCCTTGGTGGGTAGTAATGCTGCCCCCCCCTTTCCATCCCAAAGGAGACTGGGATAGAGTATTTCTTTCTGATGGACTTGGTCTGTGGTCTAACCTTTTTCTTTTTTAATTTTATATTTTCCATTTTGATTTGCACACAATCTTCACATATCCTTGGCACAATCTTTTCAGAACCTTCCACACAGCACTTCTGCTTCTTCAAGGGCCTCTGGATCCTCTGGCAATCCTAGTTTACCCCAGGAGGGTCTCTGTGCAGCTGAGGTACAGGTCAGGAGTTGCCATGGGATCAAACACTGGAGAGGATGATGCTCACCTAGATTCTTCCTCTCTAGTCTACTTCTGGCCCAGAGGAAAAACATTGTAATGTGCACAGGGTATGATAGAGGAGACAAGGGCATGTTCGGAGATCTGGCCCAGCACACGTTGTCTTCAGCAGTTTTGAGTAAATATCCACATCTTCAGATTTGTTTTTATTGGTAAAGTGAAATGAAGAAGAGGAGTCAATAGCCTTGATGCACTTAAATTGGGAAAGATTTTCTTTATAAACCTTATTTTTTACAATAAGCTCAACATAAAAATAAACAAATAAATAACTAGCCTGAGTGCTATGGTCTCCAACTGGAAGCTGGAGCTCTGGTCCTGTTGGCTGTGCTGATCTTGAACGCATTCATGAAACGCAGAAGGTGTTACCTGCAAGGTCTGTCTTTCATCATCCCCAAGGTTTTTTTTTTTTCTTTCTTTGGCCATCTTCATGTTTGCATCCATGTGGCAATGCTCACCTTCACAGTTCACCTCCAGCTGGGCTGGTCATACCTGGTCAACCCCAGCCTGCATACCTAGCTTCTGTCACAGACGGCACAACCAGCATCTTTAAGAAGCTGCAGACTAAAAATACACAGATGCCTGTAGTTCTTTGTCTAGGAGAAGGAGAGTTAGCCTCTTCTAGGGGAGAGCCCCTTACTGTTTGCCCAGTGCGATGTAATCAGTCTGCATTCAGATTTACATAGGCAACAAAGAAGCAGACTTAACAGGCTTTATTTATATAATATATATATATATATATATGTGCATATACATATACATACATATGTATATTTTTATAATGATAATCAAAAGAAAAGAAGCTATTTATTAACTTGAAAGTGGCCATGGGAAAGGTTTAAGGGGGGTAGGTTGAAGGGGTGAAGGGATGAAAGGAAGGGGAAGGAGTGGTATAATTCTATTAGAAAAAACTTAAGTGAAAATAAAACATAGAACTATTAAGCCGGGTCACATGGCTCAGAAGAGGGTATTTATAGCCTTAGATTGTAAAGTTTACATCAAAGAAATCCTAAATGAATTGTGTATCAGGTTGGTAACACACACACACCCAGTGGATTAAGAGTAAAGTCTGAAGGAAACGGAGGTTGGCAGCATGTCCTGGGAACAGCCAGAGAACAGAAAACTGTACTTTGAAACCTCCAGGTTTGGAGTAGCTTCTCAGCTACATTGTCACTGAACTCATTGACATCTATGTTCAAGCCTGTGGGACCATGCTAATAAACTGCTCACAAAAGACCCAGGCCTGTAAGGAAAGGTATCACATATTCAGGACTCTGTGACCACGATCTCAGAAGATTTATTTACCCAAGGAGATTTATTTACCCAAGAGGTCAGAAGGTAGGGGATTAGAGACAAGGACAGGAGATAGAGGAGAAGAGAGGAGGGGAAAAGATCCAAGGAGAGAAGTCTTGGCCTGGGGAAGAGGGACAACAAAGGACCTCTGCTAGATAGAGACAGGCGTAGCACATAGGCAAATGGCAGTTTCTAAAGGTACAAGGGGAAACCCTGTGAGCTGTTTAATCTTAATTGGGCATGTTAGTCAGGAGAGTCAAGCGGGTTTTTGATTGCTAAACTACAATAGTTTGATAGCTGGACCTTAGCAGTCAGCCTCAGGAGGAGGCAATAGTTAAATAAGGGAGTTGTCTCTGGTGGCTATGTTTAAGGATATCAATGAATAGTTTTTAGTAAAGTAGAGGGAATAGGGGAGATGGGCAAGTCCTATCAGGGACACGTTTGCCATGCTCAGGCGGCTAAAGTACTTCAATGGCCCAATTCAGCCATCTACAGACTAACATTTGCTGAACTATGCTGCAAAAATGGCCAAGATGCAAACTTGACCAAGAAATAAAGGAAAGGTTGACTTCAAGATGGGAGAGAGCCCTGGCTGGCACTTCAGATTTAGAAGAAAGATGCTATTGGAAGGACAGGTATGGAAGGCATTCAGTTCCTGCTGAAGTCAGAGAACTAAGGAAGATGTGGCCATTCTCCTGGGTCATAGTAGGGCATCACACACAATGGGGCTGATGACACATTTAGGATGTTTGGGAGCAGGTGGGGTGCTGCTGGTAGAACAGAGGGTACTGTACACAGGTGCTATGGTGAAGCTAAGTTTACCTAAGGAGAGTTCAGGTGCACACCAGGGGCTACGTAGACCAGGGCTTACAGTGATGATGGGTTAGGCTGCAGGTGTCAAGTGCATGCTAATGGATTACAGAATCTCTCCTGCAGGAGCATTCTGGCCTGGCCTCTCCCCGCTCACTGTGCAGAAGCAAGCCCTGAGGTCTCCGTGAGAAGCAAGCAAAGAGAGCTGCACAGACAGAGACGGGAGGACATTTGAGAATCTTGGCCTGACCATAGGCAACACTGTTCTATGCTTCGTCTCCATCAGCACTGGCAGAGTTCAGATGTTAAAGACACAGCTGTGTGTGCCTAGGGCTGGAGCAGCTACAGCTGTGCCACCAGAATGGCCGAACCAAGCAAGACACATAGTGTGGGGAGGGAAATGTCCTCAAAGCTCTCACCCAACTCAACTTGGGAGGAAAGACCTCACAATGCTTCTCTACTCTTTTCAATGATGAGTTTGCCATTGAAGGACCACAGGGTTGCATACTCCAGTGGTACTCTGAAGATCGGACAAGATGAGAAAATCTGGCACTGAAATCTAAGATAAATCTATGCACAGCTTCATTCAGCTACAGAGCAGTAGCAGACACTACACCCCCCACCACGTTGTTCCATGTTTTCTTAAACTGGCTTCTTGCCTTTGTCTAACTCTACTCTTCTTGCCTTTGTCTCATCTGTGTAGAGACAGAATGAATAGTGCCAGTTTCTCTATGAAGTCTAGTTTCTCTATGGTTTCTGGTAACCACACTCTAGCACCCTAGGGCTCCACTGAGGTAGGGAGATGACGTCAAGAATGTTGTAAGAAAACTGCAATCTGCAGCCAAGAGACAATCTCAGAAAAAAAGAGGAGGATGAAGAGAATGAGAGACGAACATCCAAGATCCATGCATGTGTGACGACCTCAAAGGTATAATTCATTGAGGAAATTATTAAGAGTAAACCCAACTCAGATTGATTTTCACTGCCAATGAGTTAGCCAGGTCCCTGCAGGGGCTACTTGGTTTCCTCAGAAGCACTTTAGCTATTATGGAAGGTATTACTATACCTGTGTTGGCCATTGAGTCTACAAGTATAAGAGGACTTACACAAAGAAAAAAAAACCCTCCCATGTTCTGCAATGGTTAATATCTTCTAGTCCACCCTATGCTCTTTTACTAGAAATGGGAAAATTTGGAGGGGTGGGGGATGCAAGATTACCAACATTTAGCACAAACAAGAACATGCTAGTTATGCTTTCAAAGGAGGTATGAGCAATCTAGTTTCCTGTGCATACTTGGTCACTCCTATGCGTGTTAAATCCAGCCAGTTACGTCAGCTAGTTGGTATTCTTCCAGCACCAAGCTTGCAAATAGAAGGAGGAATAAATGTTGGGCAGAGAATTGTGCCTCTGATAAGCAGGATGCCCTGACTTTTAACTAGTTTTACAGATGTGTGGTATGGGTGTTCCTAGAGGTTTTGTAAGGTTTTCAAACATGCCTTTGAAGTGGCTAGAGTTTTACTCTCGCATTTGAAAACAACAAAACCACTAATCTCACCAGGATCCTTTTGTCCAGGCAGGAGCCAAAGAGTAATGTAAGCTGACCGTGGAGTGATCATATCCAAAGAGAATAAAGAACTCAAAAACAAACTTTATATAGATTATGTGCTTGCTCCATGAGGCACAGGGCATTTGCCTTATTTCTTGAGAGGCATTAGCATCATCTAAGATGCACTTGTGGGTGTGTCTGTGATAGCATCGTCAAGGCAATGTTAAGAAGCACCCTGATTGTGGGTGCTGCGGCCCATGGTGCGGGGTCCTAGGCTGAATGAAGATGGAGGTTGCTGGCCGATTATGACTGTGGACACAATGTGACCAGCTACCTCACCCTCTTGCCAGCCTGTTTTCTCTCTCACCACAGACTCAGCCACCTTAAAGTGTAAACCAAAATAATGCTTCTTCCCTTAAGTTGCCTTTATAGGTATTTTATTTCAACATCATGGATGGCCTTGTTGGGTACCAATGAAAGGAGAAGCCCTTGGTCCTGCCAAGGCTGGACTCACCAGTGTAGGGGAATGCAGGGTGGTGGGGGAGGAGGGAGTTTGGAGAGGGGAACACCCTTATAGAAGAAGGGGAGGCGAATGGGATAGGGGGATAGGATATCCAGGAAACCGGGAAAGGGAATAACGTTTGAAATGTAAATTAAAAATCCAATAAAAAACATGCAAAAGCATCAATGCAATACCCATCATGTGCAGAACTCCCAGGGTAGAGCATCAGGCCTCTCCTCCACCACCATCTCTTTCTAGGTATGGCAGGAAAGGTCAAGGGTTCTCTTTCCAGAGAGAGCGCATTACACCTCTCTGTAAGAGCCTCAAACCCTCTGGTAATCCCCAGTGAAGCCTGTGAAGAGGGGTGCATACTGAACTGCGCAAATGCTAATGAATCTTCCACCTTTCGGGGTTTTCTTTTCACTCACAGAATCACAGAAACATTAAGTGCAATTTTCCTAAGTAATTTTTGGATTGCAATAGAAAATGGAAATTATTTTATTAAATGTACAAATATTTTGAAGAGTTCTTCCTGAATGGAGTCTCATGGGGAAATAGGTTTCTGGTCCCTATTTGAGTTAAATTCTAGCACATTCTGTGTACGGAGGTTAGTGGGGGGCGTACATAGCCACACAAAAGTGCTTGCTGTTTGTTTAAGGGGAAAAAAGTCCGTGTTTATCCATTAATGTTGCCTAATATTGAACATGGATAAAACAGACATTAATAGGGTTCAATTGCCTGTGGACCCCAGAGCTCTGTGCTTCTTCATGCAAATTGCTCAGGATACACTGATTGGCAGCTGACCAAAAGCAAGTAATGTGAAGACCTTGCATTTGGAAGGTTAAAGAACATACAAAGGTACGTATTATAAATCAGCCTGATCCAGCAGTAAGGAAATGGCAGGTTTGATACCCTGGATACACTTTGTGTTAACTCGGATAAGATTGAAAGGAGTGAACAGAGCGAATGATTTGTGGTTGAAGCGGAAATTTGCTTTAGAAAAAAAACATAGATATGCCATATAATATAGATTAAGGGCAAACTGAGACAACCATTCCAGAGGAGCATGTGATTGGACCAAACACAGTGGGCATTGACTCTTCCCTATGTCTTGACATGGTAGACTGTATAGTCACCCATAGCATAGAAGGACATAGCTACTGAGCCATCGAGTACCCCCTGTAACCTTTAAGAGTTTGTCTCAATGTCAGTGGGTGGATAGATGGGCTTTTCTCTAACTGAATTTCTATGAGCTTACTGTGTGAGATAGCCCAACAAAACAGATTCTAAATCTAATTACAGAACGGCTTTTTACAATAAAAACATAGCTGGTCTGGCAACAAGAAATAGTCAGGCCTGCTACATCAAGAACATTCAGTTCAAGGCTGCCCAACAGAGGCCTGCTGCACAGGGATCATCCAATTTAGGCCTGCCTTTCTGATACTGCTACACCAGGAACATCCAGGGACAAGCAGATGACTAAAGGCCCGCATAAGAACCAAATCAGCAAGAGCCAAGGCAATAACACATCTTCAAAGCAGAGCTATCCCACTACAGCAAGCTCTGGATAGTCTAACATGGCCAGTGCACAAGAAAATGACCATAAATCCAAGCTTATCAGGATGATAGAGGCCTTTAAAGAAGAAATTAATAAATCTCTTAAAGAAATATAGGAAAGTACAATTAAACAGGTTAAGGCAATGAACAAAACTGTTCAAGATCGGAAAATGAAAATAGAAGCAGCAAAGAAAACGCAAACTGAGGGAATCCTGCAGATGGAGAACCTAGGGAAGAGAACAGGAACAACGGATGCCAGTGTCACCAACAGATACAGGAGATCAAAGAGAGAATCTCAGCTTAGAAGACATGACAGAAGAAACTAATACTTCAGTCAAAGAAAAAGCAGTATGCAGCAAGCCAATAGCAACCATTAAATTAAATGGAGAGAAACTTAAAGCAGTTCCACTACAGTCATGGACAGGACAAGGGTGTCTACTCTCTCCCTATCTATTCAACATGGTACTTGAGGTTCTAACTAGAAGGAAATACAAATATGAAAGGAAGAAGTCAAAGTATTGCTATTGGCAGATGGTATGATAGTATAAATAAATGATCTGAAAAGTTCTACCAGAGAACATCTGCAGTTGATAAACACCTTCAGCAAAGTGGCTGGATACAAATCAACTTGGAAAAAAAAAATAGCAGCCCTTTTTTTACCCAAAAGATGATATATGGGATGCGAAAGAAATCAGGGAAACAAGACCCTTTACAATAATAGCCACATATAATATAAAATACCTTGGTTGTAACTCTAACCTCGTAAGTGAAAGACCTGAATGACAAAACTTCAAGTCTCTGAAGGAAGAAATTGAGGAAGATATCAGGAGAGGGAAAGATCTTCCTTGCTCACAGATCAATAGGATTAACACAGTGAAAATGGCCATCTTAGAAAAAGCAATCTGCAGATTCAATGCAATTCCCATCAAGTTTCCAACACACTACTTTACAGAGCAATTCTCAACTTCACATAAAAGAAAAACAAAAAAAAAACCCAGGATAGCTAAAGCAATCATGAACAATAAAATAGCTTCTGGAGGAATCACCATTTGTGATCTCGAGCTGTACTACAGAACAATAGTAATAAAAACTGCATGGTATTGGTACTCAATCAGACAGGTTGATCAATGGATTCAAACTGAAGACCCCAAAATCAGACCACACACTTATGGACACTTAATTTTTGACAAAGAAGCCAAAACCATATAATGAAAAAAAGGAAGCATCTTCAACAAGTGGTGCTTGTCTAATTGGTGGTATTCATGGAGAAGAATGCAAATGGATGCATATTCATCACCCTGCACAAAACTCAAGTCCAAGCAGATAAAGTACCTCAACATAAAACTGGACACACTAAATCTAATAGAAGAAAAAGTGGGGGAGATGGGGGGGAAGCCTTGAACTCATTGCACAGAAAACAAATTCCTGAACAGAACATCAATAGCTAAGATTAACAATTAATAAATTGGACCTTATGAAACCAAAAGGCCTTTTGAAAGGCTAAGGAAACCATCAATAGGACAAAATGATAGCCTGCAGAATGGGAAAAGGTCTTCACCAACCCAACTTCTGACAGAGGACTAATATCCAAAATTTGTAAAGAACTTAGGATGTTAGATACCAATAAACCAAATAACCAAATTTAAAAATAGACTACAGAGCTAAACAGAGAAATCTCAACAGAAAAATCTCAAATGGCTAAGCATCACTTAAGAAAATGTTCGACATCCTTAATCACTAGGGAAATGCAAATCAAATCAACCCTGAGGTTCTATCTTACAGCACTTAGAATGGCTAAGCTAAAAACTCAAGGGACAGCACATGCTGGTGAAGAGCTGGGACAAAGGGGAGCCCTCCTCCATTGCTGGTAGGTGTGCAAGCTTGTATAACCACTTTGGAAACCAATTTGTCAGAGTTTTAGAAAATTGAGAGTAGTTCTACATCAAGACCCAGCTATACCACTGGGCATATTCCCAAAAGATCACAAGATGCCCACCACATTAAAAGGACACATGTTCTACTATGTTTATAGCAGCTTTACTCATAATAGTCAGGCACTGGAAACAACCTAGATGTCCAACTGAAGAACAGATAAAGAATATATGGTACATTGGTACAATGAAATACTATTCAGCTATTATAAAAAGAACATCATGAAATTTGCAGGCAAATGGCTGGTATTAGAAAATATCCGGAGTGAGGTAATACAGACCCAGAAAGATATGCATGTTATGTACTCATATATAAGTGGACATAAGCCATAAAATGCAAGATAACCATCCACAGACCCAAAGAAACTGGGTAATAAAGAAGGCGCAAGGGAGGATGTATAAATCTCAGTCACTCAGAAGGGGAAGAAAAATAGTCATCAGAGGTGGATAGAGTGGAGACTGGCTGGGAGAGGGGGTGAGGAGGGGTATTAAAGGGAGGGATGAGCAGGTGTTGGGGGATGGTAGAGGCAGGAAAGGGCTGGGAATGAGAATGGAAATGGGTAGGGGGCATCTCTGGGACTAACTGGAGACCTGGAATTGGGGAGGTTAAGAGGAGTCTATAGGGATGGCCCTCACTGAGAGTCCTACCAGTGGGGGATATGGAGACTGACAGGGCCACCTTCTATAGTCAGGCAGGACTTTTGGTGGAAGGGGAGGGAGGTGTTAATCCATCCAGAAAACTCTCAATCTAAAACTTGCCCTACGTACAACATACTCAGGGATAAAGATGGAGGAGAGAATGAGGGAACAGCCAACCATGACTGGCCCAACTTGAGACCCATCCCATTCGAGCGAGCCAACCCCTATCCTACTAATGATACTCTGCTATGCTTGCCAACAGGAACCTAGCATAACTGCCTCCTAAGAGGCTCTGTCCAACAGCAGAGAGGAACAGATGCAGAGACCCGTAGCCAAACATTGGGCAGAGGCTGGGGAGACCTGTGGAAGTGTAGGAAATAGAGATACGGAAGTTGCAGGGTTCATGGACACTATCAGAAGACCTATAATGTCAACTAACCTGAACCCAGGGGGAGTCACAGAGACTGAACTACCAATCTAAGAACATGTAGTGACTGGACCTAGCCCTCTCCTCTCACTTGTCACAGATGTTTGGCTTGATCTTCAAGTGGGTCTCCTAACAATTGGAGCAGGAGCTGTCTCTAACTCTGTTGCCTGCCATTGTATCCCTTTCCTTTCCCTGGAGTGCCTGGTTGAGCCTCAGTGAGGCAGAAGGTGCTTAATCCTGATGTGACTAGATGTCCCAGGGTGCAGTAGTACAGAGCAGCTTCCCTTTCTCCAAGGGGAGGGTAATGAGGAGAGGGATTTGTAAAGGTGGGAGTGAGTGAAGAGGAAGGCAGGGGCAATAGTGGAGATGTAAAGTGAATAAAAAATGAAAAAAAACCAAACAAACAACAAAAACAAAACCAACCAACCAACCCAACAAACCTCCAGAAGAGGAGGATGGGTGTTGAGCTAGTCAAAAACAAACAAACAAACAAACATGTATGGTAAGGACTCTGTGAGTCTTATTGGTGGGTTAGAATGCCATGACTGTGGAGAGTAAGAATATCCAATTACCTTCAACTCCCTTAATGTCCTTGCATTGCCCAGTGTCCCGTAACTAGCAAGTGAAATTCGATTCCCAAGGTAACTCTCACTGTTTCTTCATGGCGATGCTCACTGGGTCACCTGATTGATAGCTATACTGAGAGTGACTGGGGTCACTTTTCATGAGTGACTTGGGAATCAGAGAAGGTGGTATGTGTTGGATAAATGGGTACATGAAATGCTACTGAGATTCCAGGTTGTGTAGGCTACTGAGGATACTGTGGATAGGCTGACTTCTGTGGCGCAGTAATTACTTCTGTAGCTGTAATTACCACTATGGTCATCCTGGTTAAATTGGTTTTCAGAGGAGTTCCTATGAAAGAAAAGAATCAGTTGCTTTCCTAAGGTTGGGTTCACACATGGGAGACAGAATGTGGATGTCTTCTTTATGGAGTCCTGTTGTCTGGTTTCTAACAGTAGTTCTCTGATGTCTGTCATTCTGCATTCATGCCCCTTCAATGGAGACCAGCACCCTCATCTCCCATCCCCTTCTCTGCCTCATCACAGAAGGCCTCCCACAATCTAGCTGCAGAAACTTCACAATGGTTGGTGTCAATCTGCCTATGTTTGAGAAACCCACACTTCGAATCTGTGTTCAGATTTTCTATGCTTCCTGTTACAGCCTGAGTGCTGAGGGTCTCTACAGGCGCCTGTGTTTGGACACTAAGTTCTTAGCAGGTCCTATTTGGAGAGGTTTTGGAACCTTTTATAACAGCCCTAGGGTGGGGCTGGAGGTTGGAGCTTCCAAGAGTTTCTAGGTAGTACTCTGCTTCCTGGCATGACCACCACATATCCAAAGCTACTCCAGTGACTTCACCTTTCCCAACACAGTGGGTTTGACTCTTAACTCCTGAGCCACAATAAGCACTTCCACCAGGCATTTTATTACAGTAAAGAAAGAAAAATTGCTGTCTTTCATACACGAGAAAGCTAATACCTTTCAGTGATAAATACTTGTAGAATACAGAAACCTGGACTGAAAAAACGTACCAAGGAGGAAATTGCTACTTGACTGGCATAGAACACTCAGGTTCTAGAGCATAACTCTGGGATTCGAGCCTGGATGTAAATACTGTAAATGTTTAATTTGCCTTTGGGATGGTCCACAATGCTCGGAGGAGAGTGCAAAAATTATGGAAAGTGTGTCATCTCGCAGTGTACCTTTTCTCTAGGGGAAGTTTATCCAACCCTGTTAAAGAGATGAAAACCATACCCTAGAGACACAGTGGTTTTGGGGTCTATGCAATATAGTAGATATCAAAAACTGCCACACCCGAAACTTAGAGATTTTATATTTTCTATGAAACATTAGGCAGTCCATAGCAGTCTGGAGCATCATTCCCAGAAGGTGGCAAGAAACCAGCTGACATCCCTGTTTGGATGTGTCCTTCTATGTGCATAGTGGTGACAAGTTCTTATTAGTGCGCATCTTCGTTTTGTTCCTGATAAAATGTAGAAAAGGTAGAACTGAATTAGGAACTGGGTTGAATGCTATTAGTTGAATGTTTTTCAACTTTGTGAGAAAAACAGATTGGCTTACACACTTTTCTATAATAGAGACCTGTGTAACTTTGATCCCATGGGAAAGAATACTCACGTGGGCATCCTCATCCTCAAGGACTAGTTCATATTCTGTTCAGAAATCAGAACTTGACTCTCCTTGGGAAATGGTCAAGCTCCTCATCCACTTCTGGTAGAGTCTGAACTAGTCTCGATATCTTGCTGTCTTTCTTGTGGAGCCTGGGGCAGGGGGATTTTAAATTCAAAGCCAGCATGACCTCATATAAGGACCTGACCTCAAAAATAAGAACAAATGAATAAATTCTAGAACCCATGGGATGGGTTCTAGTAGGGAGTCCTTTTCCAGGCTAGTGAAGATGATTGCACAGGCTATGTTTTGAGAACTGTATAGGATGAGCTTGTTTTTAAGAAATGGTGTTTGTCCTGGAGGCCAAAATGCCAAGAATATCAAGCTGACGGCTGTTGTCTGTCTGTCACTCAGGTAGAAGGAAGATCATAAAGTGAACAATCCTGTTATAAAGAGTTACAACATGGTGGAACTCTAGACTAGCACCCAACTGGTTAGCACCCAACTGGTTAGCACCCAACTGGTTAGCACCCAACTAGTTACCCTGTGCCTTCTCAATCCCTCTTGGAGTACAGACATTTTAAATGCCAGATTCATGGATTTTATAACTTAATACAGTGTGCGTTCAGAAGTATGAACAATCTTTCAAGGAGAAAAAAAGCAAAGCTTCGCAGACTTGACAAACTAAAACAAATGAAGGGCTGGGTGCAAGGGAACAGTGGGAGTCAGCTGTGGACATACACGAAACCAGACAATTGCTGAGTGCAAAGAAGTCAATAAAAATGCAAATATTATGCATGTTCCATATTAAAAAGAGCAAGAAAATTAGGAAAACAAGCTAAGGATTAAAAAGTTGATTATATATTTTAATTAAGCGATAATTTATGACAGAGGTTTAATGGGGATTATATGAAAATATGTGGAGAAAGGTTCACCAGTGACAGTGGGTTAAAAGTTAATGCTGTACAAAGGTGTAGAGAATGGTGCTTTAGAATGCTTCTGAAATGTTTTAATGCATGCTCCAGCAATTTAATGTTTTAATTAATCCATAATAACTATCATTATTAATAATACTATAAACTCACTGCACTTCAGGACCACATGGGAGAAGCATTTTCCCATCTGAGCAATGCAATGCTTTTCAGAACCTTCATTTTGTTGGAGATGGCCAGGTTTCTCCTGCTCTAACAGGGACCAGAGACGAGTCTGTGAACCCACTATTTTTAGTGCCAGAAGTCAGGCCTTCTCTTCAAGGTTGCGCCATCTCAGGGTTCTCTCTCCATCCCTTTATCCTTGGATGCATATAAGTTGGCAAGAAAACCCTATCTGCTAACAGCAATGAGGCTGGATCCATCTTTTTAGTGAGCCTTGTTTAGGAAATGCAGATGGCCCAAGTTCCAGTGCTGTCCTCTCTCCTACTCTCTTGCTTTCCTCACTAGGTCTTTCATCCACTGTTTAGAGTCAAGGGCTTTCTCTGTGGAAGCCACCAAACCACCAGGTCTTCCCCCTGCCCTGAGCTCTGCAGGGAACCTGTGAGAGTCAAACGGAAGAGGCAGAGACAGCATCATTGGGAAGCAATGAAGACTGCTTAGGAAGGAGAGAGCTTCCCCTTCTCCTTGGCTCACTACTTGTCCTGCCGAAGGGCTGGTGGAGATCAGAAGGGCAGAGGAAGAGACCTTTGTTATATCTACGTTAAGAAAGACCAAAATGCCCAAGTAAGAACAAACTAAAAGAGCAACTCAGATCTATGTACAGCCAGCATGTCCTTCAGACATGTGTGCACAACAAAGGTACTGTCTGCACTTACATCTTGACTCTGGAGACCAGATTCTCCTGGGGACTTTCCCACTGAGACTTGGAGAAGTGTGTTGGTCATTTTTATGTCAGCTTGACACAAGCTAAAGAGGAGGGAACCCCGGTTGAGAAAATGCCTTTGAAAGACTGGTCATGGTCAAATCTGAAAAGCATTCATGTAATCAGTAATTAACGATGGAAAGTCTGATCCATGGTGAGTGCTGCCACCTCTGGGCTGGTGGTCCTGGATTCTATAAAGAAGCAGGCTGGTCAAACCATGAGAGGAAGCGAGCCAGTTAGCAGCACTCCTCTTTGGTCAGTTTCTACCTCTAGGTTCCTGCCCACATCCCAACTTGGCCACGGTGTTTCATCGCAGCAATAGTAACCCTATCTAGGACAGAAATTGGTAGCAGGATAGCGGGTAATGACTGTGATGGACCTGACCAAGTAGTTTTTGGAGGACTGTGAAAGGACTTTGGCCCTTTGAGCTGGAGTCTTCAAAGTTTGGTGAGCTGCTCTGCAGGAGTTTGGGAAAATGTTGAGAGCATTACAGAGGACAGGGTCCTGGCTTGTAAGTCTTCAGAGGAAAGCAAAGATTCCCCAAGGTTATTTGTGTGAAGAACCTGTGTCAGCTGGCCAGCTGGGGCCAAAGAATCAGCCGTGATTAAGAAGAGATCAGTATCATGGAGGTGAAGTCTTCTGGGAAGGTTTCCATGGGGTCAATATACAGAGGCTGTGTTCCAGAGTCAGCTGAGATCCTCCCATGAGCTGGCAGCTGAACTTGGCAGTGTAAGAGTCACCCAGATGGCACTGCTTTTGAGGTCATGGAAAGCAGCAGAGGCTTGGCACTGTGGGTGACCATTGGTGAAAGTGCAACCTTTGTAATGATTGAAAGCCCAGGACTGAAGGGGTCATGTGGAGAAGTCGAGGCTTGGCACCACGAAGAGAGCCCAGGAGAAGCTATTGGTGAAAACTGCAGCCCTGTTGCACCAGTGTTTTGACCCCAGCAGTTTGAAGATGCCAGTACTGGAAAGACCGCCAAGGACAGCTGTCAGTCGAAGTGGAGCGTGCCTGAACTTAGAAGACAAGCTGTGTGTGCTGCACAGGGTGGAGCCGGAGAAGTAACCCAAGCCTGTTGGAGGAACTCAGAAGACCGTGAAGAAATAGATCCAGACATTGAACACTGAGTTATTTAGGATTTTGGAGGATGGTTTTGCTTTGTTCTGATTGTCAATGTGTCCTGGTTCTTCCCTCTTGAAATACAAAAGAACCCTACTTATTTTTGATATTCTAGAAGCTCACAATTGAGAGAGTTTGGATTTTAAAAGAGACTGGATTTTTAAGGATATTCTTTGAATAATACGGTGTTTGAACAGGTAAAGACTGAGGGACATTTACACTTGTAATATGGTTTATATTAGATACTTAATTAATCTGAGATCTTGGGGATGAATAAAAGATGAAAGCTTATGTCTTAATAAGTGTAGCGTCTGTGTGTCAAGTTGACAAGAGGTCAATTGTGCTAATTTTATGTCGACTTGACAGGTTAGAGTTATTTGAGAGAAAAGAACCTCAATGAGAAAATTTCTCTATGAGACTGGACTGAAGGCAACCCTGGTGATTGATAGGAAAGATCCAGCCCAGTGTGGCTGCTGCCATCCCTGGGCTGTGGTCCTGGGTTCTGTAAGAAAGCAGGCTGAACAAGCCATGAGGAGCAAGCCAGTAAGCAGCACCCTTCCATGGCCTGTGCATCAGCTCCTGCCTCCAGCTTCCTACTCTATTTTGAGTTCCTGTCTTGACTTCCTCTAATGATGGGATATGATGATCTAAAGGTGTAAACAGAAAAAACATGCTTTCTTCCACAACTTAACTTTCTGTCATGGTGTTTCATCACTAACAAGAAAAACCATAGCTGAGGCATACGGGGTCTGAAGGACTTTGCTCTGCTCTCCTCTGTAAGATGATCTATGGTCCTAATGTATGGCGATCGTGGCCTCATATTTTATTTTTTTTCCTCATGATTTAAAACAAACTTCACAATACACATCATACATGCAGACACACAGGAATATCACTGAACCATGAAGAAAAAAGAGAATCTTGCCATTTACAGCAGATAGACCTCTACACATACACTAAGTGAAAAAACCCCAGACATAGGACACAGGTACCTGTATGGTCTTGTCCCTATGTGGAGTTTGAATTAGTTCCTGAGAGGATGAATAGGAAGCCTTGTTTTACTCTGTCTCTGATACCTTCTTAATTGCAATGCTTTCCCAGACAAAGTACAAGAAACACATTCCCCTCTGATGCTGGGTGTGTTGGTTCTAAATGCCACCCTCGGGAGAGCTGTTGAGAGTTCAAGGCAAACCTTGGCTACAGAGCAAGATTTCATGAGAAATAAAAACACCCAGCTGCCAATGAGTCAGCATTTGACTAAAGCTGAATACCCCAGGGACTCTGTGCCTTGCGATTCTTATTCACAACTATAAGGCAAAGTTCACTCCAGGTTACAGAGTGCCAAGAAGCTGTGACAATCTCTTGTGTCGTGTGCAACTTTCCAAGATGCTTGTACTCACAATGCTATTTCCTAGTTTGCCTAATATATACTGTAGGATTGGGGGCAGATTGGACAGTGAATTCAGAGAGGGAACACAGACGATGAGACAGGCAGGCAACTTTCCTGTGGCATTACCATTGCAACGGAACACCTTGGCAGATGTTAGTGAATGCGTGAAGTGCTCCCAGCTGCCATTTCGTTGACTGGTGGGTCCCTTCCCAGGATCTCCCACCACTCTGCGGCCCCCACACCCATCACATCTCTATAAGGAACCTGTGTGGCAAGACTAGCTGCAGGTGGGAACCTGCCTGAGGCACCTGTCTACTGTTTAAAGTGTCCTGGGCTCCTCTCCGAAGCCTGGGCAGCTGTCTGCTGTCCCAAGCCAGCCAGAAAGCAAACACCTGTTTTCATCTCAGAAAGTAAAATGCAGCATGTTTATGAGGTCCTAAATCTCTCTCCCAACAAGCTGAGCTTTTTAATTCCGTTCTTTCCCACTTGCCCTGAAGGAATAAAGTTTAAAAGCAGCATCAGCTTTTTGCCGCTTTGTTCTGTCTGTGGTACTCATCTTTGGAATGAAAAGCACATTTGAAAGCCTGCTGTGAAATAGAAGCCATGCTGGGTTTATTTGTTGAGGTTGTGTTGACTTTAGGGGTGATCCGATTTGAACTGGCTTAGAGACACTCAGAGACCCAGGGCCAGGCACTGTTTCCTAACGGGTCTCTCCTGTCCTTCCACCACCATGGAAGCCCCATTAATTAATTAGACCTCATCATTTCCTCTCAGTCTCTTCAGTAAAATGTAAACAACACTGGAGAGAATCAGATTTGCCTTCTAAATGCATCATGCGAGGGGCTGATTCAGTGGAGAAGAGCATTGGCTATTCTTCCAGAGTTCAGGTGTTCAATTCCCAGTACCTATTGGTGGCTCACATATTCTGTAATTCCAGTTCTAGGGAACCCATCACTATCTTCTGGCTAGGGGCCATGTCCGTGGTTCACAGACATACATGCAAGCAACATCCACAATTAAATTTTTAACAAGTTTTTTTTTTAAATTTATCAAGTGGTACTGTGTATGAACATATTAAACCATGGAAGAATTCTCCAGCTTGACAAAAGTGGGTGAGCAGAGCATTCAGCTTTGCTTCTTGACCCAGCAATGCTGGTCTGCCCCTAGTTTGGGAGTTCTGAATACAGTGATGGATAAGGACCTGAGATGCCCAGGCTCAGGACTCCTGTCCAAAGAAACCAGCCAATCAGATTACACCTGGGATATCTCACAGAACAGACAAACTACCTTATTTTACATATATGCATGTGCACCATATATTTATGTGCATGTATATATGTATATGCACATGCACATGCATATGTATATGTATATGCACCACATGCATGACTATGCCCATGGAGATTAGAAGAGTGCAGGGTCCAGCACAGCTGTATAAAGAGAGGTGTGACACAGTTGCTACCCCTGGAGCCTCACCAGACCACTGATCCTCAGGACCCCCTTGTGTGCTGCAACTGCTGTTGGCCTGACACTGATCTGATGTCTCTTCTATTTTACTTTCAATCTCTCTTTCTGGGGAATATACTTCCCTCAGTAATCAGAGCTAATCACTCCATAATAAATGAAACAAAGGCAGTTCTCAGGAAAGAGAATTGAAGGTGTTTATGAGACTGTGGAGGATGAGGAACAGGCCTTCCACTTGGCCTTAAGAGCCACGGGAAAGGATCTAGCAACATAACCACAGAGGCCATAAAGGTCTACATGGTCCTTTATAGAAATAGTTCATTGCCAGACTTGGCCTTGAATTTGGAATTAAGAAGAGATACATTTACCGTCCCTCCCATCCTATGACTGCTGCCTTAATTAGCCAGGGTGAACTTGGAGACATCATGGATGGAAAATAAAGTGGTCTTAAGAAGAAAAGAAATAGGAATAGATAAAGAAGGAGGAATCTATTAACACACACACACACACACACACACACACACACACACACACAAGCAATGATAGATGGGTTTATCTTATGAGAGAAAGGTTAGTATATGATCTAGAAATTGCTGGGATGAGGAAACAAAGGTTAGAAAATTAAAAGGTGATATACAAGCATATAAAAAGTTAGTGCTTCGTTCTCCTAGCTTCTAGTGAAGACAACAATACCTATTTTATTTACATAAACTTTAAAACTTTGTAAGAAGTTATTTTCCCCTTAGTAATCTGTCACCTTTCTGTCTACATGAAAATAGTTACTAAAGACTGCTGTCTGCTATACTAGAAAGCCCCAAGAGATGTGCCCAGCTACCTGTGTAAAAATTATAAGGAAATGTGCATTTGCTTTATGTTTAGTTTCTGTTTTAAGGAAGCTGAGATTGGGATTATTTAACTGGGATTCATAGATTTTTATGTAAATTTAATGATTTCTGAGAGAAGTTATTAACTGGTCAAGACGCTGATGTTGCAACTAAACAAATAAAAGAGTATGTTCAGGATCACTGGGAGAAGGTAAGGCATAAAAAAGACAGAAGAATGAGAGAAGGAAGAGTGAGAAGAAGGAAGAACAATGAGAATCCTCAGGCAAAGAGAGATCACCCGAACTGACAGCTTGCATCCACTACTGACTGCAGTCAGTATTGAAACAGTGCTGCTTCTCTCCTAATTCCCCGTTTCTCAGGACCCTCCTCACGCTGAGGCCGGACCTCAGCACAAGGGGCCATCAGATCTTCCAGAACTGGAATAAAAGGAGGTTGTAAGCCTCCATGTGGGTGCTGGGGACCAAACCCAGGTCCTTTACACTGAGCCATCTCTCCAGCTGCAGACCGCCTTCTTTCTAACATGAGTGTGGTGAATGTTTATACACAAACTGTCGTATTTATGCACCAGGAGCCCAGATTTCCACACATACATAATGACAGACCGCTTCTTCCTGGCGGTGAGCAGGAACATGCAGCTTAAATGCAGTAATCATGGCAGAGGGCTGGGAGGTTGCCTGCTCAGACTATTAGAGATTTCTTGGGCGCAATCAGAAGAAATTACTCACGGTTCGAAAGTGGTTGCTTCTGGTAGGTAGAGAGAGGATCCTGGGAGCCTGGCAAAGCTCCCGTATGCCTTTTCCACAGGGACACTTTGTAAAGGAAAAAGTAAAACAGTAATCATTCTGTGAATTTTAAAATGTGTGTCCCTAATGAAGACCAAAACACAGAGAAAAACGTCAGGAGCAAAGCACATTTTTAAAGAAAGGTCTTTAAAGAAAATTACCCCTTCTAAATAATACTTTAAAAATATATGTATTACCCATTATGACTGAAGAGCTTCAAATGTTGTAACCGCAAGACATATTTATTTTATAATAAACCAAATCATAGCATAAACTTCTTGAGATCTCCACACAGGCTCTTGCTTTGTAGCTGACAGTGTTTCGTGTGCTTTCCTTAAGTCATTTAGAAATAAACTCATAATTGGTAGAAACTCCAATTTCTAAAGCTCTTAAGGGAAACAACCGTTTCTTTATACTAGAATTCTTTGTCCGAGTGTTGAATTCTCATGGCTCCACTGAATTGGAATATGTTGGACTGGGAGCAGGTTCTGAAGAAGCAACTGTTTTGCCTCCACTTGAATTTGCCTTGGACCTTAGGTGCTATCAATTTGTACAACATTGGAGACTCATGGAGGAGCCCCACAGGGTCCAGGCAGTACAGCAGATGGATGGGAGTCTAGCACTCAACCTGAAAGCTGCATGGATAAAGTATGGCTTCGTTGGTCAAGCACAACGCAAGCTCTCTGCATTCACTACAGGCTCGACTAGGGACTGGAGTGTGTTCATGTGGTTCATCTGCTCAGGAACCTCATAACCAGGAGGTATCAATCAGTGAGCCAATGAGGGATGGAAGAATGCCAGGAAGGCTGGATTTGTAGAAGAGAATCATCACATTTTGACTACGACTTATGAGTCACACCAAAGGAGCTCAGAATCTCTTGATACAGAGATGCTTTCTAAGTCGTCTCTGATGATGGTTGTCTGCCCAGACTGACCTGGGTGGGGACAGATCCTTCTGTTCAGAATCGAGGGCAGGAAGGTAGCAATCACAAGCAGACACAGGTGACCGAAGCCAGAGCCACTTGGAGAGTCGTTTTCTAGTGAGCAATTATCCAGGTGAAAGAGTCCTGTTTGATAATGAGAACAATGGAACAGGAAGGCGTGGCAAAGAGTGTAATGTTTTTCAGGGGAAATGGAGATAGGTTAAGAAAAGCAAGACTAGAAGATACGACATTTACGTGCCTGTAATCTGCTAAGGCTTGCCCAGCTTTGGATTTGGTCTGATAGGTGGGACAAGGAAACGAAGAAGGAACAGGGATGTGTCTACCGAAAAGCCGGGATCCGGTGGGCTGTGGACCCTGATGGAGACACACCAGCAGCTGGGAACCTCAACATAGCTATGATAAATTTCTGAGTGAGGGACTGGTTTATTGTATATTGTTTATTGTTTGCTACCTGATAGGAAGTAGGTAGGCAAGTCTCAGGTGTCATTCATCCGGAAGGAAGAAGCTGTGGTTGATAGTTTCTGCACACACTGGCTTTGGTTTAAGGTTGATCATTTGGAACATCTGTACTTGGGCCAGAGAAAGGCTTTGCCATTCCCATGGGTCTGAGGTACTGCGATGCTCCACATGGCTGTGCTCACAACAATAGTACACATTCCCTCAGGACTTCACCCACTCCTCATAATAATCCATCCAACTTTTCCATCAGCCTGAAATTAAAAAAGGAAACAAATTACAATAATTCTGTCATGTTTTATTGATGTGTTATTGAAAATTTTTAATACATACATAGCCACAATTTTAATTGGTGCTCTTCTAAGAACACTAAATAAAAACTAGGGATTTGTACTGTAAGGATAAAAGTGAGGTAATTTCAGAACAAGGTCTAAAGAATTTGGGGCTCTCATGATTTATTATATACACACTTAGGACAAATCCTTATAATTGAGTAAAGCTCACATATAATTGAATGTTAGTCTGTTGTGTTACATGAGTAAAGTTTATCTGGGACATCTCCTTCCTTGTTTTATTTGGTTTTGTCAAGCTTGAGCCTTTGGAAGCTAAAGCATGCCTAGGCTATGCTCCATCCTCTATGAGCAGTGGTGGGCTGGAGGAGGGGCTGGCTGCTGCTGGCAAAATGTCAACAGTTAGCTGACCATGCAAACCTTTTCCCATGAACACCTTCTGACATGGATTCTACTGGCTGAGTTTCCCAGTAGTCTAAGCAATTGGTATAAAATACCCACACCACTATGTCCCATAAAAATCAGCCATTAACTAATCATAAAAATCATTATTAACTAATGTCTGCGTAGATTAACTATGTCTGCTAATCTATCCTTTCAGTCACCGAGAAGCGCATTTACTTTGAATCAGAAGTGAATTCTTTCCCGTTTTTCTGACACTTTGACAAAAATTAGTTGGTAGGAACCATATAACTAGCAAGCTTTTATTCTTTTTTAAAATCTTTTATTTTAGATTTTTTTAATATGCATTGGTGTGTTGCTGCAATATGCCTGTGTGAAGGTTCCCAGATCTCCCTGAAACTGGAGTTGCAGACAAGTGTAAGCTGCCAGGTTGAACCTGGGTTCTCTGGAAGAGCAGACAGTACTTCCCCCACCCCCTCCGGAGCTGGGAACCAAACCCATGGCCTTGAGCTTGCTAGGCAAGTGCTCTACCACTGAGCTAAATCCCCAACCCCTGAGACAGTGCTTTTAACCACTGAACCATCTCTCTAGCCCTAAGCTGTTATTCCTAAAGCAGTGAAGATATATCAATGATTGTAGGATGACAACATTATGCATTATCCAAGGCTGGGCCCCCCAGTGTAGGGGAATGTCAGGGTAGGGAGGTGGGAAGGTGGGATGGTTAGGGAGGGGGAACACCCTCATAGAAGAGGTGGGAGGGGGATGGAATTGGGGGCTTATGGACTGGAAACTGGGAAATGTAAATTAAAAATAGCCAATAAAAATGCAAAAAAAAAAGAATGGGGGTCTTATATCTTCTACAGATAATGGCCTTTTGTGCTGAGAATGCTGTGGGATCTGAAAGTTGAGTGTGTTATGCCTTCCACACAAATACACCCTGTGTATTCCTACAGCTGAGTGTGGAGAGGGGATGGGAGGGGGTTCTCATGTCTTCCACAGTTGCACACCTTTGTGTGCCCGCACTGTTCCACAGACTCTCCATTTGCTATGGAGAATGGGCTCCTCAGCCTGGGCAGTGCATGCATGTGCAGAGCTCCTTGGTGTTTGACTTTGTAGCTTCTCAATGGCATAGGAAGCAATGCACCTATCCATATCTGCTTCTTAATATCTGAACACCTTCTGAGGTAAAGTGGCTGTTGAAAAATTTCCCTCCCTTCGAGCTAAGACTGTTGCTGTTTGCCTCCTAATCTGACTATATTTTTCGCTTTTCTGTATGTGTCTGCTTTAGTCAGTGTAGAAAGTTTTTCATACTCATCTTCAATGTTCCTAATTTCCTCTTAGACTATGTCAACTTAAGAATCCATTGCTCAAAGTCTCTCACAAACTCTAGTGTCTTTTTATTTTTTCATGATTTTTGCTACCATCGATGAACTACAGTTCAAAAATACTAAATCCAACATCCAGTTAATAAACGAGTCACACTCTGAGGTTGCAGGCCATTCTGAAGAGTTTGATAGCGCCTCATGCTGGCCTGATCAGTTTCTTCCTGGTGAGGTATGTCTCTGGGGTGACCTCATAGCCCTAGGCAATTGTCAGAAAGTCAGGACATTACATTGCTATTTTTCAGGTGACTTTTCTTCTCAGTGAGAGAGAAATGCTGTGACTGATCAAGTAGACGAAGAGAAGCCACTTACATGTTTTCTTTAGTGGAAAAAAAGAAAAAAGAGGTATACTGTGTGGTTATACCTTCATACTATTGTAAGATAAAATGCAGTTATTATCCCAAGTCCAATATTACCTGTAATCGACAGCAGAACACCGAGATGGGGCTCCATAGCTGAACCCAGAACCCTAGGCCAGTTGGATTAAAAATAACCAACAAACCACGGTGATCTTACTTTTCTGCTACACAGAATATGTGTACATTGACCACCAAAAAGCAGAATAAATGAACATAAGAGAAATTTAATGATAAATAACTAATTATGAAAAGCTTACATAACTGTATCAATAAGAGAAAAAGTACCCTTGTATAGAAGAAAAGGAAGGGAAATATTTTTAGTCTTCTCCAGAGTGTTGTCTGTTTTATGGCATTTGAGCTAAAGCGCATATAACTATATCAATAACAGAAAAATATACTTGTGTAGATGAAGAAAAAGAGAAATAATCTTTCTCATCCCCAGAGTACTCTGTCTATTTTATGGCATTTGAACGTCCTCATCAATTGTACAATCGGCTTGTCAGGCTCATCATGAAGGGAAATTTGCTGGAATTTAGTCTGGGAATAAATTCACTCTCTCTATCAATTTGCGTGCGATTGGTATTTTAGGAACACCACATCTCCTAACCCATGAAAGTGATGTTTTCTTTCATACCGACCCTCACATTTTCTCTCAGAAATATTGTAGAGTTTTCTGTGTAAAACTTTTGCACATAATTCGTTGGACTGATTTCCACCTATTGATAGTGTGTGTAGAGCTGACTCCTGGGCATTGTTGCTAGCATGAGGGAGTGGCCCTGATCTTCTCATCTGGCATTAGGTTCAGTGAGCATTCTGTATTACTTACCTGTACCAAAGAGTTCTTTGTATGCTGTTTTACTGATATATGCAGTCATATACTTTCCTCTTTAAACTGTAGGTTTTCATTCTCTGATTTATCTCTGGTCAGTGGAATGCAGTATGGTATTGCCTATAATCAATGCAATTCAACAGCACTATCTGGGAGTTCAGGAAAAAAATGTTCCACATTTATTTTACAAGCATTTTAGGGGCTGGATTTGCTCGACCACATCTTTATTTTGGTTTTTTTCCTTCGGCCATAAATATTTGTACAGTTTTTACTGCATTGGATCACAACATTTAATCAACTCCTTACTGGAACCATTAAAGTTAATATGTATCTATGTCCCTATTTTATCAAGGGATCGTTTCTTAGGTTCTATTAACCTGTTAACATAGGGATGGATTTGCGCGGACACTTGCTTTTGTTTGCAGGTGTTTAGTAATTGTAAGCACAGGCTATAAGAATCCTTTGCTTCACTTTCTGGGTGATAACTTTTAGAAATCCATACCTCAGGATTGCGCTGGTTCATGGAGATGCATTTTTGAGTCTCATTAGGCTGCTGTGAAACCACTGTCATATATTCACAGAATGAAGTAACCCAGAGACACATGTCTGTCCTTATATTTATTTATATGTGTATTTTGTTTTTCTGGGGGATGATTTTTTTTTTATACTCTAAGGGAATGAAATTACCGAGAGATGGTGCCTTTCAAGGCCTGTGGAAGGCTTAGCTAGGGCCAGCAAGAGTCCATTGGGCTGGTCCCTCTTCCTGCAGCTTTAGTTTAGATGAGCAGCTTCTAGCAGACTCTTCTCTGCACTCCCGGATGTTCCCACACTTTCTGCTTCCAGTGACTCCCCAACTCCCTGGCTCTGCCTGGATCACTTAGATGATTCTTCAGGAGGACAAAGCAAATGTAAGTTTGCATCACTTCATTTCCTAACAGTTTGAAACCTCTCCCTGTTCATTGGTAATGATACAGTCTTCTCACACAACCTTGGTTCTTCCCCAAAGCACTGCCCCTTTCTTTCCAGCCCCATCTTCTCTATACCATACCACAGTGTGTTTGTTGAACTGACCTGCTGTCAGTCACAGACACAGCCCTGACTCACTGTACCATCTGTAATGTGGGATCAAGTGACTCACTCTTTATTTGGCTTTGTTTTTTTTTTAAATATATATATATTTTTCTTTATTATTTTTATCTATTTTTGTATCTATTTCTTTATTATTTTTTATCTATTTCTTTATTATTATTATTTCTCAGTGTTGGTGTTAGAACCCAAGCCTGACATGTGCTCAACAAGCATCCAATGGCACTGAGCTGTAACCACAGACTGATGAAATTTTATTCCTCAGGATCCTGTGGCAAAGGAGTGCTCCCTCGCATTACCCTACACTTCTGGGAATTGATCCTTCCCTGAGTCTGCTCTGTAGTAGCAAGAACAGTGGTTCTCGACTTCCCTAATGCTGCAACCCTTTAAGACAGTTCCTCATGTTGTGGTGACTCCCAACTATAGAACTATTTGTGTTGTTACTTCATAATTGTCATTTTGCTACTGTTATGAATTGTAATATAAATTTCTGTTTTCCAGTGGTTTTAGGAGACCCCTGTAACGTCATTCAACTCCCAAAGAGGTTTCCAAACTCCCACAGTTTGAAAACCATTGAGCAAGAGGTTCTTTTTCTCAGGATCCTTGAACACTGCTACAGTAGTACCCATGTCCTCTACATAGAGCTATACCGTGCAACCCAAGCAGGAAGTGGTCTCAGAGTAACCTTCCCTCTGGACCCATCAAACTTTATATCCCCTGTGTGGTCAGGTATCCCTGCCTCAGGGGTTGCTCCCTCTTCACCCATGAAAGTGTCTTACAGGGGCTGGAACAGGTCTGAGTTTATAGCTCCTCTTCCCAGTGTGAGAACATATAACCTCGGAGAATTGAATCATCACCTCCTGAGTCTTAGTAGCTGCTTCTGGGGCTTGTCCCCTTTCCTTATCTCAGTAAAAGACTTTTGGAATATCCTCACCATGCAGAAACAACAAAAGTCTAGTCTGACAGACAATGTACTTTGTTGTCTACTATTTCCTGCACTCTACCTTGACCACGCTTGGTGCCTGATTAGCCAAACCTGAGGAGAGAGGAGGCGGTGAGACTAGGTTGTGAGCAAACTGAGATGGTACCTTGAATTCAGTGGTTAGTGTTGTCAACTGGACTGATAGCAGTTCTCCTCCTCCTCTTCCTCCTACTCCTCCTCCTCTTCCTCCTCCTCTTCCTCCTCCTTCTCTTTCTCCTTTTCCTTCTCTTCCTTCCCATTTGCACCCTCCCCCATTCCTCTTCCTCTTTGTTTTCTCCTCCTCATGCTCTTCATTCTCTTCCTTCTCCTCTGCCTCCTTTTCTTTGTTCTCTTTCTCCTTTTTATTCTGTATGTCCTCCATGTGCATATAGAATGATCAGAACCCCCAAATGACTGTCTTTGTACTACTACTAATTATTATAATAACAAACTTGGCAAAAATCAACAATCAGCTCGAAGATGCTTCACATGGAACTGGATTCCTTGTTTGGAGTAGCAGGGTTCTTAGGATTAGTCTCTCTTTTCCCAGCCAAACATCCGACCCCCCTTTCATGCCGCTTAATGAATAGAGACTGCTACACTGTGGCTCAGTCTTAGGGTCTGCAGCAAACTGTAGGTTGTAAAACTTCTTTGAACTTCTTTGAGAAAAATTCAAATGGAACTGAATAGAGGGAATTTTAGGAACATCTGCCAAAGTGGATATTCAGATCATCTGCCATGCATTTTAAAGAGGTTGGTTTCTGCATTTCAGATGAAAGACTTTGCTCAGGGTCTTAGAAATATAAATAGAAAGAAAGAGGGAGAGAGCTTGAGATAGAAGAAAGGGAGAAACTTTGAGTTAAGCTGATTTCCAACAGAGATGAAAAGGGAGTCACAGACTTGGTGGACCCTTTCTGCTCCCTGCACTTCCCAGGGGTTTCTTCTGTGAGTTTTAGTAAAGGAACACTCATATGTGCCCTGAGAAGACTCCCTTTGATGGCAGGGGATGGTTCACAGTTTGTTTGTGGGCTCTGGCTTCAAAGTCCACAAGAAGAAAACAAATCTGTTTTGTCAATAGTGTGTGATATGCTGATGATGCAGCTTCCTCCCTCTGTTGGGCTGATATTGCCTGTGCATGCCATCAGACACTGTTGCTCATACTTGCTCAGCCCCTACCTGAGTTGATACAGAAAGGATCCCAAGTGATTTGCCCCACCAACCCCCTACTTCCCCACCCCTACTGTAGGCTTTCGATGCCTGGCCATAGGCCTGGCTGTGTGGTTCAGCCAGGCAAATAGGTTAACTGTTCCAGTTGGATTCCTAAGAGAATGCAAGCCATCAGGTCAGTGGAGAATACAGCTAGAAACTGCTCGAACCCCAAGGACAAGATGAACAGTAGGGTCAGGAGGAGGAAGGAGATGGTGCTGAAGAGGAGAGTAAAGAAAGAAGAGGATGCTCTCTTTTTTTAAAATTTTTTGCCTGCCTGCCACGTGGACTGAGCCACTGCTAGAGCCTTGGATCCATTCAAAGCTGCTGCTGATCATTGTTGGGGAGTTGGACCGCAGACTGTAAGTACTAGAATTAAAGGTGTGTACCGGTAAGACCAAATTTTCTGCTGCAAGAAAGCTGCCTGGTGAGCTTGGGACACACGGAAGCAGAATTTCTCTAGGACCGGGCACGTTCTGTGTTTACCGGAAGTCCCACACCCGCGGATCCCGGCCCGCAGCAGCTCTCTGCTCCCAGACCCGGTGAGAGAGAGACCCAACCGCCTGGTCAGGTGGGCACTCCTGAGGCTGCAGAGCGGAAGAGACCACCAACTCTGCTCACCCCTGCCCACATCCCTGGCCCAAGAGGAAACTGTATAAGGCCTCTGGGCTCCCGTGGGGGAGGGCCCAGGAGCGGCAGGACCCCTGCCGGAGACACCGCCGGACCCTGAAGGAAACAGACCGGATAAACAGTTCTCTGCACCCAAATCCCGTGGGAGGGAGAGCTAAACCTTCAGAGAGGCAGACAAGCCTGGGAAACCAGAAGAGACTGCTCCCTGCACACACATCTCGGACGCCAGAGGAAAAAGCCAAAGACCATCTGGAACCCTGGTGCACTGAAGCTCCCGGAAGGGGCGGCACAGGTCTTCCTGATTGCTGCCGCTGCAGAGAGCCCCTGGACAGCACCCCACGAGCAAACCTGAGCCTCGGGACCACAGGTAAGACCAAATTTTCTGCTGCAAGAAAGCTGCCTGGTGAACTCAAGACACAGGCCCACAGGAACAGCTGAAGACCTGTAGAGAGGAAAAACTACACGCCCGAAAGCAGAACACTCTGTCCCCATAACTGACTGAAAGAGAGGAAAACAGGTATACAGCACTCCTGACACACAGGCTTATAGGACAGTCTAGCCACTGTCAGAAGTAGCAGAACAAAGTAACACTAGAGATAATCTGATGGCGAGAGGCAAGCGCAGGAACCCAAGCAACAGAAACCAAGACTACATGCCATCATCGGAGCCCAATTCTCCCACCAAAACAAACATGGAATATCCAAACACACCAGAAAAGCAAGATCTAGTTTCAAAATCATATTTGATCATGATGCTGGAGGACTTCAGGAAAGACCTGAACACACTTAGGGAAGCACAGGAAAACATTAATAAACAAGTAAAAGCCTACAGAGAGGAATCGCAAAAATCCCTGAAAGAATTCCAGGAAAACACAATCAAACAGTTGAAGGAATTAAAAATGGAAATAGAAGCAATCAAGAAAGAACACATGGAAACAACCCTGGATATAGAAAACCAAAAGAAGAGACAAGGAGCTGTAGATACAAGCTTCACCAACAGAATACAAGAGATGGAAGAGAGAATCTCAGGAGCAGAAGATTCCATAGAAATCATTGACTCAACTGTCAAAGATAATGTAAAGCGGAAAAAGCTACTGGTCCAAAACATACAGGAAATCCAGGACTCAATGAGAAGATCAAACCTAAGGATAATAGGTATAGAAGAGAGTGAAGACTCCCAGCTCAAAGGACCAGTAAATATCTTCAACAAAATCATAGAAGAAAACTTCCCTAACCTAAAAAAAGAGATACCCATAGACATACAGGAAGCCTACAGAACTCCAAATAGATTGGACCAGAAAAGAAACACCTCCCGTCACATAATTGTCAAAACACCAAACGCACAAAATAAAGAAAGAATATTAAAAGCAGTAAGGGAAAAAGGTCAAGTAACATATAAAGGGAGACCTATCAGAATCACACCAGACTTCTCGCCAGAAACTATGAAGGCCAGAAGATCCTGGACTGATGTTATACAGACCCTAAGAGAACACAAATGCCAGCCCAGATTACTGTATCCAGCAAAACTCTCAATTAACATTGATGGAGAAACCAAGATATTCCATGACAAAACCAAATTTACACAATATCTTTCTACAAATCCAGCACTACAAAGGATAATAAATGGTAAAGCCCAACATAAGGAGGCAAGCTATACCCTAGAAGAAGCAAGAAACTAATCGTCTTGGCAACAAAACAAAGAGAATGAAAGCACACAAACATAACCTCACATCAAATATGAATATAACGGGAAGCAATAATCACTATTCCTTAATATCTCTCAATATCAATGGCCTCAACTCCCCAATAAAAAGACATAGATTAACAAACTGGATACGCAACGAGGACCCTGCATTCTGCTGCCTACAGGAAACACACCTCAGAGACAAAGACAGACACTACCTCAGAGTGAAAGGCTGGAAAACAACTTTCCAAGCAAATGGTCAGAAGAAGCAAGCTGGAGTAGCCATTCTAATATCAAATAAAATCAATTTCCAACTAAAAGTCATCAAAAAAGATAAGGAAGGACACTTCATATTCATCAAAGGAAAAATCAACCAAGATGAACTCTCAATCCTAAATATCTATGCCCCAAATACAAGGGCACCTACATATGTAAAAGAAACCTTACTAAAGCTCAAAACACACATTGCACCTCACACAATAATAGTGGGAGATTTCAACACCCCACTCTCATCAATGGACAGATCATGGAAACAGAAATTAAACAGTGATGTAGACAGACTAAGAGAAGTCATGAGCCAAATGGACTTAACGGATATTTATAGAACATTCTATCCTAAAGCAAAAGGATATACCTTCTTCTCAGCTCCTCATGGTACTTTCTCCAAAATTGACCATATAATTGGTCAAAAAACGGGCCTCAACAGGTACAGAAAGATAGAAATAATCCCATGCGTGCTATCGGACCACCACGGCCTAAAACTGGTCTTCAATAACAATAAGGGAAGAATGCCCACATATACGTGGAAATTGAACAATGCTCTACTCAATGATAACCTGGTCAAGGAAGAAATAAAGAAAGAAATTAAAAGCTTTTTAGAATTTAATGAAAATGAAGATACAACATACTCAAACTTATGGGACACAATGAAAGCTGTGCTAAGAGGAAAACTCATAGCGCTGAGTGCCTGCAGAAAGAAACAGGAAAGAGCATATGTCAGCAGCTTGACAGCACACCTAAAAGCTCTAGAACAAAAAGAAGCAAATACACCCAGGAGGAGTAGAAGGCAGGAAATAATCAAACTCAGAGCTGAAATCAACCAAGTAGAAACAAAAAGGACCATAGAAAGAATCAACAGAACCAAAAGTTGGTTCTTTGAGAAAATCAACAAGATAGATAAACCCTTAGCCAGACTAACGAGAGGACACAGAGAGTGTGTCCAAATTAACAAAATCAGAAATGAAAAGGGAGACATAACTACAGATTCGGAGGAAATTCAAAAAATCATCAGATCTTACTATAAAAACCTATATTCAACAAAATTTGAAAATCTTCAGGAAATGGACAATTTCCTAGACAGATACCAGGTATCGAAGTTAAATCAGGAACAGATAAACCAGTTAAACAACCCCATAACTCCTAAGGAAATAGAAGCAGTCATTAAAGGTCTCCCAACCAAAAAGAGCCCAGGTCCAGACGGGTTTAGTGCAGAATTCTATCAAACCTTCATAGAAGACCTCATACCAATATTATCCAAACTATTCCACAAAATTGAAACAGATGGAGCCCTACCGAATTCCTTCTACGAAGCCACAATTACTCTTATACCTAAACCACACAAAGACACAACAAAGAAAGAGAACTTCAGACCAATTTCCCTTATGAATATCGACGCAAAAATACTCAATAAAATTCTGGCAAACCGAATTCAAGAGCACATCAAAACAATCATCCACCATGATCAAGTAGGCTTCATCCCAGGCATGCAGGGATGGTTTAATACACGGAAAACCATCAACGTGATCCATTATATAAACAAACTGAAAGAACAGAACCACATGATCATTTCATTAGATGCTGAGAAAGCATTTGACAAAATTCAACACCCCTTCATGATAAAAGTCCTGGAAAGAATAGGAATTCAAGGCCCATACCTAAACATAGTAAAAGCCATATACAGCAAACCAGTTGCTAACATTAAACTAAATGGAGAGAAACTTGAAGCAATCCCACTAAAATCAGGGACTAGACAAGGCTGCCCACTCTCTCCCTACTTATTCAATATAGTTCTTGAAGTTCTAGCCAGAGCAATCAGACAACAAAAGGAGATCAAAGGGATACAGATCGGAAAAGAAGAGGTCAAAATATCACTATTTGCAGATGACATGATAGTATATTTAAGTGATCCCAAAAGTTCCACCAGAGAACTACTAAAGCTGATAAACAACTTCAGCAAAGTGGCTGGGTATAAAATTAACTCAAATAAATCAGTTGCCTTCCTCTATACAAAAGAGAAACAAGCCGAGAAAGAAATTAGGGAAACGACACCATTCATAATAGACCCAAATAATATAAAATACCTCGGTGTGACTTTAACCAAGCAAGTAAAAGATCTGTACAATAAGAACTTCAAGACACTGAGGAAAGAAATTGAAGAAGACCTCAGAAGATGGAAAGATCTCCCATGCTCATGGATTGGCAGGATTAATATGGTAAAAATGGCCATTTTACCAAAAGCAATCTACAGATTCAATGCAATCCCCATCAAAATACCAATCCAATTCTTCAAAGAGTTAGACAGAACAATTTGCAAATTCATCTGGAATAACAAAAAACCCAGGATAGCTAAAGCTATCCTCAACAATAAAAGGACTTCAGGGGGAATCACTATCCCTGAACTCAAGCAGTATTACAGAGCAATAGTGATAAAAACTGCATGGTATTGGTACAGAGACAGACAGATAGACCAATGGAATAGAATTGAAGACCCAGAAATGAACCCACACACCTATGGTCACTTGATTTTTGACAAAGGAGCCAAAACCATCCAATGGAAAAAAGATAGCATTTTCAGCAAATGGTGCTGGTTCAACTGGAGGGCAACATGTAGAAGAATGCAGATCGATCCATCCTTATCACCCTGTACAAAGCTTAAGTCCAAGTGGATCAAGGACCTCCACATCAAACCAGACACACTCAAACTAATAGAAGAAAAACTAGGGAAGCATCTGGAACACATGGGCACTGGAAAAAATTTCCTGAACAAAACACCAATGGCTTATGCTCTAAGATCAAGAATCGACAAATGGGATCTCATAAAACTGCAAAGCTTCTGTAAGGCAAAGGACACTGTGGTTAGGACAAAACGGCAACCAACAGATTGGGAAAAGATCTTTACCAATCCTACAACAGATAGAGGCCTTATTTCCAAAATATACAAAGAACTCAAGAAGTTAGACCGCAGGGAAACAAATAACCCTATTAAAAAATGGGGTTCAGAGCTAAACAAAGAATTCACAGCTGAGGAATGCCGAATGGCTGAGAAACACCTAAAGAAATGTTCAACATCTTTAGTCATAAGGGAAATGCAAATCAAAACAACCCTGAGATTTCACCTCACACCAGTGCGATTGGCTAAGATCAAAAACTCAGGTGACAGCAGATGCTGGCGAGGATGTGGAGAAAGAGGAACACTCCTCCATTGTTGGTGGGATTGCAGACTGGTAAAACCATTCTGGAAATCAGTCTGGAGGTTCCTCAGAAAATTGGACATTGAACTGCCTGAGGATCCAGCTATACCTCTCTTGGGCATATACCCAAAAGATGCCTCAACATATAAAAGAGACACGTGCTCCACTATGTTCATTGCAGCCTTATTTATAATAGCCAGAAGCTGGAAAGAACCCAGATGCCCTTCAACAGAGGAATGGATACAGAAAATGTGGTACATCTACACAATGGAATATTACTCAGCTATCAAAAACAACGAGTTTATGAAATTCGTAGGCAAATGGTTGGAACTGGAAAATATCATCCTGAGTGAGCTAACCCAATCACAGAAAGACATACATGGTATGCACTCATTGATAAGTGGCTATTAGCCCAAATGCTTGAATTACCCTAGATCCCTAGAACAAACGAAACTCAAGACGGATGATCAAAATGTGAATGCTTCACTCCTTCTTTAAATGAGGAAAAAGAATACCCTTGGCAGGGAAGGGAGAGGCAAAGATTAAAACAGAGACTGAAGGAACACCCATTCAGAGCCTGCCCCACATGTGGCCCATACATATACAGCCACCCAATTAGACAAGATGGATGAAGCAAAGAAGTGCAGACCGACAGGAGCCGGATGTAGATCGCTCCTGAGAGACACAGCCAGAATACAGCAAATATAGAGGCAAATGCCAGCAGCAAACCACTGAACTGAGAATAGGTCCCCTATTGAAGGAATCAGAGAAAGAACTGGAAGAGCTTGAAGGGGCTCGAGACCCCAAAAGTACAACAATGCCAAGCAACCAGAGCTTCCAGGGACTAAGCCACTACCTAAAGACTATACATGGACTGACCCTGGACTCTGACCCCATAGGTAGCAATGAATATCCTAGTAAGAGCACCAGTGGAAGGGGAAGCCCTGGGTCCTGCTAAGACTGAACCCACAGTGAACTAGTCTATGGGGGGAGGGCGGCAATGGGGGGAGGGTTGGGAGGGGAACACCCATAAGGAAGGGGAGGGGGGAGGGGGATGTTTGCCCGGAAACTGGGAAAGGGAATAACACTCGAAATGTATATAAGAAATACTCAAGTTAATAATAAAAAAAAAAAAAAAAAAAAAAAAAAGAAAGAAGAGGATGAGGAGGCAAAGGAGGAGGGTGGGGGTGGGGAAGAAGAGGTGGGGAAGGAGGAAAGAAGGGTGGGGAAAAAGAAGAAGAGAAAGATGAGAAGAAGGGTGCGGGTGAGGTGAGAAGGGTCAGGGTTAGTGTGAGGAGAGAAAACTCCCACTTGAGCCAGTAGTGCAGGCTCTTGGGGAAATGCCTCACTGTAGACTTTCTAGAAATGGTGTGATGGGAGAAAAGCAATAGACAATGAAAAAACAACTCAAGCTAATCCTATTACCTGCTCTCCCACCATATTGCTTCAATCCTACAATTCGGTCCTGGTGTTAAGAGTTGGGAAGGAAGGGTTACCTGTTGGTATTCTGTCTAAGCTCCACCCCCACTGCTACCTGGGAACAGCCAGGTATTCTCTGCCCCACAGTCGCCTAGCAACCGCCAGCTGTGCCTGACTATATGAAGGGCTGCTTACTCCTCTTACCAGCTCTTACCCCTCTTGCCCTTTGTTCTTCGCTGCTCTTGCCCCCTTTCCCACCACACCCCGACGTGCCCAGGGTTGGCCACCTTTCTGCTCTTATACTCTTCTCTTATTAAACCTCTCCATGTGGTGTCTAGGTGTTTTCTGTCCGGGCACGGGTCAAGATTTAAAACCTAACATTACCTGCCTCAAAAGACAACCTCCTTGTTGTACATTGTTGGCTCACTGAAATGTTGAATGTCCTTTCAACTCATGGTGGTTTTGGTTTACAACCACCACAAGCTTCCTGCAGCTTACACCTGCTTGGGTCCCTGTGAGTCCTGTTTTGAGTGCAGGGAAAGCAAAGCATCGTTTTTTTTTCCAGAGATGCCCTCATCGCTGACCATCACTCAGCTTCCCTTTACCCTGACATCTGTTGATTTTTCCTTTGCTGGATCTCAGTTGTCAGTAGTCATCCTTGGAGCCAGAGCCCAGCTCTCACCCAGCTCAGCCTTTCCCTCAAGCAGTTCCCCTCCCCCTCTCTTACCCCAAGCAAAGGAACCCTCATTTTTAAAAGAAATAAATTCTCTTAGGGAGCACTGGCTCCTTTAATTTTCTGTTCCAGGAAACAATAGACTCTTTCATTTTGTTTTAGTGTTAAGAGAGGAAACCACAATACCACCAAAGATAAGGTTTTTTTCCTTTTAGACACTACAATATGCTAACAAGGAGAATTCAAAAATGGAAATGGAATGATTGCAGTCTACATCCCTAATTTCCTTAGACCACTGGTAACTTTTGATACTGACTGCTTTCTGAGTGCCTGCACACACACACACACACACACACACACACACACACACACACACACACACACACACAAGTAAACAATGCACATATATGCACAAATATACAGATATTCATCTGTACACATACATGCACACAATTCATATGGGCACAAGCACACACTGTATACACATGCCCATATGTATTTACATGCAAATGCATGCAAACACACGTGCCTGTGTATACACAGTCACATATACCTAGTTTATGACGAACTATAATTTACTAGAGTTCATACATGAATACATGTATGAGCAAGTATGTGCATGTTGGATTGAAAGAAGATGCCAAGTGTCCTGGGATATCACTATTTACCTTTATTTTCTTGAGACAGGCTCTCTCACTTAACATGCAGGTAGAATGGTAGCAAGCAAGTCCCATGGTCCTCTTGTCTCTGCATTCCATGGCACTGATGCATGTATGTGTACGGTCATACTTTGCTTTTTATGTGTGTACTGACTTTGAACTCATGCTTATTAAGCAAGTGCTCTTACCTGCTGTGCGATCTAGCCCTGGAGCTCAATTTTAATGATTGTAATGAGCCTTGTTGGGAATGGGGTAATAGAAAATTCAAAAGACTAGCAGAAACAAAGCAGTTTTTAACCTTCAGTTCTGAAGAGAGGGATGCCATCAGAGAGAAAATACAAAGCCAAAAAAAAAAAAAAACAAAAACAAAAAAACAATAACAAACAAAACCCAAAAAGCCTGGGTGGAGCAGATTTGGCTTAAGATGGTGGTTTTTAAAGTCCTTCTTGTCAAGGTATCTCTGTCTTTACCATGGCCTCCTTCCCCAAACTCCCCATATTATTGGTTTAGGACACAAAGCATTATGTAATGAATGCTTTGGGACTTGAGGTTGTCCCCTTATTCTGATCCTGGTCTGAGTCACATAGCAGACAACCTGTCTCAGACAGGCAGGTACCAGGTAGCAGTTAAGAGAGAGAAAGGGCCCTGGTGCCTTCTGCTTCTCTGTGACTTCAGTGACTCTCAGCACTTTCCATATTGAAAATGGACCATCCCAATGTCTCTCACAAGGACCCTGTGTGATGCAATGAATGGATTAGCTGAAAAGTGAAACAAGTTGCCTGTGAGGTCACTGTTGCCTCAGTTAAACAGGGTTCAGTCTCAACCCAGATTAACGCTTCTGTCACAGTTAAAAAATATGAAAAACTACTTTCTACTTTATATTTCATTTTTGCAGCCTTGGCAAAATCACATATTTTATATGAGAGGCTCTTTATAGTAGAGATGGTGAAGTTTATTACAGTGACTGATAGGAAAGTTCATTTTCATCTTCAAGCCATGTTTGTAAGAAAGAAAGAAAGAAAGAAAGAAAGAAAGGGGAGAGAGAGAGAGAGGGAGGGGGAAGGGAGGGAGAGAGAGAGAGAGAGAGAGAGAGAGAGAGAGAGAGAGAAATCTTTGATAGTCATGGATTAGTTCCAAAGTCCAGATCCATGCCCAGGAAGCTTGGGATTTCCTGTCAATTTTTTAACAGTCCTGAGTTTCACTGTGAATGATTCATTAAACTAGAGATAAAAAAGAGGAGGAATCCAGTGAAGTACTCCTCCTCAGAGAGACTTCAAAACTACGGAAACATCTCTCAGCATATGCAAGACAAGTATGCCCCAACCCAGAGGTGGCTGCACAGACAGGTGTAAAGAACAGGCCAAGGAAGCTGCCTCGAACAACAGTGGGTCTGATGTCAGTAGTATGCTGTGATGTCAGTTGAGGACACATTAGCTACATTCCCATGGAAGATATAGGGGACACACTGATTGCATCTGAATTTATGACACAGGACACACAATAGCACAAAACTTTCAACCCAGAAATTGTCCTGCCTACAAGATGCTCAGGATTAAGTGGATAACCCCTGACACTATCAATGATCCTCTGCTATGCCTGCAGATAAGAGCTAGCATAACTGTCTCCTGAGAGGCTTCAGCAGCAGCAGATGGAAACATGCACACGAAGCAGATCTCAGGGAATCTTGTGGAAGAGTTAGGGATAGAATTAAACAAGCCAGAGGGGTCAAAGGCACCACAAAAATACCAACAAAGTCAACTAACTTGGGCCCATGGGTCCTCACAGAGACTGAACCACCAAGCAAAGAGCATGCAGGGGTTGGACCTAGATCCCCTTCATACTTGTAGCAGATGTGCACTTTGGTCTTTATGTAGATCCTCTGACAATTGGAGTGGGGGCTGTCTCTGACTCTGTTGCCTGCCACTGGATCCCTCTAACTGGACAGCCTGGTTGGACCTCAGTGAGGGAGCATGCACTTAGTCCTGCTGTGACTGGATGTCCAGGACTTGATGGTATCCAAAGGGGACTTCCCTTCTCCTCAGAGAACGGGAGGCGGTAATGGGAGGAGGGATTTGCAAGGGTGCAATTTGTCAGAGAAGAGGTGGGGAGGACTGTGACCAGGATGCAAAATGAATAAATAAATTAATTAACGAAAAATACAATAAAAATAGATATTTCCAAAATATATACCTTACCTAAAATGTACATGCCTTCATATATAAAGCCTTTTCTTTGGATGAGCTTCAGAGAGCGTGCATGTCAATGGTTACATATAGTTCATGGCCATTTGCATTTTCCCTATTTTAAAATTTTGATGAAAATTTGGGCAAATTCTCACATTCAACACAGGGTCTGTGTATTTTTCTACCTCTTTTCATTATTATTTTCAAGTCTATAAAGCTAATGACTGAAAGACAATATATGTCTCACAGGGTGGGACCCTCAGTCACAAGAAAGTGTGTGGTTATCCTGGGAGCCATATGTTCCCCTGTACCACGAACACCCATCCTGATGTCCTAACACGGAATGTTGACCTGCTATAAAAGTATCTTTTATTTGCCTGATGTAATAGTCATCTTGAGATTGACTGCTGAATAAGCTCACCCTTCCCAGTTCTTTATGGACTGTGGCTGGCTGGTTCAACTCAGCTGTTCTGACTCAAACTCCTCTCTAAGACGATTCATCAATCTGCCTTCTCTCAGATTCTCAGTTAATTGCTCTGCCAGGCCTCAAACCAGCTCTGGGAATTTGTTCTAATCATCTGGATCTTCCTTCTTCTCTGTCTTCAGCTGCCTCTCCTGGCTTGCACTGAACTGAATAAACTCACGAAGGAATGCAGCTCAACTGCATTTCACTCACTGCACTGACTCCTAACTCTTCGACTGCACTGAACTCAGCTGACTAAATGGAACTGAGTGACTTCTCTTCTCTGTTCTTAAACAGCTTTTCTTCTGAGAGTTGGCTATATCCTATCTCTGACTCATTCTGTCAATTCTTTCTCTGATTTATCATTTCATCTGCCCCTCAATCAGATGTCATTGTTTTTGGATTAAAGGTATGTACTAAAGGATTGTAGCCAGAGGGATTAAAGGTGTATAGTAAGGGTGTGTCTACATCTCAATCAGATCACACAGACCTGGAAGGTCTTTGGATGTGATTACAGCAAGGACATTTGCTGGATTAAAATTCCTCTACAACCAACCATGATTGTGAAGTCACATTCATCATTGTATCTCGGCTACGCAGATTATAAATTATTCTATCATCATGCACTGATTAAGAGAGTCCATATCTCTTCTGTGGAATTACTGCCAATCATGTTAAAGGATACAACAGAGATATAAATAGTTGTTCAAAGCTAAGATCCCAATATTCTCCCAACTCTCTATTACTGTGGCTTCTAGCTGTCGCTCTCACTCACTACTGCCGCTACGCTGGACATCACAGTTGAAGGACAATATGCTAATCTTGTAATGGAATATTCATTATAAAAAAATCTCCAGTCCAAAGACAGAAGACATGACATTTAAATTAATAATTTAAGTAGTTAAGTAAGCATGTAAAATTAACAAAGAAGTTCTAGAAAGAAGAAAAGAGAGGAAACTCTTATTTCAAACAGACACAAACCGTATTGCCAATTGCCAGGCCTTGGTGTTTAGAAATCGATAGCTCAAATGGCTCTGTTCTAACCATAATATTTGGCTAACTGCAGAGTACTATTAAATGGTATTTAAATACTATTAATCTTTATACCAAACCTTTAATAGAAACATCTTTTTAATGCTTATTTTTCCTTTAAATAGGCTAAGATGTCAGAAGTTGGAACAAACATTGGCTCTCTATTTCACAGGTGTCAGCTTTTTCCACATGGCCTGGATGTTTTGAGCAGATAAGTAAGTACAAGCTGTACCTTTTGTTGTAACTGGACTACCCTCCTGCAGTCCTGTTGCTTTGGACAATCCACAGACACCTTTGGGTGCTTCAACTACATCTGCTTGACGCCAAAGCATAAATTGGGCTCCAGCGAGCAATATCCCAGCCATGTCTTCAAACATCTTAGGGTGGTGCCCTTGTTATGACGCCTTCTCTGAACTCAATAGCCCTGTGCCTCAAACCACTTCCTCCCTTGGTGGCCCAGTTGAAGTCTTGTGATTAGTGCAGTTTTTCATTTGCATAAAGGCCTATGTGGTAGCCTCTGCAGACTTTCCCATCACACCCTCCTCTTTCTCTTGCTTACAAAAGCAAGGGATCCTGGTGACTTAATGACCCAGCCAGGACATACTCCTCTGTGCCGTTCCCTACTATTGAATCCTTAAGTGACAACGATGGGTATGATTTGAGCTATTGTCTTGACACAACCTGAAGTAACCTGGAAAGAGTCTCAGTGAGGGATTGTTTATCAAGTTGGTCTGTAGCAAGTCTATGGGGAAACTGTCTTGACTATGAGGGGGGAAGACTCAGTCTGAAAGTGTGTAACACCGTTCCCGGGTTTGAGACCAGAGTCTGAGTAAGAATAAAATGCAAACTCGTATGAACTCACTGCAGCTGTGATTGTCTGTATGAGACTTCCAGGAGATCTAGGTAGTTAGTATTCTAGCACAGAGGAGAAAGGGATCGTGGCCTCCATCTGGTAACTTAGGAGTTACAGACAGTTGGTGGATTTCTTTAAGGGTTTGGCACCTGGTAAGTTGACCATACTTAAGTGATGGCTCCACATCTAGAAATATATATACTGTACAAATATGAGTCAGTGGGTTATTAATCAAGTAATTTAAATAAGATTTTTAATACATGAAATTAGGAGCTAAAGAGATAGGGTCTAGGAGGACTTGGGGGTAAATATGATCAGAATATATTGCCATGTTAGTTTCATATATATGTGTGTGTGTGTGTGTATGTATGTATGTATGTATGTATGTATGTATGCATTTGCAAAGAATAGAGAAAACCAACAAAACACTAAGAAGGCTTGAACCTATTTCTCTCTTCTCTTGACTATGGAAGAGACTTGGAAAGCTACTTCAATTTTTCATTGTTTAGCTTCCCACAGTGATGGGCTATAACCTGGAATTGTGAGCTGAAATAAGCCCTCTCTTCTCTGAGCTGCTTTTTGGGAAGGCATTTAACCCCTGCAGCTCAAATGAACTGAAACAGAAAGGAGTCAGCCATCTTCCTTCTCTTAGGGGGGCTTGTCTCCCCCACTGTTCGTCTTCATCAAGACTAGAGGAGGTTAACTCTACCTGCTGTCAGTATCATCTGGGTGGAACAGGATCCACCCAGCTAACTGACAACAGGAACAGACAATGTGGATAGACAGAATGCACAACTATTTGCAAAGATGGGAGAGTCCCAGGCCTGGATTATGATACTCGCACATCTCTAAAAATTCCTCTCAGATCACTGAAGATGTTATCAAATCGCAGGGTTGAGAAAGTTTTCATCAATGACATCAACCAATCATTCAGGTCTTGATTCAGGTCTTGTGGGGAAAGAAAGCCCAGTGGAATCTGTTTCTCTGCTAGGACAGAGAGCATCACGAGCTCAAACTGTGCCTCGGGATCCTGGGAAGAAGGAGCAAGGAGAGCCTGAGATGTCAGAGGAGAATGATTAAATCCCTCTGATCCATCAGCCTCAAAGGTTAACCTGGGAAGAAGGGTCAGAGACCGAGTGTTCTTTCCCCTGAACCAGCAGCAGCTTGACAAGAGCTCAGAAGGTAAAGGTGTGGCTTTGATGGGTGCTCCCTTCCTTTGGGTCTCTTCTATAGTGCTCTGAGTGTGCAGAAGACGGCAAAGGTATCCAAGAGCAACTCCTCTACATAGAAAACCACACATACCTTCCACGTGGTTCCATTCAGTGCAAAGTCTGATGTTTCTCCTCTTAGAGCTCTTGTCTGCTCCGTGTTGTCAGCAATGAAACCTTTCCACAAGGTCTACCCTATGACTTTGCCTCCCTCAGGAAACATAGATGGGACAGGAGGAAATATGAATGGCTGGATGGTTCTGCTGCTGTGCAAGCTCCATGTCCCTTGCTTTCCACATCATCCTCCCTCCCCGATCCCTCCCTCACATCCATGCTCACTTGGTCATTTTTGCAGTTCCAAGTAGCCTCGTGGACTGTTCTGGGCTTCTGCATTGCTGAAGAGAGATGTCCTTGGCTCTCGACTATTCAAACTATGAGAATCTCTGTTTCAATTTTCTGACTGGGGCTCCTGCTTCCAGCTTTTCCATCCATGTGAGTTGCTTTCCTTTCTGCTTTGCACTCCCTGACAGAGCTCCACGTGATTTAGAGCAGACACGCCATATTTGGGAGCTTATCAAGCAGGAGAGAGAGGAGGCAGCCCTCAGCCCCAAGGAACTAGAATGAGGCGATGAAATTTTCTTCTGATCATTTTACTAAATCAAAGCATCAGTTTCTTTGCTGATCTGAACGCTCTCCATTCTATTGCATTTTCGATCAGAAGCCTGTGTGTCATGTATAGGGGACCAAGACCTGTTCTTGGTGACAAGGACTCAATGCCCAGATCGATGAAGCTTTCATGTATTGGAATACCATGAGCAAAATGGACAGAAAATATCTATTCTAGAAATCTGTTACTAAATGCAAGGAAAACTCTCAGGAACTATGGAAGAGAGAGGAACTGAGGTTGCTTCCTCACTAGGATGACAGTTTCCAGGCTTCCTATTAGCACTTTACTTTTTCTCTTGCATTTCTGATGGCCATCACACCCTGTATCCTGTAGTGAGAATTCTGGAATTTCAATTTCTTTGAAAAACACAGAAATATTATGGGAATGTGGACTGGCTAGTTTGTGTGTCTGGAGTTATCACAGAAAAAGGAGCCTCAGTTGTGGAAATGCCTCCATGAGACCCAGCTGTAAGGCATTTTCTCAATTAGTGATCAATGAGGGAAGGGCCCAGCCCATTGTGAGTGGTGCCATCCCTGGGCTGGTGGTCTTGGGTTCTATAAGAGAGTAAGCTGAGCAAGCCAGGGGAACAAGCCAGTAAGTAACATCCCTCCATTGTCTCTGCATCAGCTCCTGCTTCCTGACCTGCTTGAGTTCCAGTCCTGACTTCCTTTGGTGATGGACGCAATGTGGAAGTGTAAGCTGAATAAACCCTTTCCTCCCCAACCTGCTTCTTGGTCATGATGTTTGTGTAGGAGTAGAAACTCTGACTAAGACAGAATGTGCTTTCCTTTTGATTCCCCAAGTGTTTTCATTTCAATTTTGATTTTTTGCCAGCTGCCCATAGTTTCTGCAGTTGTGTGACATTTGGAATTCTAGAGGCCTTCAGAGGGCATATAAATGTTAGAGGCACAATGTAGGTTGGTGGTTGATATTGGTTATTGGTGGTCATGGTTTGTTAAATTGTCATGCCTAAAGAAGAAACAACAAGAAGAAATTAGATATTCTAACTGTGAAGATCGAACTTGTCCCAAGGAACTTGATACCCCTAAGTAGTCCAACGATAACATCACGCCCTTTCTGACCACTGACTTTATTCAGGGATCTCTTCCCTTTCCTCTCTATCCTTTTGTCTCTCTTATCTAGGATTAAGGGAGTTGAAAGGTTGGAAAACAGGTAGAAAAGGGGAGAAGAAAGAAGAATTCACAAAGTAGCCAAGAACAGTCACACAATCCAAACACAAGTTGCAGCCAGCATCCCACCTCTATATCTTTAGAAGCCACTGACTATGCACTGAGAACACCTAGCAAAACAGAATTGTGTCTGTGCTGAGCATATTTTCTTGGTATTATTGCTAAAAAATAATCTCACAAGTATTCACACAGAATGTATAGAACTGTCATCATTATGAGCCATCTACAGTATGTTCCAGGACATGGCAGGGCTAAATGCAGCTGACCCACTAAACATATTCATATAAGCATCTACAGATTGAAGTGTCTGTCTGTGGCATATGTCCTGAAACCAGTGTTATTGATGGATACTAAGGCAAGACATATATTGATTTTAATAACATGCTGTGCAGAATGGTTCATTGACATATCCCCTTCAAATAAATTTGTTTGCACTAGTATTAGGAGACAGTTGCTGAGACCTGCCATCTCATCTCAGGAACAATGTCTATATTGCTGACAGGGTCAAGACTGAGTTCTTGTCTCCAGGCCCAGGAACCAACTCCTATCCTGCTTCATGTTTCATGCTTGTCTGTTAACTAGTAAAGAACGTAAAGAGGGAAGCTGCAGTTATCTAAAGCACACGAGTCATAAATGCACTACCTGTCACGACTTAGTTGACTATGTGCAACTTGCTCAGTACTTCGTTCCCTTATCTATCTGAATTCTGGGCCAGAGTCCAGGAGGTGACCTGAGAGTAAAGGCAGAGCCAAGGATCCTAAAACCAGGTGTCTTGGATAAGGTCCAGTCACCGATGTTTATTTCCTCGCTTAAGCCCTTGGTTCAAAATATGATTGGACAATACTACAGCTCCTCCGATCCCCAGTTGCTTTATGATTCCATTCTTTTAAAATGCTGTGCGATCCCCTTCAGGGATGCAGTGCTCAAAAATAAATAAATAAAATAAAATAAAATAAAGCTTTCATTTTAAGCTTCTGTCTTAGAAGTATGTTTTCTTGGCTTCTCCCCAAACCCGAGGCTATCAACTTAGAAACTTTTAACAGTTCCTGCTAGTCAACTCTTAAGAACATTAAAAGCTGAAGTTGTATAAATAAATAAATAAATGACTGTTAGTATTTGCTAAGCTATTTATTGGATACTAAGGTAGAAGGAAGTTAACTCTACCTCATGTTGCTGAAGAGTTTGTATTTGAATTTACTCATTATAATATATCTTGAGAGCATGTCTGCCTGAATAAAAAGAGAAAATGAATCAACCCCCTTGTATTTTATTTTATTTTTTTATATCTTCCTAAGGAAATTCAAATGTCTCAGAAATGCATCAAATTCAACACTGTAGAGATTGCACTGATTTACACCTGATGTTTTGGGAAATTATGACTTAATGCAATGACGTTTGTCAAAATTTCTTTTCAGCACATCTTTAAAAAAGTAATTCTACATGATACATGTTAATTTGAATCTTGATTTACTGCATAGCTATCTGAAGAGTCAGAGTTACATGGAGCAAAGTTTTAATACGGGGTATGTGTTAAAATGATGGGTAAATTCGCTGGGAACAGGAGCTCATGTAGTCAAGAGAGCTTATAGGATGTCTTTAGTGGACAGGGTATCATGGACCACAAGATGGGACAATTCTTATCTGTCGGGACTTGAAATGCAGCCTCAGAGACTGGACACTTGACAGTTGGTTGCAGTGGGGGGCTGGGGCAGGCCAAATGAATTAAGGTTGATGTGAGCCTCTTCCTGAAAAGCTGTGACCAAACTTCTGCTTATTCCAGATATAGCCCAAAATCACACTAAAGAAACTGGTCTATTAACGTTGATCTTTATATGACAATCAGGGTACATACAGGATGGGTGAGGGGTTACTTCCAGAACTCAAGAGTGGCTGGCAGAAATGTCATCCAAAAGCCCATCACATGAATGATGCTCGTGAAGACTGTACCCCATGAACATCCTGTTCAACTTGCAGAACAAATCTGCAAGGAGCCTCCTCTTCTTCCCAATTGCTTACTGCTTCTGTAAGCTTGGGGATGGCCTAGTAAGTCTCCAACTCTCTGAACTTCCTGGGTCTTTGTAGCTTGTTTCCTCTCTTCTGGAAGAAGTGTTGACATGTGAGGAGTAACCACACAATCAAGTCCAATCCTATTAGATCTGTAGACAGATGTGGAGTGACTGACAGATACAACCCCCCTTTACCAAGTCAGGGGAAATGACGAAAAAGAAAAACAAACTGTAAAGCACAGAAACTTGGTCCACACTCTGCTCTTCTCCATGAGTTCCACAATGCAACAAAACATTGCCACAAAACCTAGAGAAGCAAATGAATGACAAGAGAAATTAAGGAGTTGAAGGAGCAAAGAGGAAAAGGGAGACCAGCCTATAGAGACCCAGATATGGATACCAGACAGTGTGGTCATTAAAGGGAGATCATAAATACATTCAGCAACTTACTGGAAAAGTTTAAATGTCTATGCAACTGAATGTGAGGACAAGAAGAATGAAAACTAAGGACTGGGGTGGGGGTGAGGGTTAAGGTCAGGGTGGGGGAGTATATCCCATTACTTAAAAACACGGTTAAATAATAAATAAATAAATAAATAAATAAATAAATAAAGTCTCATGTTGAAACTATGGAAAAGAACACTAAAAATTTGTATCAGTGAACTTGGAAGGAGTTCAGCAAAAATTATCCAGAAAGACAGACAAGGTTGAAGTAGCCTAACAGTGACTGTGGAGTAATGTTGAAAGCCAGCTCCCAAAATAGGGACACAGAAACCTGGATATACATTTGAGAAGTATTGTCACTTCTACCCACTGTTAGGTTCAAAGGAAACCCCGACTCTCCCTATAACCCAAAGCAGTTCCAATACCAAGAAATCAGCTCAACCTGGACGATTAGAGGATTTCTGTTGGTTAGCTAGAAGCCAGTAATCCTCAGGCGCTATATCAGCTTCCAAAAGGAGTCATTTCCCTTACCTCTGGCAGAAGGGATGCATGGATACTCATGATCCTATCAGCATATCACAGTACATGCTGGTCTCCAGGCTCCCTCTGTAATACAAGTACCAGGTACCCCTTACACATCTCAAAGTCCCTGCAAGTGTCCTAGCCCTTCTCACCTCCTCCCCCACCCTACACTCCCCCCAGCTTACAGCCTTCCCTTCTCACAGATGCACATTCTTCTTATAACCCTGCTCTTCTCTATATGTTCACTCCACATTCTGTTCCTGCTTCTCTCACTATGTCCTCCCTCGCCTCCTCTCTCCTGTCAGTCTCTCCTCTCCTGCAGATAAGCATGCTCATGCTCATGCTCATGATAGCATGTTCAGGTCGAGTATGATGGCCATGTTCAGTCTACACCTGCCCCCCCACCCCAATCTGGACACATCCAGATGTTTCTGGCTATTCTCTCTCAGATTCACAATAAGAAGCCTGTAGGTGAAGGTATCATTTCCCTAATTGGTTCTTGATTGTGTCAATAAAGATGGTGGAAGCCAATTGTTAGGGGAAGAGAAAAAGGTAGGATTTCTGAGTCCCAGGAGAAGGAAGAGGGTATAAAAGGGAGAGGCGGTTTTTTGGTGAGACTTTGGGGAGAGGAACAGAATGTAAGGCCTGGGGGGGAACTACTGGTATCAGCTTCCACCACCAGCAGAGTTCTGATACAGGATAGCTGATGAGTTTAGAGCAATAGATTCGCCACCCAGCCATTGAGTTATCTGGCTAGTTTTAAAATATTAAGACTGTCTGGTGTTTTCCATCCATGTTAAGGTGAGCAGGAGGAGAAAGCGGGCAGCCACAGGAATGGGCATAGAGGAATGGGCGGTGTTCTTGGGGAAAAACACAAACTGGCAACTCAGCCATAGAGGCTGAGTGAGATGGCTGTTGGTGGCAGCTGGTCTCAGAGCATAGAGCAGGCCCTGGGACTGAACAAGGAGCAAGTGTGGATTTATAAAATTGCACGCAACAGAAGCCATCCCCTTAATCATACCACAGAGTGGTCATGTCCTTAGTTTATATACCCATCTCTGAGCAACACACTTAATACATGCACGGTGCTGACAAGGCAAGCATCAAACAGAACCCAAGAAGAAAGATCTCAGTTTTTTTTTAGCTTCAAATTGGGATGCTTAGAGGTACAAAAACTAGAGACCAAGAACAGAGAGAGGGAAACTCATTTTCTGACAGGAGATTGAGAGGGTTGGTTGGTGAGGAGGTTCAGGAGAAACCATGGATGGCAACCTCACATGCTTAAAGGGAGGACAATTACCAGAGGAGCCAGGACTCATGAGGGTGCTGCTAAAATGAAGGAAAAACAAATACATTATTAAGTCATGGAAAGGATAGAGAATTTGCTAGGAGAAAACCTGTGCTAAAATCCAACTTAAATAACAGTCATTCCTGCTGGAAAAGTGGGTGGGGAAACTAAGGCCTGCTAAGGTACAAACCCAGGCACAAAGCTCTCCTTCTGTTCACCATTTCCCCATTAACCTGTTACATGCCAGGGTAATGTACACCTAGATGCACTGCCAGCTAAAGTTAAGAAGGTAAAAAAAAATGCCAACCTAGCAAATATTTTTCCTTTTTTACTTTCTGTTAAATTAATAAATTCCCATAAATAAATTTACTTAAAATTTGCTACAATTTAAAAGTCCCAGATTATCTAGCTTTGTCTTTGGAGTGTACAGGTATGTGTACATGTTTGCACAAGTGCATGGACCCTTCATGTGGAAGCAGGGGACAAAGGAAGACATTGGCTATCTTTGCCTATTGCTCTCTACCTTAATCCCTTCGGATGGGCTCTCTCACTGAGCCTGATTCTCACGATCAGTTAGGCTTGTGGGCCACTGAGCGCCTCCCAGGACTGATCTGTGTGGCTGCCCATAACATTGAGGCAACATGTATACATACCTATACTTAGATTTCACCTGAGTGCTGGGATTAGAACTCAGGTCCTCTTGCTTTCACAGCAAGCTCTCTTACCCACTGAGCCAGTCTCCTGGCACAAGCCCCTTTAAATGGTCAGGTGTTTCTTTTCTTCTCCAGACTAGCAAAGCACTTGGTGAGAGCTGGGACATGAAAGGGAGAAGTAATAACTTAGAATGTGGTGATGTCAAAGAAAGCGTCCCTTATTGATCCCCGAACACTAAAAACTTCCCATTGTGATTGCAATTTAGAGAAAACATGTTAAAAGTGTAATGTATCTAAATTTGCCAGCTATTTTATTAGATAGATGCTAATGACTTCCTGTCTCAAGCTCTTAAAAGTTTCATGTGAACACCATAACAAACAAGGGAATTACTCATAAAATCGATTACTGAGTAAGTCAAACCGTGTGAAGGGAAATGTCCGTGAAGATATTTTCTGTGACAGAAACATTTGTAGAAAATCAGACGTGGAGCCATTATATTTTTTTTGTACCAAGTCCTAGTTAAATTTCTGAGGAACAGAAAATACATTGTTAAAAAGCATCTGTCAGGATAATAACTGCCGTTTATAACCCTAAGGATCGCATTACAGTGTAACAGACATCTCAGAAATCTCCAGCAGGGTTGGCACTTAAACCAGTGTGCCATAAAAGCAGAGAAAACTCTGCAATTGCCTCTTACTTCTGCCTATCATGACTTATTAGGAAGCTGATATTTGAATGTTTTTCAAGTTGTAATCAGAAGAAATGGAAAAAAATAAAAACAATAGTTCTGGCTTCTGGAAGCATCCGCTGATCAAGTGGTAATGTCTGTATTTCTGATGTTGGGCTGCGTTAGAGGCCCACTCTGCATTGCTCCTGGTAGATGTCAAAAGCCTATCAACGTTTGACAGGAAATGGTAGCTGAGAAACTCAGTGTTGAAATTTCATTGAATACTATGGGGGTGGGGGTGGTCTCTGCAACTACCTGGGGCAACAGAATAACCACCTGTGGGAGAGAAGGAGGCAGTTTGGTTCAATAAAACTAAGGAACCATGTTGACTCCGATGTCCGGCGTCTGAGCCCAAGTAGTTTACTTTGTGTGCATTTAAGCACAGCCAATTTGGTGAAAAGTTTTCTGATGATCTAATTCTGTGACCACAGTGAGTAAAGCACACATCTACTTTGAGGAACAAAGTAAGCTAAGTAAAGATAAGACATGACTCCTTCAAATCCCTTGGTAAAGTACACATGTCATCTTCTATAAAGATGGCTTCTATAGATTTGCTACATGTGGCCGCCTTCCATATAGATAGGTCCTGTAGTTTGAGAAAAACAAGCTCATGACAAGGCTCCAGGGGAGGATGTGGAGTGGTCTCTGCCACACAGGTATGCAGAGGTCACTAGGCTATTCGCCAGTCTGCTCCCAGCCTTCTGAGTTATGCATTGCTTCTTTTGGAGGAACAACCCTGTGTTAACATTTCTGGACCCCCTGGTGCTTCAAGGGAACCCCAGCATTCTGCAGGCTGAGGGAGGGAGATGGAAATTAGAGAGGGAGGAAAGATGGAGCTGAAGGGGTAAGGGGGTTGAATGTGGATAAGCAAATGGCGTGTTTAAAGAAAGTGGGTTCCTTGGTCTTGCCTGCTGTATTTCACTGAGACCTTACTGAAAGCCTAGATTATCTTACCCTGTTGCCATCCTCAGTGACAAAACCACTTCACTCTGCAGAAATGGATCTGATGGCCAGCCACAAGGGCTTCCTGCCTCTGTCCACCAGTTTCGGGGCTATTGCATGGACCCATACTGTCTGTTCTCTTCAGGGGTGTCCTTAAGTGAGATGTCAGGGTCTCAAAATCCCCATCGGTAGCTCCCCATATTAAATTCATCCTTGACAACCACCAGGTAGTTTCCGTTTCCCTGTTTCTTCCTGATTGGTTAATCTGAGGAATAATGGGAGGGCATGTTTCGTATCCGACAGGTACAATACAGAAGACCTACAGTACAGAAAAAGACCACCCAAAAGACACTTGCAGTATACCACAGTTACACAGCACCATAACAACACCACAATGGAAATCTAATGAGACAAAATACATATGACTAGGTCCATGCTTAGGAAAGAGATATAGTCAAGGTTGAAGATCAACTGGTCTTGGGACCCCATCCCTTGGTGAGGTATGTGAGTTCACAGAAGGACAAAGCACCACACATTTAAATGGCCTCTTGTCTACCCACAGCAGTCATGTCTTTGCCCTTAGGCAAACCAGTCACTGAACTTGAAGACAATCTACTGTTTACACATCCACATTTGCTGCTATAAGAGAATTCCCACGAGAGGAATTATATACATATTAAGTTTTTTTCCAAAAGTCAAATCAGTTTTTATTAATCACTAAATCATTTCTTGGTTCTTTTTTTCCCCCTTAAAATCGGAGGTAATATTTTATTAAAGAATGCTTAGCAACCTGATATCCATCAGCTGTGCAAAATGTGCTTGTCCTGAGTTAGCTGTAGTCTTCTGCAACACCAGCTAGCAGAAGAGCCTGTTAATAGAAGAGCTGAATCATTGCTTGGTAGAAGGCACATCAGCCATGCCTCTGAGGCTAGAAGAAGGTGCTTCTTGCTGTCCATGTTGCTGGACATGTGGCCTTCACACAATGGCAGCTGCACACTGATTCCCACATCTCTCTCCTCACAGGTGTCTCAAATTAGACCACTCCAATAAAAGTACTGTCAGGTGGGTATCCTGGGCTTCTTCTAGAATCTTCTATGTTTTGGTAGCTCTCCATTCATGGGGATTATGCAGTGCTTGGTCTAAGCTATTCTCCTGAGATAGTCTCTTTGTTGTGTTTATAAAAAGATAGAGAGAGGTGGTCTATGCTTTGGTGGATGTGTAGTCAGGTGTGGGGGAAGGGGATGACTCTGAGGGCCCATGCCCAGGCATCCCTTCCCCCCTAAGGGACCAACTACACGATGGTATAGTATAGAATAGAGTTTATTTAGGGCATGGGATTGAAATGGAGAAAGAGAGAGAGAGAGAGAGAGAGAGAGAGAGAGAGAGAGAGAGAGAAGAAGAAGAAGAAGAAGAAGAAGAAGAAGAAGAAGAAGGAGGAGGAGGAGGAGGAGGAGGAGGAGGAGGAGGAGAGGAGAGGAGTAGAGAAGTAGAGGTTGGTTATGAGCACATGGACAGAGAGGGGGTCGGGAGAGGGAGAGAGGGGGGAGGGGGGAGGGGAGAGAGGACAGAGCAGGAACAAGAAGGCAAGAGCAAGAGTGGAGAAGGCTAGCAGCCCCTTTTATAGTGAGTCAGGTACACCAGCTGTTGCCAGGCAACTGTGGGGTGGAGCTTAGACAACATGCTAACACTCTTTACTGGAACCTCCCACAGTTCCGGGCACTCTTCAGTCTGAAAATACAAGCACTCTGACACAAGGAAATCAACAAGTTTTCTGACTTCAGGAGTCAGAGAAGGGGTCGGGTAGGAAAGATACCACCTTTAGTTGCTGCTTGGGCTCGAGTTACATAAGAACGGATGGAGTTCCTCTTTCAAATATCAGACTATGGGTCAGATGAAGGAACCTCGGGGCTTTTGCCAGCCTTACAACCACCTGCCTTGGGTCAAGACTAGGCCAGGTTCCATTTTCCACCCACCAGACATTCTTGAGTAGAAAATTCTCAATATGTCCTGACTGATGCTTGCTACCCAGTAGCTTTAAAGGTCAATATGCTTAGCCAGTAAGTTTGAACTGTAACCTGGCTGACGTAAGCTGTGCCCCTAAAAAGTATACAAACTGCTTGTAATAGCCATTCAGGGTCACCTTCTCGTCACTTGCCTTGAGGGACTGATTGAGGGTCGACCCCAACACACTGGAAAATAAACCTCTTGCTTTTGCATCCATCTGTGTCTTCATGTCTCTGTTGGGGGCATCTCGAAGTAAGTACCACTGACCGAGGGTCGGGGTCTTATAAAGACAAACCCTGACTGGAAAGGAGAAGGGCCTCTGTCCTTCTAGGAAGCCCCCACTATCCCAGTGGTGTTTCCTATGAAAAGTGGTACCCATCCCAAGAAGGTGGACATAGTGAAGAATGTCAGGGGAGAGTACATTCATTACCCTCAGTAAGTTGTGCGTTCCTTCCAGGATGGGAGGCAAAACCACTGTCATTTGAAAGAGAATCATCCAAATGTCATTCTCCTCCACTAGCCTGCTCTAAAGAGGCTGCTGTCTGATCCAAGGCTCAGAGTGTAGCTGCTATAGGATCTATTGCTATTTCTGATTACAGACAGATCTTAAACTTCAAAATGTTTGTCCTCAGCGGTCATCCCTTTAATGTAAGAGAAATAAAAAAAAAAAAAAAAAAAAACAGGATTCTTAAAAGACTGATTTCTTGTGACTTTCTCCAATGTCCTACTCTGTTGCAGTAAAAACTGATAACCTTTTATTCCGAGCTAGTGCGGGCACCTTAGGGCCATGGGGCATCCTGTTCTCCATGGAGGGGAGAAGAGAATGTGGGGGAAGCAGACTGGAGAGTAGAAAGTCCCCCACAGGAATGAGAGCCAAAGGACACCAGTTCACACAGTGCAGTTAGTGGAAGAGAAACCCACCTCAGGCTTGAACCATCATGGGTAACCCCAGCCTGGAGAAGCAACACACAGAGATGTCTTTCCTGCCCCATACTTTTCTTGATTTCCCCATATCAGAAGATCTGCGTACTCCTGCATGTCAGGGTATTTGCGATTTCAAAGTGAGGTGTACCAGGCAGAGCGGAGTAGATGGAAACAGCAGAAGGAAATGAAGAGTGCCCTGGGCATTGGCTCCCTCCCGCAGAGCCCCACCCACAGCTCAAGAGCAAAGAGAACACACTGGTACATGCTTTGGTTTCCCTCTTTGAGCACTAGGAAAATGTCACAGACAAAAATCATCCATTTGTATAATTATTGTGCACTGATAATTATGACAAATACCACATGGAGAAGAAAAATAATTTGAACAGACAGGCCTTGCTGGTCTCTTGAGCCTGTAACGTAAGATCACGCCCCCTCCTTCCGAACACATTCTACAGTGTTGTAGCTTATAAAACCTAACGATAAAAATCTACGGTTTTCCTGGACCTCCGAGTCTTCATCCTGGAGGAACTTTGACCCAATAATGTGCTGCTTTTTTCTGTGGTTGAGCTGCCTTTCCTAACTGCGGTGTCTCCCAAGACCCTAGAAAAGAGTTAAGAAATGGAGGGATTTTCCTTTGCTCCATACCTGCTGGGAGCTTCCTGGTACTGGGTGCTTTATCTCCATATACTAGTGTATTCCTTACTTTGTTGTTGTGATGAAACACCGTGGCTAAGGCAATTTATAGAAGGAGGGGTTTATTTGGGCTTACCGTGGTTCCGGAGCCCATCATGGCAGGAAGATGTCACAGCAAGCAGCAGGCAGTGGCAGGATCAGGAACCTGGGAGCTTATGTGTTGAATGGCCAGCAGGAAGCATAGAGGGAGCACAAAGTGGAATTAGGTGAAACATTTTCCTCTCAAAGCCTGACCCTCCCCCAACAGCATACTATTTCTCCTATCAGGTCGCACCTCCTAGACTTCTTAAACAGCACCACCAACCCGGAACAAATGTTCAAAGGCCTGAGACCACAGGACAGTTCTTACTTAAACAACAACAATCGGTCAGATCAACGTAAAATGTCAATTTGACTCTTCTAGTCCCCAATCTAAACAGCATGAAGTCTTCTAGTAATACTTGGAATCCAATCTCAGATTCTTCCCCTGACTCGAGAGAGTCTCCCTTGTCTGACCCTCAACACAGTTCACCTCTGCCGGAAAGGAGCCAGCCTCTTCCGGTTGCCTCCTCGATGCCCCTAGGAAATCAAAGTGCAGTCTGGTCTCTGGTTCTGAGTTTCTGTTTCCTGATTCCACCCTTTCCTTCTTTCTTCGGACAGCAGCATGACTTGGTGTTCATACAGGTCTTTGCTCACAGGTAAAGTCCCCTAGAGCCCTCACGGAGGACTGTAAATGACACCAGGCACGGATTTACTTCAGCCTCTTCACATTGGTTTCTGCTGTAATTCGCCAGATACCGGTTCTAGCTGATACCATAAAGGTGCCCTAATTAAAAGTGTCATGTGCTTTTCTCTTCCTGACATGACAACTTTCCAATTTAAGATGTGAGCAAAATTAATATATGCTCCTGCATTGAGAAAGCACCCATACCCCTCAGAATAGATATTAAACCAACGTGTTGTGGAAACAATGGATAAACCATACAGCTGGAGCTAAAAATCGTCTGTAGGCAATTCCCTCTGCTGTGGGGTTGCAACTGTCTCCACAGGCGTTTGAAACCCTAAAAGTATCAAATCTGCACAGAAGTCCCCCAGGTTATTCTTTAGCAGGGTTTAGGCTGAGGGTGCACCAGGCTTAGTGTCTGTCCAATGATATGTTGCGATCGGTCCACGCTGTGCGCCTTGAGGGAAGGAAGGAACAGTAATGCGTGGGCAGTGACTGATCTGCTCTCAAGTGACGAACAGGCAAAGACGTTACGCCGATGCAGCAATGCACCATCAGGCTCCTTTAGTATTTTCCCAGGGTCCTCTGTAATGAGGCATAAAAGCCAATTACATCCTGAACAGGCTTCCAGAGGCCACTTCGGATGCTGGGTCAAGAAACAAAGACTATACAGCTCTACCAGACCACGGGACTGCTAGCCCAAAGGGCAAGCCATGGAACTTGGGTTCAAAGTCTTGCTTGCACCATGCCTCGGTGGGGTAAACAGGTTAAAGGGGACAGAGGATGGCTCTATCACTTAGGTCCTCAGGTCATGCCCTGTAGACTATCTGAGGCTGGACTGGCCTTGCCTCCTGCTGTTCCATTGAGGTTTTCCTGCACGCCTAATGAACTAGCATCAACAGAGACCCGTACTGGTTCAAACCAGAGTGTACCTGCTGCCATCTGATAATGGGCAGGTGCTTCGCTCATTAGACTTCATTGATAATCCAGTCTGGCTGTTTACATAACCTCTCTGAAGGTAGAGAGTCTTTACTTTTCCTGCTCCGGAGCTTCTGAGAGTTCTGAATAAGCCCCAGGAGTTTCTATTGAAAGGACAATATAAACCCCGTTTGTCCCCACTTAAGGACCCCATTTGTCTTCATTTGAGGACTAGGTCTGATTTCAAAAGAGGTCATAAGGCACCAGCTTCAGGAATAGACTATAAGTCCCAGAAACTAGCTCATAAGACACCACCTCTAGGAACAGACCATAAAACCCAGAACAAGATCATAAAACCTTCTCCTAAGAACAGCCTGGGGATAACCACAAAAATGGGGAAATATCTTATCTCAGAGTGGGCAGTCTGGGCTGGCCAGCCTATTTAATCACATGGTTGAATGTTCATGACATAGGAATGCAGACCACTGACCACCTGTGATCCCCTAGCGCCCACCAGTGAGATTTTAGATTATCTAATCCTTCTAGAGAGTTAGTCCAGTTCCCTATAAGAAGGCTTGCTTGCTTTTTTCTAGGCTTGCCATTTCAAAGAATGGTTGACCCCTGCATGCTGGTTGTTTCTACAGAATGTTTGAGCATACTAGCTGAATCTGCAGTCTGCCTTTAGAGATTTTCCTACTCTGACACTATGGGGGAGGGAACAGCATTTCTGAGGGTCCTACATCCCCTGCGTCTAACCCTTATGCCTGGGCCAGCAGAGGCTTTATCTAGCTTGCCTGTACTTTTCTGCATCACTTAGACAACGTATCTTCTGCTTCTCCAGTTTAAAGAGAAGGCTCTCTTTCTCTCTCTTTCTTTTAACCAGGTTTCCATGGCAATCTCCTGGGTCCACTTGCTGCCTGGCTGCCCAGTGGGCCTGACTGCCCATTGCATGCTACCTGTCCCTGATGCTAACACAGTCTTATCTTCCAAGTGGGAATTACCACGTACCCAGCTACACAAAGCAGGTGTTTCTACCTCCCTTCAAATGATTTGTTTTTGTCCTTTTGCTTTTCATCTTGCAGCATTCTGGTCCTTCAGGGTCACTCACAATAACTAACCCAGGAGTCAGTTAATCTCGAGTAGTCCTCTACCTACCACAGGAATGCACAGCCTTCTCTTCCCCATTGTTTCCTGTGAGTGATTCTCCTTTGTCTTGTTCAGGGTGACTGGTCCAGGACATCTTCCTTTGTCATGCCGATGGAAGGCATTTCTAACCCTCAGCCTCCTGAGTATCCTTGCCTCCTCAGTAGAAGCTGAAGACTTTAAATTGTAAGGGAGGGAGGGAGGGAGAGAGAAGCATCCTATTTCTGTGTAATTGCTGGATCCCAGTTCAAACAGAAGTGATTCAAAAACATAGGAAAGTAGCAAGAGAAATCACTTCCAAGCAGTACCTTGATCTGGAGACTTCTGGACGCTGCCTTCAGACGGTGAAAACCCCTGGTCACTGTAGAAAACCCCAGGGTTTGTGTTCTATAAGCAGAGAGGAAACTCAGGTCATAGAGAAGAACTCTCTGACCACAGAAGAATGTCAGGTTCTTTGAGGGAGCCTATCTTGGATGCAGCCTTGGTGTCAGTACAAGAAGCTGATCTCTGTGCTGCTGTGGCAAACCAGATGCAATGAGAGAGGGGATCCCCACTGTGCACTTCACTTGCCTGTCAGGAACCTACATTCCCCGGACTCTTCCAAGTAAAGGGTCTGTGCTCTCAACTCTGGGGATTGAGATCTAAAGGAGGACACCATTCCTGTCCTGCCCTTACTCGGAAACGTTAAAGTGGGCTCCTGCTGAAAGCTTAGCTCTAGAGCTGTGAGTGTGTGCTTGTATAGCTGGATTCAGAACTGTCTTCAGACAAGGAGGTGTGGCCAAGCCTCTGGGATAAGAGAAGGGGCAGGGGCTTACAAAGTGTGCTGAAAAATTTCACAACAGGTACTGACTGGATTTGGGCAGGAAGGATGCTTCCTTGGGTACCAGATAGACAGTAAGCTCCTTCCTGAGGATGGTTTCCTACAAGAGCACTCACCATGTTGCCCTGCAGACAGAACAGATGTCATATATTACACTGAAGAGCATGTGGTCATGCTTTTTCACATACCCCAACATACACTACACACCTCCACATGCACACTAGCCCACATGCACCCCCTAACATACAAATTGACATGCCCCAATGTGCACACCAACACCCACACAATAACAGACACACACACACACACACACACACACACACACACACACACACACACACACACACACACACACACACACACACAGAGGCTACTACAAAACAACACAATTCACAATTCACAGTACTGATTTTTAGCAACTTCTTTTCCAGTTAGCCAAGGAAACACAAAAATCTGCTTTGCATAAAAGTCAAGTGGTTTTCTGTTTCTTCTCTCAAATTTGGTGTGTGTGTCTCTGTGTGTGTGTGTCTGTTGTAGTATACGTACATGTGTGTATGTGGGTGAATATGCCCACGTACCTGTATGTGCAAGCCAGAGGAAGACACTGAGTGGCTTTTTATGCCATTCACCACCACCACCACCACCACCACCACCACCACCACCACCACCACCACCACCACGCATCATCGTTATCATCATCATCATTAAGATAGGATCTCTCATTAAATCTGAAGCTCACAGTTTTGGCTATGTTGGCCAGCAAGCTTCCAGGACCCTCCTCTCTCTGCCCCACAACCCTGAAGCTTTTGTGTGGGTGCTGAAGAGGATTTGAACTCAAAACCCCTTGCCGGCATAACAAGTACCATAACCCGCTGATTTTTCTTCCACACCTCTTCTCTCCGATTTTAAGAGATCATTATGTTTAAAGCTATTCGGTGCTTCTAGTATTTGGTGTTTGGTGATACAGACCTTCATTTCCCTTCCAGATGTAAAGTTTTGCTCAGTGTCAGTTCTTCTAATTAAATACCACTCATATCTACAGTATTTTATTATAAGATCTTGGTGCCCATCACAGTTTCCAGTGGGTTACAATCAAACCAAAAAGTAAGTGTCATTAGAGTGTTTCACCCCTTGTGCCCCTAGTGGATGCAGACCAAAATAGCAGGGGTTTGCATATGCAAATGACTTCCACAGCGTGGGACTCCGATAGGAAAGCTTCTCCGGGAGGATATCAAATATCTACATATGTAGATGAGAGCTTGCCAGGTGAAGGCCCTTCTAGCAGAAAGATTTGCATTTTGCTGTGGTTTAGCAAGCACCGGCTGGCTGACTTTAAGGATCCATTGAAGACAGAAACTGTCAAAGCTGTGTTCAGGAAATTGAGTTGTTTCTTCCAAAGTAGTATTAAATCAAGAGGAAATCAGCGACAACATGGAATGGTGGTATATATCTGGATCTAATTTGAAATTTTACATATGGTAACAGCTATTGTTAAATTATCCATAGCTAATTGGTCTTAAACTGGAAAGACAATCAAACATGTTCTGGGCTATTAACCAGCCATATTTTAGGTGCTCGCCTAATTAGACATTTCCAAAACTATTCATTTGCATTGGTTAATTTTTCTAGATATTAGCCCTCCTGATCTTTTATTTATTCTTTTTGAAGTGATTTCTATAAAAATTCTTTGAAGTTACTTCTACAGAGGCATGGACTTACTATATAATATTCTATAACCACTGTATCTACTGTTGATTTTTAGTCTAAACAGAAAAATGCTACACAATAAGAAATGCTCTATTTCCAAGCACAAGTGAATGTTTTGCTATCTATCACATATCATGTGGATGGATGTGTATATATATATATATATATATATATATATATATGTGTGTGTGTGTGTGTGTGTGTGTGTGTGTATTTATATGCATTTGCATGTAGAGACGCATAAAAGATACATGCATATATGCATCTCTAAATTTTAGGACGATAATGACAACCTAATTCTTGTCTTAAAATAAAACAGGTTAAAGTAAATAGTTATAAACAATGCAGGTACTTTTATTTGATTTATTTATTTAGTTTTCAGTTTGGGTTGAATTTAAAAGGAAAGTAGTTCTAGTCTACTTATTTCTCAAAGCTGAATTTTTTTTCTGAAGCATCATTGAAAATGTACAGAGACAAAGTATGATAAGTGGATACGATCTTTGCCCAAGAAGAACTCCCTTAGTTTAAGTTTCCATATTATCTCTTAAATTCCATTTAATTTTTTAATCTAATAGATATATTATGGATCAGGGTTTTCCAGTGACATAAGTGGCCTGATCTATGAGCATTTAGGACCTTTTAGAATTAATGGGCCAAACGGATGGATTCCAGAGACATTTCTGGCTACTTAGTTTCTTTCATGTCGCTCAATGGCCTTTCCCACTACAACATCCCCAGCAGACACATAACATTTAGGTTCCATGGCCCTGAAGGACCTTACAATGAACCAGTTTCCACTCTTCCTTGTCAATGGGCTACAGCCGTGTTTCTCAACCTGTAGGTCATGACCCCTTTGGGGTCAACTGACCCTTTCACAGAGGTCACTTAAGACCATCAGAAAACACCAATATTTACATCATGATTCATAACAGTAGCAACATTAGAGTTATGAAGTAGGAACAAAAGAAAATTTATGGTTGGGGGTTACCCCAACATGAAGAACTGTATTAAAGGGCCTTAGCATAGGGAAGGTTGAAGACTTCTGCTCTAGGGGTTTAGCAGAAGCCAATCCAGGGACTGCTGGATGCCATTTTGCCGAAATCTTCCTGATCGATGTCTTGTGATGTGACTGTGACTGTGCCTATAGAGTCAGGGGAGAAAGCCACAAGGATCAATTGTTATCCAGTTCATTCTGGAAGGAATAGCACAACCTCCCACTGCAGATATTAACTCCAATTCCTGCAGAAGTAGAACTTTTCAGACTTTGTTTTCCATCCGTTCTCCCCTTAGTGTACATCCTGAATTCTCCAGGAAGATGTTGTCATGTACAGCACATATTCGCAAGGTGGGAGGCAGAGAAGACATCGCCGTTAAGGATCAATGTATTGACTGTTAATTTTTACATTGCTGAGATTCTTTAGCTCTTGGTGAACATTTCTTGTGTGCTTTGGATTATATCTCAAAACTGCTTTATTTATTTGTGTCTCTTATCTATATGTATTTGTGCGTATATTCCATATGTACGTTTAGTACCTGTGGAGGCCAGAAGAGGGTACCAGTTCCTGGAGCTGGAGTTATAGGTGGTTGTGTCTGCCCAATGTGGTTGCTAGGAACTGAACTCAGGTTCTTTGGAAGAATAGGAAGCACTCCTAACCAGGAAGCCATCTTTCTAGCCCCATATTAATTTACTTGTTGCTCAAATTATCCCCTTTTGCCCATTGGGAGTTTAGGATTTTCTTTTCAAATTCATAATATCATAATGACTCATCTTGTCATAATGTGGACCATACAAAAAGTCTATGAAATAGCACTGTATAATTAGAAATTAAAATCAAACAAGTGAGAATGAACTAGAGTTAACTGACATCAAAGATGAGGTTCAGCAAATAGGCTCTGCATGAAGAGATGGAGTCAAAGGCACAGAGGCTTTGGTGAAGCCCCACCTGGGCCAATGCCATTGCAGTCAGTGAACCTGAGTGTCCCTGTGCTTACAGAAACAACCCATTGCTAGGAGGCTCAGGCATCACTAGAACAGCCAGGACTCATCAATGAGCCACAGTCTGTAACTGGGTCTCATATTTATCCTGTGACTTTATGACAGAGTTAATTGTTCATTTATTCCTGGGTTTAAGATAAATGAACTTTATATTACTACAAAAAATCTAAAAGTAGACTGCCAGGACATTTGAAAGACCCCCTTGCCTCTTCTTGTTGCTGTAAAATTATAAAAAATGGCTGTCTTTTATTCTACACTAGGTCCGGCACTTTAGTGCCCCAAGATGTCTGGTAGATATCTTCATCTCAGTGAGCAAAGCCTTTCACTCACTTTGCTCTCTCCCATATCACACTGACAATGGCTTCTCTCTGAGCCTCGCAACAGTCTCTCTACCCATCTAATTCCCAAGGCAGGTTGCCACCATGCCAGACATACACATGTCTCCAGACACCACATACTCTCTTGAATTCAATTAAATCCCCACATGAAAGAACACACAACACAATAACCTCTGATCCAATTGGTGAGATATAATTGCTCACCTAGACATACAAAGCCCTGTACAATCCATCCCTTAAGAATATTCATAACAACCTGTAAATATGCAGAGAGGAATCTTAACATCTGCTTCCATGTTCTCTTGGCTGACTCCTCTTCTGTCTCCCCTTTCGCTCCCTCCCCCCTCTAAAACTTTTCTCCTGCCCATCCTCCCTTCTCATCCAATGACAGGCCTCATTCTATCTTGTACCTGCCGACAGCTGTATAATGACATCATCCTACATCTTCTAGTTGTGTATCTTTAGGGCTTGAAGTCCTAGTTAGAACAACAAGAGATCAGAGAAGGAGATAAAGGGGGCACAAAAAAGGAAGGGTATGCACATCCCAGTTCTACTAGGGAGGCAAAGACTAGTGAGTCCCTGGGCTTGCTCTCCAGCTGACCTTGTTAATTTAGAGAGTTTCTGACAATGAGAGACACTGCCTTAAAACAAGGTGGGTAGAGCCTGAGGAACAACGCCTAGGGTTACTCTGGTTTTCATAACCATGCACATCCTAACAAGCATGAATATATATATATATATATATATATTATATACATGAATACTCACACACATAGCCAACCCATATCCTGCACACATATACATGTATACCCACATATGCATCACACACATTGCTGCAATGCGCACATACATAAGGGTGCATCTTCACATATATCACACACATTGCAGACCCCCATACAAGAACTAGAGCAAGTGCCTAAGAAGCTGCCCTCCATGATGAGAGAGGATGACACCCCTCCCATTCACAAATGAAGTTACAAGATGACACTTTTCTGACACTCAGATTAGCAAGTTGAAGGTTGCAGGGTTCTTGCAAACTGTGTCACATTGTATGCCTAATAAGAGGCAGAATGTGTCCTAATGGGTTAAAGACAATACACTCAAAGTAGGATTTGCCAGATTTTTTTAAAAGATTTCCTCATGTAGCCAAAGAAACACCTCATGAAGCTAGAATGATCTGAACAGGAGGTGGCACCCAACATTGAATCGCAAAGCACTCTGCTTGACCTCATGACGAAGCAGGGACATTTCCACTCTGTAGATGAGGAACAGGAATCTCTTGCTGGTCCTAGCATAACTGGAGAAATTCTCCTTTGAGCAGGAAGATTTCTTCTCAGAGATCCCTAGACAATATTTCAAGGGTTCACTCTCTTGACAGGTCTGAAATATACTGTATGAAGATGAGGGTTAGAAAAGACTTCTTCACAATGATTCAGAAAACAAAACTGTCTCCTGCCTTGAAACCTTCCGTGTGAGTCTGAAGAGACTGACAGTTGAAAGCCTGCAGACACTGAGCAGCTGAGCTCACAAGAGAGCAAGCCAGCAAGACCTTCCCAATCAGGAGACTGAACTCAAACACGTACACACATAGAGCCCAGAGTGAGGCCAAAGAAGGTGGCCTAGGAAGAACGCCATAAAGACTAAGGTTGTGTATCAGAAAAGTAGTCAAATCCAGCTTATTTCAATATATAAAATTATGCTTACTGTACATTGTGACCAAATACAATACATAGGAAAAAATTTTTTAAGTTAGTGAACTTAATGCCCGGATTGAAAATTTGACCTAGAAAGCATTGCACAGGCCAAAAACCATAAAAATGATTGAAGTTGGAACTATGAAAGATGAAAGGAGGAAATCCTGAAAGAGATGAGGAGATCAAATGAAGGGAAGCCGGGCAATGCTTTAACACACAGTCATTCATGAGATTCTACACTTTCTGCGAAGACTGATTTTGCGTTTACAACACCAGTAACCAGAAACATACTCATTAAAAGAAAACCTCACCTGGACAGTCGTGTGACACTGACGGTCATCAAAGAAAATGCACTCAAGAACTTATACAAACGAGTGGCCAACATCCCGGCAACATGGTGGAACAAGACTGAGCAGCATCAACAAAAAGAAGCTTAATGCAGACACAGACATTTAATCAGGTTGTAATTAAGACTAACATTTGAAATGTAAATACATAAAATTTCCATTAAAACACACACACATACACACACACCCAAAGATGACAGCCAGCTTTCCAATATCACCAAGGCAAACATTGTTCTCTGAAAGTGTGGTAAATAGACTCATGTGTTTGGATGCTTAGTCCGTAGGGAGTGGCACTCTAGGGAGTGTGGTCTTGGAGGAAGTATGTCAGTGGGGGAGGGCTTTGAGGTTTCAGTGTTTTAGGCATCTTCCTGCTGCCTGCTGATCAAGATGTAGAACGCTCAGCTACTTTTCCAGCACCATGTTTATGTGTACTCTGCCATGTTGATAATGGACTCAACCTCTGAAACTGTAAGCCAGCCCCAATTACATGTTTTTCTTTATGAGTTGCCTTGCTAATGGTATCTCTTTGCAACAATAAAAACTTATCTAAGACAGAAATTGGTTCCAGAAGTGGGGTATTGCTGTGATAGGCCTGACCATGGCCATGCTTTTGTTTGGAGGAATGTAGATTTTGGGACTTTAGATTAGGAAATCAGAATGCTTAAGGGGGTCTTAGTGGGCCATAATAGTAGAAGCATAGAAGACAGCCGTGCTGAGGGTTATTGGAACTCCGAGGTCCTGGTTCAACAGGTTTCAGAGGAGAAGAATTTTAGGAGAGATTGTTCTTAAGATATTTTGGTAAAGAACATGGCTGGTTTTTGTCCTTGTATAAAATGTCAGCCTGAGGCTAAGTTGAAGAGTTTGGGTTATTTTTATCTACAGAGAAAACCTCAAAAGAACCTAGTATTGAGTCTGTTATATGGTTATTAGTGATCACTCTATAATGATCTATAATGAAAAGGAATAAGTTAAGCACAGAAAAATATACAATGTACAATTTGAGGAGAAAAGTGGCACTAGGAAGCAGAATGGAGTTTAAATCCTGTGTTCAAATGGATGAAAGAAAATCCCAATATTTTTAATGGAATAAAGGGAGTTGTAACCTTGAGGTGAGTCCCACCCAGATAAACTTACAACTCAGGAGACAGAGGCAAGTGATCTCTGGGGTTGAGGCCAGCCTGATCTACAGATCAAGTTTCAGGATATTGAGTGTAGGCAGTAAAAGAAACCATTGGAAACAGAAAGCTGGTGAAGATACAATTGAATGAGGAGGCTGTGCTCCAGCCCCAGCAAGCAAAACAGCTTCCTAACCATGACCTGAACAATAACAACATCAATGGACGTGTTAACACGGACAGGGGAACACTCACAAATCCTCAGCTTTACACAAAGACCTTCAAGTAATGAAGGAATGCTGAGAGCAGAAGAAATAGTCTTTTCTAGGGAAGGGCATAGAAATTGGTTATCCAATATGAAACGGTCAGTCCTGAAAACGTACATAGAAACAACATTATATAGGCCGAACAAGTTGTATTTCTCTGTGTGTATCACACACACACACACACACACACACACACACACACACACACACACACACATATACATACGCACACAATTTAAAAAGATGGGCATGAATTCGAGAGACAGGAAGGAGTTTAGACATGGTCCGATTTAAAGAGAGGAGAATGAAAGGGTAGATAATTGAAATATAATACCAAAAAATGTACATATTTAAAAATCATATCTGAGAAGACTATCTCAGTGCTTAAGTGAGCCTGTTGCTTTTGCAGAGGATGGAGGTTCAGTTCCAGCACCCAAGCAGTAGCTCCCAACCATATATAACTCAGTTTTAGGGAATCCAATGCCCTCTATTGGCTTCTGTAGACTCTGAATGTAGTTGGTTCAAATATACACACATAGCAAACACTCAAACATATACGATAGAATAAATTCTAAAAAAACTATACAGACAAATATATAAATCTTCAAAAAAAACCCAACAGAATTAGTAAACTTGAAAAATGTTTGTGCGTGTGTGCATGTGTGCATGTGTGTGTGTGTGTATGTGTGTGTTTGTGTGTGTGTATGTCTGTGTATGTGTGTGTATGTGTGTATGTGTGTGTATATGTGTGTGTATGTGTGTGTATGTGTGTGTTTGTATGTGTGTCTGTGTTTGTGTGTGTGTATGTGTGTGTGTGTGTGTGTGTGTGTGTCATATCCTAGGCTCAAACTCACTATTTAGCTGAGGATGACCTTGAACTGCTGATTTTAGAGCCTCCACCCCCAGCATGTTGGCTTTACAGGCATTCACTACTATGCCTATTTTCTGTTGTGTTGGTAATGAAACCTAGGGCCATGCACATGCCTTGCAAGCACTTTAACAACTAAGTTATATTCCTGGTCTCAAAATTTGTATTTATATTATGTTTAAAAATCTCCTTACTGTACATGCACCAGGAAAACTAAATGATTCGTGAGGCTGAAGATATTTGAATGGCTCAACACAATCAATATGATCGACATATGAGACAAGATTCCAGTGCTTATAGAACACACATTTTATCCAAGTATACTATGTCTCCTCCAGGGGAAAAAAATTCATGTTGAGCCCATGACAAATCTCAATAATTGAAAAATCCGTTGTGTTTCTCAACAACACTGTTTAAATAGAAATTAATGTAAAAGAAGTTCCTGGAGAAATCTCCTGCTTGGAAATCAAGCCTACACATAAAACCATACTGATTAATAACTTACTGACGGATCATGTGAACACTAATCACTCATAAAGCAAAGTAGTAACAAAAACTTGAAAGAAAATTAGAAAACACGACTAAGGTATTTCTAAACGATGCTATAGTAACATGAGAATCAGACTTAAAAGTTAAAGGATTGAATAACATGAATAACAGAAATAATTAATTAATAAACTAGACCATATCAATGAGTAAGTCATTAAGATGATCTTATAGAAATGGGTGCTTAACAAGCTTGGAGTAAAAGAAAACTGATATAAGAAACAAATGTCTATGTAAACTAAGTTTGGTCCCTAATAACTGAAGAACAAATACTATGTTAATGGCCTTAAGAAGTCTGAGGAAATGAGATCAAAAGTTAAGAAATACAAGCAGGGTGAGTTTATATGCTATAAACTCCCCCATTTCTAAAGAGGAGATCACAGGGATGCTAATCAACTTTAACAGAAATTAAAAGATGAAATAGAAGTCAACTTTTTAATAAAATCAGCGGAATCTTTATGTCAAATCAAATAGAGTAATCAAAGTAGAGACTGTAGGCCATGTCCAATGATAAATATAAGTACAAATTCCCAGTGAAGAGTAGATAAAGCCATTTTCATTGACCTACTGGTAAAACAGAAATAAAGATGAATGGATATTAATCAATGCCTCACATGTATCTTGAACTATATCTGTAAGGCAATTGGTAAGGTTTTATATTATTTATGGAAGAATAAAGAAAGAAAACCTGTTAGGAAATGCTTCATTACACAAGACTAAATGAAATGTACAAACTCTCTCTCTCTCTCTCTCTCTCTCTCTCTCTCTCTCTTTCTCTCTGTCTCTCTCTCTCTCTGTCTCACTTGTCATATTAATACTTTGGGTGCTATCCATCAGGGACAATATGAACATAATTAACCCTATAGCTTCTAATTTACAGAGCACCTACACGTTTTGCCAGTGTATAAGACATAAGGTGTGAACATGGGAATTAGTTTCTCAGTCTTGTGACCAAGACATGGGCAAAAACAATGTCCGGAAGCATTGTTTGCTCTGGCTTGCCGTGTGAAGATGTGGTCCAGCATGGTAGTTTGGAGGTGCCTGGTTACATTGCATCTGCTGACAAGAAGCAGAGACACATGGCTGCCGGTGCTCTACTCACTTCCTCTTTATTCAGTCCAGGACTCCAGCTCATAAGATGGTATTTCCCATGTTAAGGGGAAACTTTCCACCTTAACGGACCTAATCTAAAAAATCTCTCAGAAACATGCACAGAGGGTTGTCTACTGGGTGATGTTACACGTTATCAACTTGATTATATATATATACACACATCATATACTATATGTATATAGGGTACTATAAAGTACTATAAAGGGTCATTATGGTTAAAAGATAAAACTTTCTGATGGTAATCACAAAACCATTTGCACTTTTAATTACCAGGAAATTTTGCAGAAAATGTCTTTTTTCTTCCAAATATCACAAATTGTAACCTGAGAAACATGACCTAGGTGAAATATGGTCTTATAAAAGGTACCCAAGTAACTAAGGAAGAAAAATCTGACAATCTGCATTCACATTCTTTCCTCATTAAAGTTTCCCAGTTCCTGAAGAGCTGTCTGATAAACGGGCATCACCTGCTACACTGTCTTGTGAGGCAGAGGGAGAAAACACTGAGGCCGTGGTCCTCTGAAAGGAGCAAGAGCTAAGCTCCGTATTTCTTTTTTGTTTTTCTTGACAGAGCCTTTCTCTGTAGCCTTGGCTGGCCTAGAACTCATAGAGATGTGCCTGCCTCTGACTCACTGAGGGCTGGGTTTAAACGTATGCACCACCGAGTCTGCCTGTTATGAGCTGATACATTGAGATTAGATGCCAAAGGCCTAGATCATGGCTGGTAGTGTTACTTTTGAATTGCTGTGGCCAAAATACCTGCTAGAACCAACTTAAAGGGAGAATGCTTTTTTGGCTCACTGTTTCAGTCTATCATGGCTTGGTGGTAGAAGGGTTCTATCCTTGGCACTTATTTCTATGTTAAATGGTAAAACACTCCAATACCAGGCTAGAGCTTGGGTAGAGAGTAACCTCCTGAGCTTCTCCAATCTCTCTAGTCAGCAGCCCTTTTTGGGAAACAGGCTTTGAAGACATGCACCTGTTGGGGACATTTCAGACTCAACCCTTCACTATCAGTAAATGTAAACTAAGAGAGAGAGACTGTCCTTAACGAAATGGGCCACATTGCATTAAGAGAACCAGATTTAGAAACAGTCTTGATTGTCAGTGCCTCTACTTTTGTGCTAGAATGAATGATGTGGCTAGAGGATGTCAGCGTCAGCTGAAGCAATGAAATTTCCCCATTTGTTCATGCAGCTCCCAGCATGCATTCAGTATATCCAGGTGCATTAAAAACAAGTGCCAACATGATTTAAAACAGAATTGTTAGTGTTGTCTTTTTTTTAAATCAACTCAGATTTATTTGTGCCACATAAAGAGCTTGAGAGTCATTATTCCTATTTTATAAGAAGAAAGGGGAACAAATTGAAAATCAATAGCATTTCTTGGCCACATTAGAGAATTGAGATGGTAGGGCAAATTGCCACCCTGAGATCCGAAGTGACAGACTGTGGAGCCTCGTGGTAAAGGTCAGTTCGAATGTAACCGAAGCAACCGTGGGACAGCCTAATGGATGACTGTGGTGAGCTTTAGGCCACTTCGGGGGCAACATCAAGCAGAGGAAGTACCTGGAATATTGAGGTCAGGATTCTACCACACATGTGTGGGTCACACCTCCAGGGACACTAATAAGGTATCACAGGAAGAGAAACAGAAAGACAGGCTGTAGCAGGTAGCAGGAATGGCAGCGATGCCTCTATGTAAACGCTGCAGGAGGACCTAATTGAAGACTGCCCAAGAGAGCAAGGATGGCTGGCACAAATAATGCCAGCCAATCAGGAACGGCTGTTTGGAAGAGATATTTTCTTGGAACCAATGGTGTGCGGGCGGGGACTATTAAAGGAGCTTGCAGCTGTGCTCGGATGAGCTTGCTCCAGCGTTTCTTACCTGCTCTGGAGTCTGTGTTGTTGACTCTGCTCCAACTCACCCCCCAACCCCTAAGGGCAGGTAGGGTCTGGCAGAGAGCTGTCCAGGGCACAGGCAACAACAGAGTATGAATCATTGCAGCTCTTCCATACATTCTCCAGGCTACATATACTCTGCCTTAGAGAAGACGTCCTTTAGAGTCTTGTGCCTGCTGGGTCCACAGAACCCCCAACTTCAGCTGCTGTGGGTTTCCTGTCTCACAAGGGTGGGGGAGAGAAGCTAAGGAACCCAAATGTTCAATGGGAGTAATAAACTAAATCATATATTTTCACCATGAATCAGGTAGACATAGAAATGGTGCTAGTAGCATCTGGGGGGAGTAAATGAATCTATCGTCTCTATTTACTTAGATAACTATAGAACCTCTATCATCTATCTATCTTTCTACCTATTATCTATTTCTCTATTATCTATCTATCATCTATAGGTGTCTAGAGAACCTATTTATCTATAGATATTTCTATTTATCATCAATCTAAAGGTATCTATAATGTCTAAAGATAGATAGAGATAGATAGATGATGGATGATAGATAGGTGAGAGATATAGATATAGATATATGAAGCCAGTAAAATTAAGTGAATTCCATTTTCATCTCTAAAAGCGAAAACAAAACAAAACAAAAATAAAATAGTAACTGGCAAAAAGCTTACAAGAATTATCATTCCAACTATTATAATATAAAACAAAACAAAAAAGACATTAAGCAAAATATTCTTTCAAAGAATTATTAAAAACAAACCTCTGGCAATATGTTTCTAAGCAAAGGAAAATTATATAAACTAATAAAACAATAACTAGGAAGAGAAAAGATGCTATGAGTTCAGAAGGAAGAGGCTGGTTGGCCCAGAGCTGTACCAAGACAGCATTGTTCATTTGGGAACTTAATGGCAGGTGTATTATCCTGGGCAGCAGCAAGACCAGAGGATGCTCCAGTTTGAGTCCTTCCAGGTTGATAATGAGGACATGGAGCAGATCTTTGCTGCTGACAGCACCAGGATTCATCTGGAAAGCAGCAGGCAGCATGCTAGCACTTGTATTAACCTATCCTGTGCTGGGAGCCTGCACAAGGAAAGTCCATGGACTTCTCAGGATCTGTCATGACAAGTAGGACTCAGATAGCTGCATCCCTTCAACAGAGATTTCTGTTCCACACTAAGTGTTCTACCGTGATGGAGGCAAGGCATCTAGAGTTCAGTCATGTGCTTAGTCCCATGAAGAGCAAGCAGAGGTGGTCCTGTGTGCGTGAGTGCTGCACCAGCTCCAGTGGAGCCTGTCTGACATGAAACAACAGTGGTCAGCAGGCCAGAGATATGTGTTCCTCGGAACTTGGCCACTTCCTGCTCGACTTTCTGCCTAGCTGATTCCAATGGGTATGGTGAGGAGTTACATACTGGCTCTTTTGTTTCTTTTTCTACTAACAGGAACATGGAGACCTGATTTGGTCTTTATGGACCATGCCTCTTTTGAAAGCCCTAGCAAAAATTAAGTAGAATCAGAGCGGAACTCTAAGAGATGTGATCAATAACTTACAACAGGAAGAATTAACTGTGGAAAATCCAGACCTCCTAGATAGTGAAAGAATTAAGGCGCTAGCTATTAGAGGGGAAAGTCCCGTCAATTATAAAAACCCAAGCATTTAGGAATTCCTATCAAGTAGTTACATGGAAGAAAATATTATTTAATTAGAGGAAGGTGGTGGGCCCCTCCTTTAGTAAAAACAGCCTGAGTAGATACAGAACCACTGCAGAGCCATTGCCCCACACAGGGTCATATGATGAGGAAGGTAATGGAGGGGTTAATATTGATGGAAAGAGAGTATTATATTATTCTTTAAATTTTATAGAACGCTTGGCCAGATCACGTCCCCGTGCTTGCCTATTATCAAAAGGCACAGGTTCCTATCTTTAAAAAGACAATTACATGAATTTTGGCTAAGAGAGAGTAAAAGACTAAAGATTCCTTACAGCTGGCTGTCCTGTTGTTATCCGAGAGATGATATTTAGAGATTGAGGTAAATGAAGTTTATGACCACCATCTGGCACCAGTCTGATTCTCAGGAAAATTTATTTCCTGTGTTGCTTTCTGTTCTGAACTTCATGTAAACTGTTAAACTTTTTCTTGGTTATTGTTTGAGTGTACTGTGGCAAAGGGCCAAAAAATTAGCTCCTGTTCAAGCATTGTATATAACCACAAAGCGGATTTCAGTAAAATCGCAGCAGATTTAAACCACCCTGAGAGTGCGGTGTCTGTCATTTTGCTGAACCTGTGCCTCCCTGGTTACCAGAGCCCTGCTTCTCCCACGGTGTCCTCCGTCTGAGTGTCCGTGGCATGTGAGATGGCTTAGAATCTAGAGAGTTAATAGATGGGGGAGCTTTCAGGAGCTAACATATCCCAGTTCTGCACATTTATGAGTTCAATTTTCATTAAAAATAACATATTAACGGTTCCATATTTCAAGGGAAGCTGTTAAGGGACTTAAGAAAGGCACATAGGCACAAGAACTATTTGAATGGAGAATTAGATGAGATTAAATGTTAGCAAAAAATCAGGGGCAAGAGTAGATAGAGCCCAATCTGTCTCAGGAGTGTGTGTGTGTGTGTGTGTGTGTGTGTGTGTGTGTGTGTGTGTGTGTGGTGGGGGGATGTAAAGGTGAGGACCTGTCTGAGTGAAGCAGAAACACTAAACATACTTCATGTTATGAATGCAGACACTGGCAGTCATGTCTCCATCAGAAAACATTGCACTGGGAAGATGGAAAAAGTCTCAGTGTGACAGATGAATATGTTGTCCCCTGGGGAAGTCAAATTCATCTAGACAGACAAATGAGGCAAATTTGATATAGATATAGAAATAGTTGAAAGATAAATGATAGGCGAATGGATAGATGATATATGGAGAGAGAGATTATACCTTGATGGATATGATAGATGGATAGATAGATGATGGGTAAATGACAGGTGATGCATGGATTATAGATGTGTTATATAAGATGGATGGAGAGATAATTGGATAATAGGTAATTAGTTAGATGGATAGATAAGCAATTAGGGAGACGGATAAGTGGATGTATGTATGGATGGCTACATAATACTTAAGGATCCTGATAACAGCTTAGCCACAGTAATCAATAATTAAACATACTTTATCAGTTTTCCACTGGAATACCTGAGATTACCAATTTCTACAGAGAAAAGGGTTTGGGGGCTCACGGTTTCATAGGTTTCAGCTCAGTGTTTGTTCCCACATTGCATCTGGTTCTGCACAGTGTGGTGAAAAAGAGCATGTCAGGGGAGGTCTATTCATCTCGTGGAAGTCAGAAAACTAAGAGACTGGGGAGGCCCGGGGTCTCATAAGTGCCCTCAAGAGTATGCAATCAATGACCTAGCTTTCTTTTGGCCCCCATGTCCTCAATTTCCATAACATTCAAGTGGCGCTAGGAGCTGATGACAGAGTTGTCAAATCATGGTTCTGTAGGAGACATACCAAAACAAAAGCATCCACCATCATTTATGAAACTCAGAAGAAGGGCAAATATTCCTTAAATGTCCCAATCTAATACATGATAAGAGAGCCAAAGTTCTGCACATGGTCTGTGAAGGAACCAGTGAAGATGTAATTTTCTCACTTACAGAAACACAGAGTAGGATGCACAGAAAATGTAAAGAACAAAACCACCAAAACATGACTGGAAGCGTCAGCAAATGTCTGAGAAACTCAACTGTGAAGCTAGAGTTGATTCTACTTCCCAGCATACAGTCAAAGAGATGGATAAAGAGGTGAGGGAAGAAAATTAACATGTTCAGCAGACCAGTGCCAGGTCCAATATCTGAGATGCTGAAGGCAGAGAAGTTTGAGAAGTGATTCCTGATTTAAGGGCCTCAAGACATATACATCACTGTATGAAAGGAGTCATAGTCTGGGCCCATCATCCCAAACTTCAGAAAGTGTAAGAAAGCTGATGCCTCAGGAGCTCAGATGAGAGCCTGTTGTGTGACCCATTGGCCACCATGATGCAGGCACCACACCGTCTATGGCATCACAGCTGGAAGAGGATAAAATGAGCTAGAAGCGTCAAAAGCACACCACAGTTAACCCACAATGGACAAACTACATCTCAAAAGTGGTGCTTCTAAATGGATATGCTCACACACCCTGGGGAGATCTACAATTATGATGAGGAAAACTATATAAGTTCCTTTCTGGAAATTCCAGAAAGAGAAGAGATAGCTTTAGGAGATAGCCCAGAAGGAAAGCATGTGGGAATCAGGTCCAGGGAGATCTCAGTCTGTACAAGTTCACAAACCTCAGGACAGAGTTTCTGTACACATAGACAAGGATCAAATGTCAACCTAGAAGAGCATTTATTGTATTATATGGAGCAGGAGTGAGACCCTTGAGATCAATAGCCTGTTAAAGAAATGCACAGTGGCCAGAATGACGTTCAGTTGTTGTGGTGGCCTTGGCAGTAACACTGTAGCCAGGTGTCAGTGCTGAGCACAGAATAACTATGCCATGGAGAACAGGGGGATAGGGAGACAGATATTACTGTGGCGGAAGAGCTGGCCAGTTGAGATGCCGTTTCCCACAATTACAGTGTAGTAAATGCCACGAAGAGGAAGTGAATGAGCACCGCTGATGTATCAGTCAGAGTACATGAGGATGCAAAACACCGAAGGCAGGCTGCACAGAGTAAACACATATTTAAATTAATAGTTTCATGAGACTGCCTGACAAACACAGCCCTGGGTCAGTTCCTGGCTTTTCATCCATTCAATGAATCTAGTACGTAAGTTTTAGGAGAAAACTGTATATACTTAATTTGATGTAAAACATAATGGAATCACACAATAATTACAGTTTGTTTCTGTTGAATGGTAGAGCCATTTGGGCACCTTTAGAGTTAGCAATTAGAATTTTATGCACAATTTAATCCCATAGCTAATCATGGCTCAATGAAACAAAAAAGGTCAGCCGATGAACAATGGAGAGTCACTACTTGAGTCCTGAACCCCATCATGAGGCCAGGGTGTCCACAAAATGTCATCCAACCATGCAGCTACAGTCATAAATTAAATTTACATTTCAAGTCTCAAAATTTTTATTTAATCAGCTAATTAGACAATAGCTTTGCAAGAATGAACAGAGAAGTGCTTTGTTTACATACTGAGGTTCTCGACTAACAGCTACCACTAGGAAGGATCTGAAATAGTTTACAGCATAGCACGAATGCTCCATATCCATCAGCTATAAGGGGCACTGTTCAAAACCCGAAGGTGCCACTACCTAGCAATAATAGGTTTGCATAAGTAAATTTTATTTTCTAAGGAATTACACAAAATAGCAAGTGGAATCTCTTTTCTCTCTTTCTCTCTCTCTCTTCCTTCCTTCCTTCCTTCCTTCCTTCCTTCCTTCCTTCCTTCCTTCCTTTCTCTCTCTCTCTCTCTCTCTCTCTCTCTCTCTCTTTCTTTCTTTCTTTCTGAGCTGAGGACCGAACTCGGGGCCTTGCGCTTTCTAGGCAAGCGCTCTACCACTGAGCTAAATCCCCAACCCCAGGAAGTGGAATCTCTTAATGTTTACTCACCATGTTGTATTAGTCAGTACTCTCTGAACAACAGAATTGATAGGATGGAAAAGTATCTGTCTATCTGTCTGTCTGTCTCTGTACCTATCTGTCTATCATCTATCTATCTACCTATCTATCCACCTATTTATTCTATATCTATCTATCATCTGTCTATCACATATCTGTATGTCCTCTATGTACCCATCAATTTCTATCTATCTATCTATCTATCTATCTATCTATCTATCTATCTATCTATCTCTGTCTATCATCTACCTATCATCTATGTCTATCATCTATCATCTATGTACCACCAATCAATCATCTATGTATGTATCTACCTACTTACTTATCTACATATCATCTACCTACCTATTATCTATCTATCTATCACCTATCATCTATGAACCACCAATCAATCTATCATCTATGTATGTGTCTACCTACTTACCTACCTACATATCATCTACCTACCTATCATCTCTCTCTCACTCTCTCTCTCTCCATCCATCTACCTATCTATCACCTATCAATCACCTATTTACCTATCATCATCTATATATCTACACATGTACTATCTACCTGCTTGTCTGTCTGTCTGTCTGTCTATCTATCTATCTATCTATCTATCTATCTATCTATCTATCTATCTATCTATGTATCTATCTATCTATCTCCTATCAATCATCTATCTACCTATGCCTCTACATATGTATATGTGAAGAATTTACTAAATCAACTTACTGTGAAACAGTAGTAGCAGCTGTTTTATGCCTGAGGGGCTGAGAACCTCAGAGTTGCTACGTCCTTGTCTTGGGTGCCTCAGCAGTTCCTGTGTGGTGCCAACAACCTGGAGGGTTTCTGGAGGTTCTTGGCAGCAGATCCTTAATTGACAATAGCAGTCTGAAAATCCTGTTTCTGATATCAGTAAAGGAATCAAGCCAGTGTCAAGAGAGAAGGGCAAGTGAGGATTAATCTTCCTTTTGCCACATCCATTTTATCTGGGTGGCAACCAGAAGGTGCCGCTGCCCATGTTTTGGGTGAGGCTGCCTGTTAGGACAACGAGGATAAGGCTTCAGCTGGAGATCCAACTCAGGTGCTTCTCATTTGTGGTAAGTTGACATTAAAGCCAACTATCACACAAACATTGTATTTTGATGGCATGAATACTGTATTTCTGTGCTTCTTTAGTTCTGAAATATTGAAATAAGCTCCAGATACCTCCCAAATCCACGATTCTCCATGAGTTTCCTTCTCTTACAGTGCTATCTATCTATCTATCTATCTATCTATCTATCTATCTATCTATCATCTATCTATGTATCTATGTATCTATCTATGTATCTATGTATCTATGTATCTATCTATGTATCTATGTATCTATGTATCTATCTATCTATCTATCTATCTATCTATCTATCTATCTATCTATCTATCTATGTCTATTCATCCATCCATCTATCTATCATTTATCTATCTGAGACAGCAGTTTTGTGCTTGCGACTACAAAGATACCTCCTGTTCTCTTTGCAGCTCCGTCTTTTTCTTTCCCTTTGCTCATTTTTCTGAGACAGTACCTTGTTGTCTGTGTGATGGATCCTGTGCTAGGCCTCCTCTCACACTAAAAACTCATCAAATATAACATTGATTTCCTTAAAATGCCATCAAACTAAATAATATTTAACTGACTTTCATATGCTACCGTGAGTGGATAATATGAAATTTGAGAGACACAAAAACTTGGAAGCCAAAGGTGTGGAGTGCTGTACATCCTGTGACACACTTTCTCTTCTTCACGGTTCGGCAGGTTTCTGTTGAAAAATGAGATAATCTCCCAAACAGAAATGTTCAATATTATCACTGGCACAATTCTTTTCTTTTTCTTTCTTGCTTTCCTAATTTTGCTTTGTAGAAATACATAAAATGATAAAGCATTTTAACAATGATTTTGACTTTGATATCCTGAAGCATAAAACGCCACAGCTTACACTGAAGCCTCCACGTGCTGATGTGTGACTGTATGTGCTGCTAGAGTCTTCTATGTTCTGTGCATAAAGTATGTTTTCATCTTTGTTTCTGTTCTCTCTCTCTCTCTCTCTCTCTCTCTCTCTCTCTCTCTCTCTCTCTCTCTCTCTCTCTCTCTGAGCTTTTTTCCATGCTATGTTATACATGAGGGTGTCAGAGGACAAGTGTTCTGATGAAGTTTACCTCTCCCACACAACAGTGGTCACCAGCCACAGCAGCACATTGGACACTGGTTTTGTCTTCCTTCATGGTCTTCTATCTAAAGAGTCTGTGAAATTTAAGAGTCTCTTCACACATAAGTGGTGACTGTCCCTAATCATGAGTACTCTGTGTGCACCCCTAACTAAAGTTCCCTAGCAACAGAACAGCTGTAACTCCAAACTTACCATCTTCCTCCTCAACAAAGCTCAGCCTGAGGTGAAGGAACAGCAGAAACCAGAAGCAGGGGTCCTCATTTTTCCAACCTATCATGCCTCAGCATGACCCGATTGTCTGCTCTTGAATCACAATAAGGATTTTACACCCCCAAATATGCACAGAGGCCCCCATCTTCTCTTTTCAGAAAGCCATGTCTTTGCCTACATTCGATCTTTGTCCTCTACTCTCTTAGGAACTATCGAAGCCTGGCTTCCCTCTACTTTTTCTATGAGGCGATATCAGACTTCACAATTAGGAGCAAAGTGCTTGATCACTCACCAGTGGACTCAGCATGATTCTGCACTTGCTGGAGTTTCTAGCACAGGCTAATCCAGGAGGAGGTGTAGATTCCCATCACAGCAGAGGAGTCCTTCAACTCTCCTGGGACCCGTGGGAAACATAGATGATGTGCTGAATGTGTATGCTTGACATTAGCATAAACATTTTAAAGTCCCAATGCCTCAGCCCCCAGAAATGGCAATGCCTTCCTTTAGACTATGCATAGCTGTTAATAATGCATGCAGAAATTGTCTACACTAGCTTCCTCCTCACATTTACAGCCTGAGACTGCTCCCTTACACAGATGTATAAAATAAGTGTGCTGTAAGGCCCATCCTATTCCAGCTTTAGTCTATGTATTTCTGTCATTTTATAATTCCACGATGGCCCAATTGGGTTAATCCTGAAGCCATGCAGACCTTGGCAGACTTAATAATTTTTTTTAAAAGAATAACTGCCTGCTATAAAAATGCCTAACCTTTTTCTCTGCTGGAGACATTAGCTTCCAAATGCTATCTACTCTATAATAATCTTTGAAATGACTTTTCCTGAGCAAATGCCAACCAACACCCTCACACTCACTACACAGAAGAACATGAGACGCCCCAGAGACCCATCACCCAACAACAAGATGCCACCTTCTCCTGTGAATTGCAATGCCAAATTTGTCAGTGCCCAGTGCTTATAAGCAATTGTTTTGTTTTTTTTTTTCCCCCATCGAGGTTTTCTCATGCCTTTACCAGAGCCTAAATCTACTCACAGGTAATTTCCCATTCCTAGGACAAGAAGTCCCTGAGATAATTTTAAAATAAAATTAATTATGCCCATGCTATACAGAAAAGCAGAGACTTAAATGTAATTAAGTTATAAGAGCCCCTCAGTAGGGTGGTGAATTCCTGGTAGGAATGGTCCTGAGTTCATGTTGTTGCTATGGACACATCGTTATGTAATTGCTATGCAAAGCTATCAGCATCACAAGAAGAGGAAAGAGACATAGAGTGTTAATTTGCAGGAGAGAAGTCACAGCTAGAAGAGCCAGAGACAAATCCCAAAGTCATCAGCAATTTCCTCGCTTCTTTGGACAGCAGGTTGTCGAGTAGAGGAGGAAGGACCCCAAGTTCACACAGAAAGATAAAGTATGGAGTAGCAGAGATAAAGACATGAATGTTCCCACTCACGTACTGTTTTAAAAATTCTGCTATAGGGTGATGCCTTCATTTGTGTGAGCCTCACAACAGCCCCCTCCTGGGAACTTTTCATTCACATGCCAAGAGAGAGAGAGAGAGAGAGAGAGAGAGAGAGAGAGAGAGAGAGAGAGAGAGAGTGTTAGTTCTCCGGTGGTCCTTTTGAGCAATCTGTGAATCATGCTGACTAAGCAGGACGTCTCAGAGCTTCCTGTCATATCTGTTTATGCTCATTTGGCAACACTAGTCCATCAGAAGTCCACCTGCATTACCTGGGGCTCTTGAGATCCCAATGTAACAATAAATGCGAAGATGGGGTTTGACCAAACAGTCTAAATGTCAAGGCAATGGAGGGTTATTCATTCATACAGTTTATGCATGTATGCATCCATGCATGCGTGTGTGTGTGTGTGTGTGTGTGTGTGTGTGTGTATACTGAGGCTCTGACCCAGGGATTTGTGCAGGCAGAGTGCAAGTAATATCTTCCAAGCTATAATTCCAAACCTGCCTTGTAGGCATTATAATTGAATGAGTGAATAGTGTCAGCCTCTAATTTGTATACCCACAGCACCTTGAATAGCTGAAGCAAAGCAGAGCTGTGGAAGGAATGAACACAATTCCTGAATGGACAATGAAATGCTCACACAGGTGGAGCTGGTGAATTGTATAGAGCTGGGAGAACAGTGACAGCAGGACAAGCAGGGGTCAGATGGCAATTGAGGGAAGGGAAGTGTTCCAGTGTAGGCAATGCTGGGTGTCAGGACTCTGGTGTCTTACACTGGAGGACAGGAGGCTTGCTGGTGTACAGCCTCGGGGAGGGACGCTCTCTTTCAGGCTGTGTCCCATGTTCCTCCTGGAGGTCATGGTAGGGATGGCTGTGTCCTTCTAAAACTCCTGTACTGAAAATGACCAGAACCTGTGCAGGTGAGAAGGAACAACAAGCCTTAAGAAGCTGCCTCCCCTTCCTTTATCTATCCTGCTCTAGGATGCAGAGAGCAGAGCCCACAGGTACTCTGCATTCATCCTGTGCTTCTAGCTTCTGGAGCCAGGAAGAACAATTTTTATTGTTGATAATTGCTTTGTCTATGGTATTTTTAAATTACTGATAATTGCTTGGTCTGTGATATAATTTTTCCTCTGTGTTCTGAATAGACTGAAAAAATTGGACCCCCAGAGCATAAGCCACACATTTGCATAGGATTTACCTATATTTAGTATTTTTCTCTTATTTCCTGGTTGATCTTTTGTTTGTTTTTACTCTTGGAGAAAGGGATTATTTTACTAGATGTGAATTCCAAAACAAAACAACCGTCAGGTGCGGGGAAGGTTTGTTTTCCCACTTTAACAAGGTGCCGAGCCTTGGTCTACTTATGAAAATGGGTTTATAAAGCAGCCCAGATAATGCAATCCTTTGGATAGTCCAGTTTGTGTCTTGTTGACATGGTTCGAGTCTGTATTACAATGAATTGCCATACAGAAAAGTATTCCCCTGTTTCTTAGCAGTACCTGTGTGCGTATGGTGACCACTTGCCTTCATTAGAGATTTCTGGTCTTGCCAGCACTGCAGTACGCTGAAGTTGCTTTGTCTAAAGCAGTCAAGGAACCAGATCTTACTACACACTTCAAACAGAGGTGGAATTTAGGTCCTGGTAAGCATGCACTCCCATATTCTAAGACAGAAATGAACAGTAGTCAGTGGAATTATCTCCTCAGGGTTCATTTGTCTTTCCCTGTCAAGACCATGGGCTCAGGTTGCACAGGGGTCAGAGGTGTGATTTGTCATAGCCCCAGCACAGATAGCAACGGTGGGCAAGTGGCTGCTTCCACCTGGGCTCCACACAAACACTTCATATCACAATTTCAAAAATATATTGATGTTGAAGCCGGCATTATAATTCCATAGGACAGGTCTCATTGGAGTGGGAGACCCATAGTGGGAAGAACAGGGAAAACCCTCTGCCTGCTTTGCTCGCATTCATTTGTTTCAGTCTCCCTCTGCTGCCCTGCCTCTAGCTGTTGAAGTAGCCTGGAGATAACTCTCCAGACGCCTATGCAGAGCAAGGAGGATGTGTCCCAGCATCATATAAATAAACAATCTGAAGCTCTCTTTTGTTGTTTTGTTCACCAACCTACTCCCAAAACAATGACAGTGCTGGGAGATGAGCCAGCTCTCATGAGCCTGAGTCCCATGCTGTGGTCTTGACCTAAATGATCTAAGGGGCACAGGACAGTGAAATGGTATTGATACAGGAAAGAGAAGGAAAAGCTGGAAACTCAGCTCAGAGGTCCTACAGTGCAAAGAGCAACTAATTAATGTACCTATTTATTGTGTGACTGGTGGCAGAAGGGACCATGCAAGAATTACTTTCTTTCTAATACGTCTCAGTTGTGCTTTTATAACACTCTGACAAAAATAATTAGGGACATAGGGCTTATTTTAGCCTCTATATTGCAATACATCATCATAAAGAAGTAAAGTCATCAGGAGCTCAAAGCAACTCAGATAGTCAAGAGTAGCGAGAATTAATGCACATAAGCTTACGCTCAATGCATTTGTTTTACTCTTACCATAGCCTGGAATGCCTTGCATAGGGAATGGTGCCACCCATAGTCATGGTGGATATTTCTACCTCCATTAACACAAACAAGACAAATGCCACAGACACACCCAAGGCTGTTGTGAGCTAGACAATTCCTTATTGAAATTCTTTTTCTAGGTGATTCTAGATTAGGTCACTGGCTATTAATATCAGCATTCACAAACTGTCAGGTTTCTGAGCTGCACAGAAGCATAGCCGTGATGTCTGTTACTGTGGACAGGCTTTACAGTTGTCCAGAAGCATGATTTGAATATTTCTACACAGTGAAAAGTTAAGAAATGAAGCAAAGTAACAGATTTGTTGACCCAATGAACTAATTACTTGAGGCCTGCTCTCTTTGCAGTAACTACAAGTCTATACTAGAGCGTCAGAAGGAATACAACCTTTTCATTGCCTCAGATCCCTCTCTGGTGATGTATGGTGTTGTCATTAGATTACTTGCCTTACACAGGAAGGTCACAAATTACCCTAAACTTCCAGCTACAAGTTTCTAGGAGTCCCATAAAGAGTGGAAGTTCAGCAGACTTATACCACAAATGTGGCTTCCTCTGTAACTGTTCCTGGGGCAATGGAGGCTGATTGTCAATCAAACACAGCAGAGGAGACAACTAGTGTTGGCAATGCTGAACCCTCGCTCACTAATGTTACTTCTCATGGGGCACAAAAGCAAGAGAGAGGGTGGGGCAGATGGTACAGTCTGGACCCTTCTTTGCAGCCTGTGTGTCCTCCAGTAATTGAAATGGAGGTGGGCATTCAAGTAGGGCAGGCACAGGGAAGTGGCAAAAACAGCCTAAGTTCTCCATAGAAACTTGTGCACTTGGACACGTACAGAATGTGAACATGCTCAAACTTTCTTTTAATATTAGCGTTGATAAAATATAATTAAAAGACAATAAAAGTTATGGTAATCACTTAGAAATCCGGTTTTACTCTCTTTGGAAGGACAGCTTTTCAACCTGACCTAGGCAGAAAAGGAAAAGTCATACATTCGAGCTCCTGAATAGCACTTTAATCTTGTGCCCCTGCAGGATCTTACACAGCTGCTATTAAATGGCAGGATAGCAGGGTGCCTAGCACAGCAAGAGGTGGGTGGCATCAACCCCATGAAGCAATCAGACTTCTGTGAAGTCCGCTAGGGCAGCCGTGGTGGGTGGGGAAGGGACGCAGGGATGCTGAACTTCAGCTTTTAGGGAGTCACACCTCAAAGCTCATCTTCCTTTTTCAGTTTTAAACTTTCTCACAGCTCATAATATTTAAAATAATAATGTATCTGTGCCTTTACTAATTTACATCCTAAGGCCGTCTGTGGGTTGACTGCAATGGTAGCTAATGTTAAAATTATCTTTCCCTTTCAGTGTGTCACCAGAGGAGACCCAGAGACCTGGGGTTTACACAGAGGAGACATTTAGGCCAATTCTAAGTGACAGATTTGCTTTCTGTAAGATATGACTGACAGGCAAATGGAATCGAGTCTCGAATGAGAAATTTGAGCTCCGTAAGTAAATCATTGCAAGGCTGAAGAGTTGTGAATGTTCTATCAGTCCTGGTATTAATTCTTGGTATCTTCCAAGGATCCAGGTAGAATTCTCTGGTTTTCAACATTGGTTACTTTTGCCTTGCACCTTTGCCTTGTAGAATTCCTTGATCACAAATTGGAGCACCTTCTAGGTTTGGCTAATTAGTAGGTGCATTTATATCAACAATAGCAAGAGAAGTAGTGAGTATCTCACATCAACCATCACACTGGCTGTTCCTAAGTAGGCATTTTATGTCATCATACATGCTGCCTGCCCATGAACCACTGAAGGATTAGTCTGGAAGCACATGAGTTGTTTTGTGTGTGTGTGTGTGTGTGTGTGTGTGTGTGTGTGTGTGTGTGTGTGTGTGTCTGATTCTGTGATTCTGGGTGCCACTTGTCTATCCAAATACCATCCCTAGTTTGTGACATGAGTGACACCCAGTCTGTCTAGTTTGCCATTTAAACTTTGACTTTCACACTGTTTTACATGGAAATGTTTTACATTTCTGCTCAGTCTGAATCTCCAATCTTCGGTGGATCCTGGTTGTTAAATAATTGAAAGAAATGTGCTTCTTGGGCCAGAGAGATGGCTTGGTGATTAAGAGAACCTGGGGTTATTACCAAGAACTTGAATCTGGCTCCCAGCATGCATGTGACTGCCTCACTGATATTCCCTGTAACTTCGGCTACAGGAGATATGGTACCCTTTTCTGGCCCCCACAGGCAAACACACACACACACACACACACACACACACACACACACACACACACAAACATGAACATACACACACATATAGGCATGCACACACATGCATAGACGCACTCAAAATGTACCTTTTCATTCATAACATCAAGGGTGATTTTCTTTCTTTTCTTTTCCTTCCTTGTTTTCTTACAGCACTCCCCGGGAGCTGTATTTACATGCCTTGTATTCTTAAGGTATTATTAAAGGGTCTAGCTGAATGAGCAGGCCAAACATTATTTTTTCCTGATTTCTCCATTTATTTAGTGAGATTTATTCAATGTGTACCTTATACTTGTGATTCCTGTCCCTTTCCGTATTTTACGTTTCTCCATACACACTCCGTTTCTGTCTTCTTTCTTGGTAGGGTGTATTCAAACAGCAGACTGCACTGCTCTTCTTAATAAGGTTCACAGTCTGCTGCATATCTGATGGGTCTAGCCTTCACTCAGAGTTCCTCATTTTAGTATTTTCGTCAAAGAGTTCCCAAGTTTCTTGTTTATGTTTTCCATATTTCTATGTTTTCCATATTTCTAGCTCCAGAAAAAAAAGTTTGCACATTCATTAGGTCCATGACAAATTTCCTAATGAGTAGTTTTGGAATGCTGTCGGTAGTGAATTTTCCTACTCGGTACTGTAGCCATCTTCCTAATGCATCTCTTTCCTCTCGGGCATTTCCAAGACTGGTTAAAAGATGTGATTGCAGAGGTCTTATCAAGTTCATTGCTACATCATTCTGAAGGAGTTTATATTTTTTGATTGCTACTGTAAATGAAATATTTTGTTATACCTAACTCCTAATTTCTCATTATCCCTAATCATACAGTCTGTGACTCCTCTACCCTTTCTTACCGGAAACCCACTCCCCTACCAAGATACCCTTCAATTTCATTGCTGAGCTGTCTAGGCACCATGATTCACACTGCCCTCTCTTTGAATTTCCCTGTCTCGCCGTTCCTGCTTGTCTAATTGCACTGGCAATGTGCCAGCAGCATGGGTCTCAGCTTAGGGCCCTGCTGTGTTGCCAAATATGTCCTGAGTGACAGGCACTCTCTGTAGGCATGATACTGACTGAAGCTGACATGTTCCATGGGAACGCTCTGTGGGCACTTCAGGATGCGATGCGGGAGTGGCTGTATCATATGGGAAGGGCAGATGGAGAAATCTTTTCCTTCTGGAGAATATGCACAGCTAAGGTTACCTGGCTGAAGTGGACCTTCTAGAAATGGTTCCCTCCCAGTTAAGCCTTTTTCAATGAAAGTGGGGTCTCCTTCCACATGTCAGGTATATGTAGCAGGTGAGCAGATCCCAACTCATGGATGTGGCTGTGTTTGCTGAAGCCTTCCACCTTCCTTTCTGTTCAAAGAGAAGCTCACAGCTGGCACAGCTGTGTCCTCCTGGACAGCCAAAGAGTGGCAAGTCTATAGATTGGGTAATGGACAGTCTGCTTCCTACAGGCAGCAGAAGCCAAGCTTTACCCTCACTGGGTCTAGATATAGGGCCTGATGTAGGGGGAGATGCTGTGTGGCCTCTGAGAAGGTATTCAGTTGCTTGCTTAAAGTGAATAAAAGATATGATATCTATTTGGTTGTCTGGTTAGGTAGCTAGAGCTTCTCACTAGTAGTACAGGGTACTCACAGCAACAACTAAACATAACCAATACATGTTTAGTCCTTCCTGTTAGAAGTGGGAAGTATTATGGATAATTTACAGCAGACCTTACTGTTAAAGGAAACTGGGATCCCTGAAAGATGCTGACAGGAAGACCGGTAACTACTTTCTAGGATGACAGCCAATTGTCTCTGGGCCACAAAATCCAAAAGTAGGGACAGAATACTGGGCTAGACGACACTCGAGTTGCTGCTATAGTCTTGATGAAACATTGCACCCAACAGTTGAGCTAGCTGTCAACACCTGCTCATATGTCACCCTAATGTGTTAGGAGGTTTCCTGTTGAGTAGATGAAAACATGTTACTGGTCCTCCAGTGTGAAGATTGACAGTAATCGGTGACAGACTGGTCGTAGTGCTTCCAGAAGAAAGGTGTATGGTTGAGAGTCTCTGCCTTGACCCGACTTGGGCCGAGACATTCCATCCTGTGGAATTTGTAATTCATCCTAGGAAAAAAATCTAACTTTATAATCTGCCAGGCTGAGGTTTAATGGAGACCCCCGATGAGACAAAGTCTTCCAACTTGGCTGCTACACTGCTGATTAAATTCTCTCCCTGGAAGTGCAGACCTGCTTGATATTTATAATGTATTTGGGAGATGCCAACTCCATTGGCCCAGGTTTGGCAGGTCCATTTGTCAGTGTCGTGCACCCCACACTTTATCGATTCCAGCAAGGTTCCCTTCTCTCCAGGACTGTAATCAATCAAGCTCAGAATGGCGACATGCAGAGGGAACTCCATTACAGAAGCCACCTTCCTTCTCCATGTCCAGCTTAGGCTGAGGTAGCAATGGGGTGAGTCTTCACCCCCCTTTTCAGTAGTTCACAACAAGGATCCGTCACCTGTCCCTGTCCAGGTTTCCTAGATTTAGTACCTCCCAGGGTCATATCTGTAATGCCTGAATACTGCATCTGGAAACTACTGTTGTGTCTGAGATATGTCCAAATGTATCTAACATCACAGAGTATCATTTGGGAAGGTCCTGGGCCTGATGTTCTTATTGAGCTGACCCTGTTTTCCCAGGAAGAACTCCATAGTCAGAAAGATGAACACAGGCTAGAGTTGAAGACATTTACTGGGGAGACATGGAGAGAATTTTCTGCTGTCCCAGATCTCAGAAACAAGAACACCCAAGGTTGCTGCTGGCCAACGTCATCCGCACAGCCACACAGACTGCTGGAAAATTAGCTGGTTCTTTTTAGGTGGTACTTTTGGAATGTGGCTTGTCCACTGGTCAGCAGACCGTCGGTTGTGGTTGCTGTTATCCCAAAGGCAATCTGTTTAGTCTCAAGTGTGAAGAGATTCTGGAAAGGCTCTCAGCGCTCACTGCAGCTGGAAAATGCTCCGAAAAGACTCCACCTACCTCAGCATGAATTGCAGGAAGAGAACTACTGGCTTTTCTCGTTTTGAATCCATGTTCTATCATGAACTAGTTACATTTCAGTTATGGTGGATTTTTTAGCCCTTTCATTAATTAATTTTTATTCTTATAATTTGGAAAATAATTTTATCTTGCCTATTTTTTGTCCTTTGGTATGTAAATAGGAACACACTGTTCTAAAATTTAACATTAGATATGAATGGAGATACTTACATGAAAACTCATCTGAAATGCCTCAGGACTCGTTACATTTTTCTCTGGAAAAACTCATCTCCTGGACATTGAACTAGGCCTTATATCTAAACCTCATATCATTTCACAAATGCAAATTCTGAGAGTCACGAAGGAAAAGACCAACAATTAAAAGGGAACGGGTTGACTTTAATCCAACCCTTTATCCTACCTAGCGTCTTGCTCTGATGCTTAGTAAAAAACATTACTATCAAACATTAGCATCTCCCTAGTCAACACAAAGTCCTCTTTCAGAATTCTAATGCCCTAAGTGAGATTGAGGATAATATTCTACACAGAAGCAATTGGAATCCTGACTTATCCATAGTATAGTCTCTATGAACTGGGACTCATGAGGGAAAATTCTGGCCTCAAATCACCTACTGTGAATTTTTTTTTTTTTTGCTAGCCCATTTCTCTCAAATCAGTGACATAACTTGTCTAAAGTGGTTTCTAAACAACACGGAATACTAGGGAGAAGATGGCAGACAGACAAGCTCTTCAAACACTCCTTCATTCTAGGCCTGGGCCAGCAACATCTCCATCACATTCTTGGCTTTCTGCTCTGATGCTGACTCTTAACACGTGTCAGAGAGCTGCAGGCCCATTCTGTTCTGGAAACTTAGAATCCAACTACGATGTGAATGTTCCTTAAATAATTGCCCAATCTTGCCAAATTAAAGGATGGATTTTATCTAATCTTGTTTAACTCTGATTAGAAGTTTTCTTCAGGGCTTACAAAAATCAATCAAATTAAGTAGTCTACAAACAGAAGTGGATGAGCTTGTCTCCCAAGAGAGCAGAATGAAGAGGTCATAAGTTTTCTTTCACTCCTCAAAAAAAGAATAAACATTGACATAATGATAAAACCCAAACAATTCACTGCCCTGGAGATGGGCTCAGAGCAAACAACAAATTGAGAAGTGTTTGTCCAAGATGAGAAGCTGGGCTGAAGGTCAGAATAGATAGGAGAGTATGAGCTTGTGTCCAGAACCACACTCCCTCCCACCTCCACCCTATCCCAGGCCTTTACCATGAATTACTGGCTTGGAAAAGCCAGTGGCTTGGACTCTGAATGCTGTGAGGCAGAACAAGAGGATAGGGAGCTTAATGGCTCTGTGACAAATGGCTCTGTGAGCTTACGTTAGGCTATTTCTCCTATGTGTAGACTGTAGTAATAGAAAGACAACTAACACAAGCATCCGAGCAGGCAGGTACACACTTTCTGATTTCAAATCTCCTTCAAAGCTCAAGTCATCAGATTAATATGGCAAAGGAATATTGATAGGTTTCACTCTAGTAGAAGAGAGACCCCAGAAAGAAATTCCTACACATGTTACAGAACTTTCTTGGAAAAAAAAAAAGAGACAAAACCATGAAGTTGAAGTAGGAGAGCCTCCTACGCATGGTGCTGAGAGAAGCCACACCCATACACAAAAGTACAGCACGTCCCTTATCTTATCCTACATACAAGCATCATAAATACATGTTGTGTAAAAACAGAAAGTAAAACGCTTGAAAGTAAATGTGGGAGGAAATTTTCAGAACATTAATCTTGACAATGACCTCTTGGGACACAAAAGCACAGACAGATGATCCCCCACTCATCTGAATGATTTTGGGCATCAAAAGACATCAAGAGAGTGTGAGGACCAAACATGGAAGGGAGAAAAGTGATGTATCGTATAAGAGATCAATTCTTTAAAATGTAGAAAGGACACTTGTAATTATAGAACTGAAAAATAACCTATTAAAAACTATGCAGAGGGGCTGCATGGATAGATTAAAAATTAAGTCGGTCCCCAGCTCCGAAAAAAAGAACCAAAAAAAAAAAAAATTAAGAGTACTTGCTGCTCTTCTAGAGGCTCTGAGTTCAGTTTTCAGGACCTATGTCAGGTGACTCACAATCACATGTAACTCTGAAGGTGTCTGTACATATGTGCTACACATACATATATTCAGGCACACATCCACACATCCACAGTTATATACACATACATAATATACATATATATGCCAAATAATTATCAGAACTTTAAATTTTATACTTAAATTTAAAAAAATTAAAAGTTAAATTAGCTGCACTATTTGCATAAATATTGCTCAAAGAACACACACAAATGATGGACACAGTAGGAAGATCTCCGTAATCATGAATCATTGGGAGTAAGGTACATCAAGGCCACAATGATCACCTTTCATACCAACTAGGATGACCATGTCTAATAACATAGTTTTAACAAGGTGACAGAGAAACTAGGACCCATATGGACCCCACATCTAGGAGTGGGAAATAAAGTAAAATGCAAACTCACCATGTGACCCAATAATTCTCGTACACACAGCCCAAAAGAACTGAAAAGGAAATGGGTGTTTGCATCTCGATGCTTACAGGAGTGTTGATCACAAGAAACAAGGGCAAACCATCCCCAAGTTCTATGAGCAGAGGAATGACTGCACAAGACGCCAGAATGCTATTCATTTTTAAAGAATGACAGAGATGAATGTGAATGAGCCAGATACAAACGGACAGATGCTGTAGGATTCCATGCATATGAAATTATTTATTATGCTTATAATGAAGGCAGAGAGGCAGAAAAAAAATAAAAGTAACCAAGAGAAAGAGGATCTGAGGAACTTGGGGACTTGTTTCATGGACATGGAGTTTCTCGCTTTGATTGATGAAGGATTTTGGAGAAATGTTGTTGGTTTCATAGCAAGGCAGATGTAAAGGCACTTAAATGATTACAGTATTTGTGTTTATGCTGCATATATTTTTCCACATAGACCTATCAGGGAAAAATGACAATCAAGAGACTCCAGGTTGGCCCAGATGTTTAATTTCAGACAACAATTTTGTAAGACAGCTTTATAAACTGTTCTTAATGTGTTCCCAAAAATATTAAGACATATTAGATCTAATTAATTACAGGAAAATACAGTCTCAACTCAATACTTAATAATCTCGTTTTATAGATTTTAAAACTCTAATATTTGAAACAAACAATTCATCTGAAACTGTGGAATGCTGAGTCATCGAACTCTACAGGTGATCAACAGAGTAGACCTGGTATAAAAGAAGACAGGGATGAGTACTGTGATTCTTTTTCCTTGCCCCTTTTAGTCATGGCTGCTTTGGATGTTCTGGGTCTTGTAATTTTTCTTATGAATTTCAGAATTGTTTTTGTTCAATTTCTGTAAGGACTAATATAAGAGTTTTAATTGAGATAGGATGAAATTTACCTGTGACTTTTAGTAACATGGGGGCACCATAACAGTATTTGTCCTCAGTTCAAAACACTAGCTAAGACTGTCTGTCTTCTTATGTGTCCCAGAATTATGTCTTCAGAGCTCTACCTTTTTTTATTGGAGTGATGTTTAGCATTACTGATTAAGTTCAGGCCTATTTCATTTGTTGAAGTTATTGTGACTGGGGTTGTTTTCCCTTGGTCCTTTTCAGTGAGTCTGGTGCATAGAAAAGATGATTATTGTCTATTGATTTTGTATCCTGATATTTCACTGTAAGTATTGAGCTGTACGTGTAAATATTCTGGGTCTGTTAACTACAGGTCATAGCATCTCTGAGCATAAATCAGCCTCTTTCTCTACTATTTGTATCTCTTTTAATTTCTTTTTCTTGCCTTGTTGCTCTGGCTAATGTTTCAACTGTTACACTGAGTAGGAATAGTGAGAGCATACATTTGTTCTCATTTCTCATTTTAGAGGAAATGCATTTAGGGTTTGCCTCTTCAGTACTAAGTTGCTAGAGGTTTGTCAAACAGAGTTAAATTTGTTCATGTCCGTTTGAGTTTCTTCAAGGGTTTTATCTTGAAGAGTTTGGGAATTAAAGATAGTCTTTTTCTTCATTTATTGTTGTGATGGTGACTGGGTCTTTCTGTCTTTATTTTGTTTATTATTTAGACAAATTGAATTATCCTTGAAATCTTACAATTGAATTTAGTTTGCCATGATTTTTTTTGAAGTGTTTGAAAAGACAGGAAATCAAGGAAGTGGAATTATAAATTTTTGTTAATCTTAATCTACTTTGGGTATTAGAGTGATAGCTGTGTTGTAGATTAAGTTCTTATTTCAGAGAATAAAGTGAAGCAGGTTTGTTTTAAACATTCTTTAAGGGCTTCTTAGATATGAATAGTATATCTGTTCAGTACTATGTTTTCCCTTGTAGGGAAGTTTTCTTTATTAGTACTTTATTCTTGTTTGTTTCTGATCTATCCACCTTATTGATACTTTCATGGTTTAACTTTGGGAGCTTAGGTATGTCTATACATTGATCTTTAAAATATTCTGCAAAGCCACAGTAACAAAAACAGCATGACATTGGCACCAAAGGCAGACATATAAATGAATGAAATAGAACAGAAGATCTAGAAGTAAGTCTAAGCAGCTACAATACTACTATTTATTGAAAATTATATGGTGGAAAGATACCACCTCAAGAATGGCTATCACCAATAATATGAAAATAAGTGTTGGAATGGGTGTAAGGAAAGTATAGCCCCTATTCATTGTTTATGGGAGTGTACATAAGTACAGTCATTATAGAGGTTCCTCTGAAAATTAAAAAGAGAAGTACTGTATGACACAACTATGCCACACCTTGGCATGAGTCCAAAGATTTCTTGACCTATCACAGAAAGAATTGAGACTCATGTTTGTTACTACCATAGTCATAAGGAGCAAGGAAGTGAAACCATCTTAGCTCCTTCAAGAGATAAAGAGATAATTAAAATATAGTACATATACGCAATGCAATGTCACACAACTGTGAAGAACAACAAAATAATACAACTTTTATAAAATTAGTTAGATTTAAAGGGTATAAAATTAAGTGAGATAACAAAAACTCAGAAAGACAATGATACATATTCTCTCTCATATATGAATCATGGTTTGTGATATATCATGTGTGTGTGTGTGTGTGTGTGCACATGCACGCGTGCGCATGTGCATGTGTGTGTGAACAAATAAAAGCGTGGGTGAAGTTTAAAATCAAGAAGGCTAAGAAAGGGTAATGTTAAGTGATGAGGAAGAATGAGGAGTAGGACAAAGGACACTGGAAAATAAGGAGGAGAAGAGTTTGGTGGTTGAAGATAGAAAAGAGACATTGTCAACAGAGTTAAAAGAAACTGGGGAAAGCAAAATCACAAAACATAATTTGTTTAAATATGTCATAATTGTACCTAATATATACATTACATATATTTCTCATATATATTTGAGAAAAACTTAAACAAGTGATATATTTAGAACTAAATGTCTACATGTAGACATCTGAATTATATTCTTATATATCACTCTGTAGAAAGAGAAAGTAAAGGTAGACAAAATGTCTTGTTGTAAGGCCCAAAACACTGAAACTTGGTAGAAAACAGAGAAAACATATAAAAATACAATGCAGACATAGAAAGTAACTTTCTAATGGGATTCCAGTTGCTTCAGATGTAAAAGGAAGCATTGGCATATAGGACTGAATCAAATTAAGAATATTCTGCCCTAAAAAATTAAGCAGTTGATGGAGTGAGGAGACTATATGAAGAATGGAAGAGAATCTTTGCCAAAAACCATCCATCTAATTAGAATATTTTTTGTCACTTTGACACAATCTAGAGTCATTTGGGAGTAAGAAACCTCAATTGAGAAAATGTCCCCACCATATTGGCCTGTTGGGTATTTTCTTGATTAATTCTTGAGGTGGAAAGGCCCAGCCCAGTAAATATGTTGTCAACACGGGGCAGCTCCTTTAGGCTCCACAAGAAAGCAGACTGAGAAAGCTACAAGGAGCAAGCCAGTGCATAGTGCTTCTCCATGGCCTCTGTATCAGCTGCTGCCTCCAGTTTTATCCATGCTTGATTTGCTGCTCTAAATTACTCAGTGATAGACTTCGGGTGTGGGACTGGAAGCAGAGATTAATCCTTTTAAAAGTCGCTTTTGGTTGTAATGTTTCATCACTCTAGTAAAAACCATTACCAAGATATTTATGCTACAGAGGATCAACATTTAGACTATATTAAAAGTATGAAACAAACTTCAGAAGCATAATTAATTCAATCAATATCAATAAACAAACAATAGGGATGAACAGGTATTTCAAACAAAGGCAAATGACCATAGTCACAAAGGCAAATGGCCAGTCACAAAGGCAAATGACCAAAGTCACTAGGGAAACAAGACAAAATTACACTGATGTCCTGTCTTACTCCAGTCTTTAGGCTAACAGTAAGATGATAGGTGAGGGCTGGATAGGTGACTATGTGGTGAAGTTTCAGTTTTCAGCACCCATATGGTTATTTATAACTCTGGTTCCAGAAGACCCAATGCTCTTTTCTAAATACTGCATCCATTAAGCATACATGTAGTGCATATATATACACACGAATGGAAACGCCCATACACATAAATAAACTAAATATCTTAAAGAGAAAGAAATGACCTCAGATGCCAGTGCAGTTGGATGGAGAAAGACATCTGAATCCATGGTTGTTAAGAACTAAAATTAATGCAGCCACCATGGAAATAAATATGGAGGATCTTCAGAAAGTTAAAAATAGAACTCCTATATAATAAAGCCATACTTCTGTGAATATATACCCAGAAAAATTAAATCAATTTGTAGTAACCAAGTTATGAACTCCACCTACATAAGTTTTAATTCAGGAATAGATTAAGAATATATGATAGAAAGACACTATCGCTGATACCAAGAAGTGCTTGCTGAGAGGAGCCTGACATAGCCATCTGCTGAGAGGCTCTTCCAAAGCCTGACCAATACAGATGCAATACAAATGCTTGCAGCCAACCATCAGACTAAGCATGGATACCCCAATTGAGGAGTTAGGGGAAGGACTAAAGGAGCCATAGGGGTTTGCAATCCTACAGGAAGAATAACAATATCAACCAACCAGGGATCTCCCAGGGACTAAACCATCAATCAAAGAGTACACATGGAGCAACCCATGGCTCCAGCCACATATGTTGCAGAGCATGGCCTTACCTGGCATCATTGGGAGAGGAGGCCCTTGGTTTTGTGAAGGCTCGATGCCCCTGTATAGCAGAATGCTAGGGCAGTGAGGCAGGAGTGGGTAGGTGGGTTAGGGAAGCCTCATAGAAGTAGTCGGAGGGGTGATGGCATAGGGGACTAGTGGAGACAAAACCAGGAAAGGCAATAACATTTGAAATGTAAGTAAATAAAATAACTAATAAAAAACAGTATATGATATACTGTATAGAATCTTCCTCAGTCATAGAGAAATATGAAACTATTTGCTTTTTGAGATTTTTTTGTGTTAAAAAATATACTAGACTCAAGAGACAATTATGAAATGATTTCTCTCATACATAGAAAAAAGGAAAATGGGATATGAAACTCAAAAGCTAAAAATATTAGGAATGCAGAAGGTGAGCAAAAAAAGAAAAAAATAATCAAAGTGACAGGGTACATATGTGAACATCACATAGGAAGCCCTCAGATGCAAGTAACACACACACACACACACTCTTTAAAACTAATTTGAAGAAGAAGTAGTAGTAGTAGTAGTAGTGGAGGAGGAGGAGGAAGAGGAGGAGGAGGAGGAGGAGGAACAAAAAGTATCAACATACTCCTTAAGTAAGTGTAAATGGAGTCACAGACAAGAAAGAAAGAAAGAAAGAAAGAAAGAAAGAAAGAAAGAAAGAAAGGAAGGAAGGAAGAAAGGAAAGAAAGAGAAAGAAAGAAAGAAAGGAAGGAAGGAAGGAAGGAAAGAAAGAGAAAGAAAGAAAGAAAGAAAGGAAGAAAGGAAGAAAGAGAGAAGAAAGAACGATGTTCAAAGCAATACTGTCTGAGATCTTCCTCTGTGCTATCAAACTACCATGGGAGAAGGCCATAAACTTAATGAATCCAAAGCTGGATAAACGCAGATCCACACAGAGACAGGTCTCAGCTTCAGAGAGGTAGAAAGAGGGAGTATGGAGGTTGCCCAGAGCAACAAAACCAGCAACATCGTATATTCCATAGTTATGCTACACTTTTGGATCTTAAATGTTCTCCTGAGTTAAATCTTTTCACAGGTGTTGAAAAATTGATTTGCAGTTGGCTGTACCATTGCAAAGTGGCAGAAACACTCCAAGTAGGGTTAGATTAGTGAAAGTAGTGATCAATGGACTGTCCTCTCTTCCTCCCTCTCCTTCTCCATCCTTCTGCTTTCTCTTCCTTCTCTCCTCAGTTGCCACGAGGGCAGAAGCTTTGCTTTATGATATACCCTCCCTCCAACCATAACATTTCTCCATGAGCCATGACCCCAAATGGTGAGGTCAAGCAAGCATGGAAAGGCACCTTTGAAACTGTAACTCAGAGCTAATCTCTGTGCACTTAAGCTGGCTTCCCCCGGTATTTCGTAGCAGTGACAGAAAGCTGCTTGGCAGACATATCACTCCTAGGAGACTCTCATAAAGACTATGTGTGTCTCCATATTGGCTCATTGGAGTTTGAACATCAGGAACTGGTGTAGGCTTGGGCCCTGTAGGCAAGTACAGCTCTTCCATGATTGACACAGCCATTTTGGATGTCACTCTGATCCTGGAACTCTGTTAAAGTTATAGTGGGACTTGTTTCTAGATAGCTTTTCTCAGTGGACCTCCCCTTGTTCAGATTAGTGCCAGGACTGCCTACTGCCCGACTCCATTCCTCCTGGGTCTCAAGTAAGAGACATCGGACTCTGATGTCTCATCCTGTTGACCAAGACTGTGATGAAAGGCTATAGACTTACGGGCTTGTTATCTCACCACATGAGTTTCCCTCTCTCAAGAGTGGGAGCCACACTCTGCCTATTCAATGTCTGTAACTCACAGTGGGTTTGACTTTGTTTTTCTCTCCTACATGGAGTCTCAGAGGGGGTTTATCTCTGTCGTGTAGAGAGAGATAAAGAGTGTGCTTTCTTGCTGGAGTTGCCAGAAATTCAACTTGCCTGTGCCTTGATTTCAGCTAGGGAGATTCAAGATCCTGATTTTCTACTCTGTAGAACTGCAAACGTTCATGCTGTTTTGGCCACCAAATATCTGGCACGTTACAGCAGCAACAGGAATGGGATGCAAACATTAATCTTTATCAATGAGCCATAGAAGAAATGATTTTCTGAAATGTGTTTCTTGGCCGTCAAACTTGTACATATACTAACTTTTGCCTTTAACACTTTTAAGTGGAATTTTTGATTCCTTGGAGAGTCGTATCTGACAAATTCCTTTTAAAAAGGGGATTCTGCAATTCTAAAAGGCAAAGACAAATAATGTAGGGAAGAGTAAGGGGGTGGTGGGCAATAGAGTAAAGAGAATAAAATAAGAATGGGTAGAACAAGGGTGGGCACTGGTACAGTGAAATGTTCTGATTTGTATTACTAATATGTGTTAGTAATTATAACAGAAGTATGGCCAATAAAAATGGATTGTGAAAAATGTTAAAAGACTTTCACATTCCAGGTAAAACACTTACTTTCGTTTGTGGTTCACCTTTTTCAATTGTACATGTCATCTTTAATTGGGAATAAGTGTTTGTTCAATGTGTCTGGATTCAAAGACCCTACCCCCTGAGCTGGGGTGGGATGGTGTATGTACAGGGGAAGCTTTCTTACACTTAGTTCAAATATAAGTATGTGACACATACCCCGAAAGGTACAGTGTTCACTGTTCCAGATGCAAAACCCATTTCTTTCTTTGCAGCTGGAGATACAGTTCTGGTCCTCAGCCTAATGCGATATTGGAGTCATGTCAGCAACTGTATGCAAGGAGTACACCTCCATTACAGAAAGGATGCTTCAGCCACCCACATGCAAACCCCGCCATTCCCATTCCTGGCGGACAACGTGCAATATTTGAAAATATTACAGAACACTCTTGTGATAAAATGTCAGCTAACTCCAAATCAATATTCAAAAAACATTTATCACTACCCTTGTATGAATACAAAATGAGGTAGAAAAGGAGTCTGTGGTTATACCTTTATCACTATTAAAACTATCGTGTGTTCTTTTGTTTTATTATCTTAATATCCTAAAATGGGTAAAAAAAAAGTTTCTAGACAGGAACCAAACAACGTACTAGAGTGAGCGTTGGGCTTTCATATTACTCTAAAATTCTTGGAGGAGGAATTTTGCCTGCTGAACCATTGCCCTATAAATTTACATAATCTCACCTCTGAGTATTAAATAGATGATCAGGGTACGATGAACCTGTGATGAAAAGCATCCCTTCCTGGCAAAGGAAGGCATCAGAAAAACTTGAAAACTCTTGTGTGTGATTCTTTTACGACACTTTCTGTTGGTACCCCCTCTATTCCAGCACCATATGTCAGAAAGTACACAGATGCCAGGGAAGGAAATTATGAGTAACACGAGTCTGAAGTGATGCTGTGTGATTCTGCAAGCCTAGTACTTAGTAGGTAGAAGCAGGAGGATGGTTGGGGACTTGAGGCTAGCCTAGGCTCTACGGGAAGTTTCAGAGCAGCCAGTGGTCCATAAGGCCCTGATTTTAAAAACAAACAATGCCCAGTGGGCAAGGAGTATTTACAAGCTCCAGCCTGGATCTGAACTCATCACAGTGGGTCTTTCAGGTGGTAATGTCAGGATTTACTCTGTTTTAGGATGCACTGGCTACTTACTTGACTATTCTTGGCATGACCATTTAACTGTTGATATCTAAACTACCTTTATTTCACTCACTAGCTAAGTAGGCACAGGACTGTTAGGATCATCATGTAAGGATGAGTCCAAGGTCCTTAATACCAGAGCCACCCACTCTATCTCCAAATGTCTTTATGTGTCATTTTCCCCATGTCTCAGGACACATTTCTCAATGTAAACACAGAGAGGTATGCTCAGCACATTTTCTTGTACCTGTTTGTATAACTGACTCTCCAATTGGGCTGTAGTTTTCAGGAGGCCAGTCTCTGTGTCAGTCACTTTGGGTTCTATGAACATTGCCTGAGCTTAGACATTGGGTGGCTGCTATATAAACACCCATTAACCACACTGATTTTTACAACTTACAGGGTCACAAAAGGTGCCTGCTGCAGAAAGCTAATCAGGGTGAGTTATGTCTCTGGTCAGAAAAATCTTCGAAGCTAAATTTATCAACATCCCACAGAGTGTAAACCTTGAAAGTAGATTAGTTCTTTATAACCTAAACTGGCCCAATTTCTTCTTATATTGATTGAAATGGAATGGTTAATGTTTAGTTCCTTTTTAAGAATTTCCTTTCTATTACTGCCTTGCTTCTAAGACACACTGCATGTAAAGCAGAAATTAATGCAGTTCAGCGTGGCTTTGTCCAGTTGCTGTAAAATTCTGGGAACAACTAAACAGACAAACATGGGACACTATGGAAACTGAAGGACTTCAGTGGCCTTAGGCTCTTCAAGGTGTGCAGAGCATACTAACACAAATTGTAACACTTGCCAAATCGTACATGGCTCAACTTGTTCCTAAGATCAAAAACAGAAAGCAATTTTAGATTTGGACTCACAGTTATCAGTCTTCCTCCACTGGGAATGAATGTGTTTGAGGCTGGTGCAGAGGTCCAAGAACTATCATAGGTCTTTTCTTTTCTTTTCTTTTTTTATCTTTCTTCCTTTTTAAAAAATGGGATATTTTATTTATTTACATTTCTTATGTCATCCTGTTTCCCCATTTCCCCTCTGGAAACTCCCTATGCCATCCTCCCTGTCCCTGCTTCTATAAGGGTGCTCCCCCACCCACCCACACACCCACCTACTCCTGCCTCCCTGCCCTGGCATTCCCCTACAGTGGGGCATTGAGCCTTCACAGAACAAGGCCTCCCCTCCCACTGATGCCAGGTAAGGTCATGTTCTGCTATATATGCGGCTGGAGCCATAGGTCCCTCCGTGTGTACTCTTTGGTTGGTAGTTTAGTCCCTGGGAGCTCTGGAGGATCTGGTTGGTTGATGTTGTTCTTCCTTTAGGTTGCAAACCCCTTCAGCTCCTTCAGTCCTTCTCTAACTCCTCCAATGGGGACCATGTACTCAGTCCAATGGTTGGCTGTGAGCATCTGCCTTTGTATTTGTCAGGGTCTGGCAGAACCTCTTGGGAGATGGCTATATCAGGCTTCTGATATATCAGTGTCAGCAAGCACTTCTTGGCATCTACAGTAGTGTTTGGGTTTGGTGTCTATATATGGGATGGATCCCCAGGTAGGGCAGTCTCTAAATGGTCTTTCCTTTAGTCTCTGCTCCACACGTTGTCTCCATATTTCCTCCCTTGAGTACTTTGTTTCCCCTTCTAAGATGAACTGAAGCATCCACACTTTGGTCTTCATTCTTCTTGCACTTTATATAGTCTGTGAATTGTATCTTTGGTATTCCAAGATTTTGGGCTAATATCCACTTATCTTTGAGTATATACCATGTGTGTTCTTTTGTGATTAGGTTACCTCACTCAAGATGGTATTTTCTAGTTCCATCCACTTGCCTAAAAATTTCATGAAGTCACTGTTTGTAATAGCTGAGGAGTACTCCATTGTGTAAATGTACCATATTTTCAGTATCCATTCCTCTGCTGAAGGATATGTGGGTTGTTTCTAGCTTCTGGATATTATAAATAAGGCTGATATGAATATAGTGGAGCATGTGTCCTTGTTATATGTTGGAGCACCATTTGGGTGTATGTTCAGGAGAGGTATTGCTGGGTTATTGCTCAGTTAGTACTATGTCCATTTTTCTGATGAACTGTCAGACTTATTTCCACAGTGGATGTCCCAGCTTGCAGTCCCAACAATGGAGGAGTGTTCCTTGTTCTCCACATCCTTGCCAGCATCAGTTGTCACCTGATTTTTTTTATCTTAGCCATTCTGACTAGGGTGAGGTAGAATCTCAGGGTTGTTTTGATTTGCATTTCCCTGATGACAAAGGATTTTGAACATTTAGGTGCTTCTCAATCATTCAGTATTCCTCAGTTGAGAATTCTTTGCTTAGTTCTGTATTCCATTTTTTTTAAAATAGGATTATTTGATTCTCTGGAGTCTAAATTCTTGAGGTCTTTTTATATATTGTATATTAGCCCTCTATTATATGTAGGATTGGTAAAGATCTTTCCCCAATCCCTTGGTTGCTGTTTTGTCATATTGACAGTGTCCTTTGACTTACAGAAGCTTTTCAATTTTATGAGAACCCATTTGTCAATTGTTGATCTTAGATCATAAGCTATAAAGAAACTTACTGAAGCTCAAAGCACACATTGACCCTCACACAAAAATATTGGGAGACTTATAACACCCTAGTCTCATCAATGGACAGATCATAGAAACAGAAACTACACAGAGACACAATGAAATTAACAGAAGTTATGAGCCAAATAGATTTAACAGATATCTATAGAACATTTCATCCTAAAACAGAAGAACATATGCTTCTTTTTAGCACCTCATGGTACCTTTTCCAAAATTGACCATATAATCAGTCATAAAACAGGTTCCACAGATACAAAAAGATTGAAATAATCCCATGCATCCTATCAGATCACCACGGATTAAGGCTGGTCTTCAGTAATAACAACAGAAAGTCCGCATACATTTGGAAAGTGAACAATGCTCTGTGTTCTACTCAATAATAACTTGGTCAAGGAAAAGAAATAATGGAATTAAAGACTTTTTAGAATTTAAGAAATGAAGGCACAACATACCCAAACTTATGGGACATAATGAAAGCATGCTAAAGGGAAAACTCACAGCTCTGAGTGCCTTGAAAAAGAAACTGGAGAGAACATACACTAGTAGCTTGATCGCACATCTGAAAACACTAGAACAAAAAAGAAGCAAATGCACCCAAGAGGAGTAGATGGCGGGAAATAAACTCAGTGCTGAAATTAACCAAGTAGAATCAAAAAGAAATATACAAAGAATCAACAATTCTTTCATTGAGTTCATTGAGAAAATCAACAATATAGATAAACCCTTAGTCAGACTAACCAGAAGGCACAGAGACAGTATCCAAATTAACAAAATCAGAAATGAAAAGGGAGACATAACAGCAGAAACTGAGGAAATTCAAAAAAAATCGTCAGATCCTACTACAAAATCATATGCTCAACAAAACAGGAAAATCTGGATAAAGTGGACAATTTTCCAGACAGAAACCAGGTACCAAAATTAAATCAGGATCTGATAAACCATCTTAACAGTCCCAGAACCCATAAAGAAATAGAAGCAGTCATTAAAAGTCTCCCAACCAAAAAAAAAATGCCCAGGATCAGATGGGTTTAGTGCAGAGTTCTATCATATCTTCAATGGAGACCTAATACCAATAAACTTCAAACTATTCCACAAAATAGCAACAGAAGAAACACTATTCAATCCCTTCTATGAAACCACAATTACACTCATACCTAAATCACACAAAGACCCAACAAAGAGAACATGAGACCAATTTCACTTTGTATACCCATGAAAAAGTAGTCAATAAAATTCTTGCAAACACAACCCAAGAACACATCAAAACTATCATCCATCATGATCAACTAAGCTTCATCCCAGGGATGCAGAGATGGTTAAATATGGAAATCCATCAATGGAATTCACTATATAAACAAACTCAATGAAAAAACCCACATGATCATTTCATTAGATGTTGAGAAAGCATTTGACAAAATTCAACACCCCTTCATGTTAAACATCTTAAAAAGATTAGGAATTCAAGGCCCATACCTAAACATAGTGAAAGCAATGTATAGCAAACCAGTAGCCAACATCAAACTAAATGGAGGGAATCTTGAAGCAATCTCACAAAATCAGGGACCAGACAAGGCTGATTACTCTCTTCCTACCTATTCAATATAGTACTTGAAGTCCTGACCAGAGCAATTAGACAACAAAAAGAGGCCAAAGAGATTCAGATTGGAAAGGAAGAAGTCAGAATATCACTATTTGTAGATGATATGATAGTTTATGTAAGTGACCCCAACAATTCCACCAGAGAACTCCTAAACCTAATAAACAGCTTCAGCAAAGTGGCTGGATATAAAATTAACTAAAATCAATAGCCTTCCTCTACTCAAAGGATAAACAGGTGGAGAAAGAAATTAGAGCAACACCATTCACAATAGTCACAAATAACATAAAATATCTGGGTGTGATTCTAACCAAGTAAGTGAAATATTCATATGACAGGAACTTCAAGTCTCCGAAGAAAGACATCGAAGAAGATCTCAGAAGATGTAAAGATCTCTCATGCTCATTGATTGACAGAATTAATATAGTCAAAAAGGCCATCTGTAGTGTGAATCACTCTACAGATTCAATGTGATCCCCATCACAATTCTAGCCTAATACTTCATAGAGTTAGAAACAGCAATTCGCAAATTCGTTTGGAAGAACAAAAAAACCCAGGACAGTGAAAACTATTCTCAACAATAAAAGAACTTCTGGAGGAATCACCATCCCTGACCTCAAGCTGTATTACAGAGCAATAGTGGTAAAACTGCATGGTATTGGTACAGAGATAGGCAGGTAGACCAATGGAACAGAATTGAAGACCCAGAAATGAATCCACACATCTATGATCAATTGATCTTTGACAAAGGAGCTAAAACCATTCAGTGGGAAAAAGATAGCATTTTCAACAAATGGTGCTGGTTCAACAGGAGATCAGCATGTAGAAGAATGCAAATAGATCCATTCTTATCTCCTTGTACAAAGCTCAAGTAGCCAGTAGACCAAGGACCTCTACATAAAACCAGATGCACTAAAACTAATAGAAGAGAAATTGGGGAGAGCCTCAAATACATGGGCACAGCAAAATGTTTCCTGAACAGAACACCAATAGCTTATGCTCTAGGTGTTTATTTTTATTTGAGTTAGCGTATATATTCAATTCTTTGCAGAGGTAATGATGTAATTTTTAGGTATACAATTTTATAGATGCAAGTGTGAGACTGTCTCTCTTTATATCCCTACAGCAGAGAGAGCCATTGCCTACTTCTTAGATATTCTTTTGTATGTGTGCATATTTCCTATGTATGTGTATGTATACATGCATTCATGTACATTTGAGTGCATATGCATGCCAGAAATTAACCTCAGATATCATTCCTCAGGTGCTCTAAACCTTATTTATTTTGAGAAGAGTGTGTGGTCAGAATGAGAACGGACCCTATATCCTTCTGTGTTTGAATCCTTGGTCTGTAGTCAGTAGAACTTCTTGAGAAGGGTTCAGAGGTGTGGCCTTGTTGGAGGAGAGCAAGTCTTCATGTTTCAAAAGACTCACATGTGAGTTCTTAGCTGTTCCTTTGCTCTCACCTAACACCTCTAATCCTATGAAACCATAAGCCCAATTTCACACACACACACACACACACACACACACACACACACACACACACACACACATACATATATATGTATATATAATATATATATACATACATACATATATATAATTTATAAAATAAGCAAAACTGTCTACCCCTACCTCAGAGCTTGGGACAATGGTCTATAATTGGTTCCTACTGAATTGCGATGAAGAATTCATTTTTGGGGGGAGGGCAAAGACTATTAGAAAAAAATTAGCATTAAAAAAGCAAGCTGTTACATTTGTTATCCCATCTGTGTATGTTGATAAAGTTCAGAGTTTAAGTCCTAATTTGGAACAGTTTGAATGGCTGGATAAACTGAGGTCATTTGAGATTACCAGTCCTTTCTGAAGCTGTTGTAGAAATAAGTTTCTGAGAACAGCATCACTTTGAGGCAGGATCGATCAGAGAGATGTAACAGTCTCAGCATCTCAGCTTCTCCAATGGCAAATCTTGTCATGGTTGCCTTCTCAGTCTTTCATTCTGTAATATATAAACCCTACAAGCAATACATAGTTCTATAAAGACATTTATATGGAATGTGCAGGGTACACAGATTAATTAAGGATAATTTATTGCTTTCTGTTTGAGAAGGTTTGATTGTGCAATCAAACTGCAATATAAATCTTCATTCATGCCATGTGAAAGAATGGTATGTAATAATAAGTCATGAAAATTCTGTAGCCAACAAGATTTATTGGCCATGCAAGCTGAAGTTCTGGCTGGAGACATACATATGTCTCAGTTAGATTCAGAGTTGTTTCAATAGAGGATTTAGCAATATACCTTACAGATGTTCTAGCCCAAACACTCTTCAAGCTGACTGATTCAATCTGGTTTCTCTTGGCTTCTCACTGAATTGCTCTGCTCAGACTCAAGGTAACTCTGGAAATCTGTTCTAATCCGGCTAATTCTCACTCTCTGGCTCATTCTATCTTTACCTATGTCCAGCTTGTTCTTTCTGCAACCTGTCTCTGAAAAACTGTACATGAAAAAACTACCTCTGCACTCCACCGACAGAAATGTCACAATTTCTGTTCCACTGTACTGCCTCTCAACTCACTGACTAGACTGAACTGAATAGAACCCAAGAGATCTGAAATCCCCTGTCTTCTGAATGCTGAGATTATAGGCATGTGCGGGCATGTCTAGACCTAAGCTTTTCTTTACCTGCAACTTGCTGTATATTAGGCTGGTCTTGGACTTGGAGATCTGCTGTGTCTGTCCCTGAAATTAAAGGTGTGTTTGTATTCCAGCCAGATCATACAGACTTAGAAGGTTTTTGGATTTGATACCTTGCCATAGCAGCCATATTGCTGGATTAAAATTCCTATACCCTTGGATATAGAAGATGGACCTGGCTCAGAATAGGAATCTTCAAACCTTATTGATATGGGAATAATTCCAGTGAACTTACAAAATCCTCATAAGATGATGTTATCTACAAAAGGACATAATTTTGTAGATAAAACAAAATAATGTCATGACCATATTTATGATTACATGTTTGGAAAAGTGGATCTTAGAAGATGGGGTTTCAATTTCTCAGAGATGGAAGGAAGTAGAACTGGTTCTGAATTCTGCCAGGTTTCATGGCTTATTATTTTAGAATACAAAATATAATATACATAGAATTAATTAAACAATATAATGAGCTGGAAGCATATAATGAAATTAGCATGCAAGGCACTGAGAAAGCATTGTCCAAGGCAATAATTGGCAGACATTCCTTCAGAGTAAATTTTAAATATAATGAATAAAGGATTAAGTGGATGACAGATATTCAGGTAGTGATGAGTGAATATTAATGAGTGATAATTTGATAAGATTGATAGGTGACAGTGATGACAGATGACTAAACATTTGTGTACACAAAATCATACTATACAGTTTAATATCCATTTTCACGTATTTTCTTTACAGCTGTGTGAAAGAGGGCATATTTGCAAATCATGATAACTACCACTGTGGGACTGTGCCACAGATACCATCCAGACCCATTGGTACCATCTCTGTCCCACCTTTTACTTTCATTTCTCCCCTTCCCTCTTCACCCTCTTTTATGATGACAACAATCCAGTCTCTCTGCCTCTACTAATTTTAAAAAATGTAGAATTCAAATGATTTTACTCATCTTATCACGCACAATTATGTGCTACATGCTCTGGGGGGGGGGGAGGTCAGTCTTGCATTCACAGTACCAAATGAGGAAAATGTGTGACCTGGGATACAGCCATATTAATCCTGACTGTAGCACACTTTTTTTTTTAAATTTTATTTCTTTTTTCTTTTTTTCTTGTATTTTTTTAAAATCTACATTTCAAATGTTATTCCCTTTCCTGGTTTTCCATCCATAAGCCCCCTATCCCATTCCCCTCCCCTTCTTCTATAAGGTTGTTCCCCTCCCCAACTCCCTCCTCTTCCCGCCCCCACAACATTCCCCTTCAGTGGGGGTCCAGCCTTGGCAGGACCAAGGGCTTCTTCTTCCACTGGTGCCCAACAAGGCCATCCTCTGCTACATCCTCTGCAGCTAGAGCCATGGGTCAGTCAATGTTTTATGTACTACATGATTCTGGCAGGAATGCTGCTGCAAATACACACTAGAGACTTTCACAGCAGCCAGAGGGAAGATACCCTATACCCTGTGTGCAGATCCACACAGAGGAAGCTGACAGCATAAGTACTCCAAGTCTCAAAACCAGTGTCATACACATGAGATCTCAGTGCCTGGACATTGGGAGCATGCTCAAACTTGGGGAATTCTGTCTTCATTTCTTCGCTATAGTTCTTCAATCCAGTTACAAACCAAGTTTAGAGATACTCGTCTTATCTATATATCCCGAAGTAACAGAACACCATCCCCTGAAATAACCATAATAGACAAAGTGATGCTGCAGTTGCCATGGAAGTATAATGGCAACACAAGCTCCTTCTCAGAAGGATTACAAAATTCCTCTGGCTTTGTCTTCAACTGAAAAGCTTCTCCATGGATGTCACTGTGTGCTTCGAAGAACCAAAATATTTCTGGGAGCCACTGTCCTTCTATGGGTCCTATAAGGTGGCTATAGGCACAGAGGACTTGTGTTCTCTGAAAACACTTTGATTCAATGTGCTGGAGAGGATGCCTGTTACTTCTTAGCAACCACAAGTATCTCTGTCCCTACAGGCCTAGGGTTGGGGGGAGGCAACTGCTCTTCTGGACACAGCTGGGCCAGGGTTTGGAAAAGAAAGATCATTGTTAAGATCTCTTTCCATGCTTCCACTTCAAATGTTAAGTCTCTTAAAGCCCAAGTAATGAAACCTGGGAATTTGGAGGGAAAAAGGAGAACTTGGTGCAGTATAAACACTTGCTCTAGGATCCTAGCTGGGGAGTGGGAATGTAAGCGGCATGTGAAATAAATTGTGAATCTGGCTGGGCTGGGTGGGTATATTCATCAAGGATTCTTTAGAGTAACAGAACTTACAGAATGAATCTATCTATCTATCTATCTATCTATCTATCTATCTATCTATCTATCATCTATCTACTTAGAGAAAGGGGATTTATTAGTATGATTTACAGGCTGTCATCCACCTAATCCAACAATGTCTAGATGTGAATAGAAAAGTCCAAGAATCTAGTTGTTGTCCAGTCCTTAAGGTTGGATGTCTCAGCTGGTCCTCAGTATATGCTGAAATCCCAAAGAAGTGAAGGAATGGACTTGCTAACAGGGCAAGAGAAGCAGGCAAAGAGCAAAAGCTTCCTTCTTTCAGGGTCTTGTATAGGTTTCCAGCAGAACATCTGACCCAGATTAGAGATGTTCCCGGCTCGAAATATTAAGATTAAAGATGTGTGACTTGTGATCTCAAAGGTCAGAATTTGGAGTGGATCTTCTTATTTCAAAGTAAGCAAAAGTCCTTCATAAGTGTGACCTCCATTTTGGAGTTTTAGTTCCAAATGTCATCAAGTGTAGTCCAGGGGATCCATCACAGTGGGTATACAGGGTAAAGTCAGCTAGACATGCTATGCCTGAGCCATGTAGCTCAGGCTCTGGTTCCTGGGACACTGTCCTAGTTGACACAGGTGAATATTCTTTCACCCCTGGCCTGCAACAGGTGACAAACAGTGATAGATGTCCACCTAAGCTGATTGTCATCAGGGAGATAGACACCAAAGGATTAATGGGTTCTTCTGATACCAAAACAAGGGATTTGCTGCATTTCTGAAGCCACTGCTGTACAGAGCTGTGGGTATTATTATAGTTTGCTCTGTCTCAGTTCCTAGTCATCATAGTAACACTATATAGCCCTATAAAAACAGACCCACCAAGGCAAAGAGCTATCAGACTGCACTTTTCTCTGAGAACCATAATTTCAGTCTGTGGTCTCTCTGTTACAGGTATACCAGGACTCTGCTTCCAATCTCAAAGTGCTTTGAGAAAGCATGTAACCATGAGTACAGAGCTGACAAGCTTCTTAGTTCAAGTTCAACAGCTGTTAGAAAACCTACCTTGTACACAGGATCCTGCCCAGGAAGACTACTCCAGAAGTAGGAGGCATTTATAATTCATATGCAACCTCCAAGATGCACTGGTAGAAAATTAAGTTAAGGACATAGATGTGCCTTACCTGTAGAGACACTCGAAGGCACTGGCAAAGCTGCTGTGCTCCAACCTCGGCCATCAGATGGCCCTGGAGGGGCACATCTTGAATTTTAAGAGATATTAACTCAAAAAACAAACACGCCTGTCCCTTAGGATTCTTAATTTGCAGTTACATCCAGCTAAAATGGGGAAAGGTTTATAAACAGAGTAACAGAGACATTTAGAACAAAAATGCCAAACGAGGGGACCATAATGTTAAGGGTGTGATGTTCATGGTGAAAAATAACAATATCATTGCTAAAGAAACTTACCTTCAACTGAGTCTGCCCATATGCCAATACATGTGTCTGTGAGCAGGGGAGTTGTCTCTGGATTCTTGCTTCCTCAGCTATCCCATCAGAATGGCAAAAACCACCTTGCATTGATCACTGAGTCTTATTAACAGCCCATATAAGCCACTTGAGTCTCTAATACAGCTAATCCCCAGTCATGGCAGCCATGGACAATCAATTACCCAGAGAGTCTTGGAGTGGATGAATAGTGGCCACCCAAGTTTTTTTTTTTTTTTTTTTTTTTTTTTTTTTTTTTATTGAGGAGCTGGTGTGGGGGTATTTTTCATTTTTGGTTGTTTTTCACTTTGTAATAACTCAACTCCCAGGGAAATTATAACACCCTCCTACTTACCTGGTGGATATTTAGCGCTGCCATAGAGGATGGCTATTTGCTGAGCTTTTTTCTGGAGTGGTGCACTGTTGTAGGTTATCTGTATCCTCTGACATGCCACCTCTAGGGGTTGTAAAAGTTCACAAGAAAGACTTCCCAATTGACAAGGTAAAACTCAAGAGTATCCCTCCACCCCATCACACTTGCCATCCTCACAGGGGTGCTGGGGATCAAACTCAGGTCCTTGTGATTGTATGGCCATCACGTCAGACCCTGAGCCATCTCCCCAGCCTCATGTGCTAATTACCGATGGTGCCCATGATGCCACTGGCTTGGGAAAAGATTGAGCTTTATTCTCAATGTTATCAAGGATTATTAAAAACACCTCTTCTCAGTTCCCTCCCCTTCCAGAAACTTCCTTGCATATATGTGATAAAGCTAAAATAAATTCACACAAAAATAGAAATCTAAAATTAAATATTTAATTAGAACTCTGATTTGCTTTAAAGATAGGTGGCATTACACAGGTTATGTTACACTCTCTTTATAATTTTTTTTGACAAAAAAAAAGATACTGTTCATTTTAACAGGCCGCCTTAATATTAATACATGTTCGAATAGGATTGGAACTGAAAATCAGCTAGAGAGGGTAATGTTACATTATGGGGGAAAATTACAGTTTCATATTGTAAAAACATTTATTTTTTAACAATTTACCTACATTAATCAAAAAATTACAGCATATTTAATAATTTTACAAATTCTTCATAAAAAATATATCTCTGTACAAAAAGGTCTTCCGCACCTACGTTGTGACAGCAGCGTGTGGTGGAGACAGGAGGGGGGGGGCAGCAAGAATGGATGGTTTTCCTGATCATAATGCCAGCTTTCTTTTCTCCCTTTTTATAATAGCTTTTGTTGTTGTTGTTATTGTTTACAAAATATTTTACAGAAGAAAAAAATTATTGCAGCTAGCCTGAAGGCAAGATGGGCAAAGACAAGCAACAGTTGAACAGCTTCAAAGCACATAACCTGTCATTCATAGAGCGTGACTCCTCACTGTGCTCTGGGCGCTTCAGGGAAAAGTCTAGACCTCACTGAGGAAGGTGTTCCTGACTGTCCTGCTAGGTCTTCAATGCCTCTGAGACCTGGTGAAACACCACACACACACACACACACACACACACACACACACACACACACACACACACACCACATACACACATCCTAGGAAGGATTGAGCTAGGCTCTCAACTGAGAGTGCCGCTCAATATTGTATGTTGGTTTTAAATACCATGATGCAGTCTGGTAGCTGTAGGTCAGTTTGCACACAAAGGAAAACGACACTGGTCTGATGATGTGGTTCCTTGCATGTATGTATGCCCTGTCTAAGTCAAGTCTTCTTAATGTAACTGGCCAGGAAAGAGGCCAGGGATGTGGGGACAGAGACGTTAGTTTAGACTCCAAAGTCAGCATTTTGCACCTAGTCTGAGTGACTCAAACTTAGATATGTACAATATATATATGTTTGTGTGTGTGTTTTTATATACATCTAATATATATAGTAACCCTGTTCTCCCTTGCGCACTCTGGTCCGTGGACCTTCTGACGTTCTCTGTTTTGTTTTGGCTCAATGTGTGGTATAGAAGCACACTCTTGCTGACATCATCTGAATTTATCCCAGGGAGCCAATGAAGAACCTCTGTGGAGCCCAGAGGAACCCCGTGGATGTGTGTCGGCTTGGCTGGAGGAACCTATGTCAAAACTCTTTCCTAGGACATGGAGTCCTGGAATATGGAACCCAGTGGACAGAGTGTCAGCAGAAGAAGTCAGGAGCCCTGGCACACAACAGACAGCCCTTGCAAGAACAGTGGGCTAGAAGGAGGGAGCCCAGCCGGGCCTCTGGAACGCTCAGAATGCTGAACTTCCAAAGCCGCAAGCAAGCCATGTTCCGTTACCCACTGTCCTCTGGGAAGTCCTGCATTTAAACATCATGTAGATAGACAGATCCACCTGTCTTAAAGCTAGGCATGAATGTAGTCACCACAGCAAACAGAACATCAGCATGACATCCTGACCCATGTATCAGTGCAAATCTGGGATGTACAAAGGGGGGATTTTTACCACGTGGACTGTGCATGAAACGTCAAATAATAAAATAAGCATTATATTTCCAAAAATACTTTTATCAAACAAATATAAATAAAAATAAACATGATCTTCTCTTTGAAATTTCTTACAGACATTTCTCTAGCCCTGCCTTGTCTTTAGGCTGTTTATTTTATCCCTGTTGGCCATACCACCTATCTTATATATATCACAATAGATAGTCTATCAGTAAGGAATTTTAATGTTTCAAAAATCACTGTAATGATTTTTTTTTTGCAGAAAAGGCAAATAATCTATAAAACAGATCATCATGAGGGTGTGCGAGCGGTGCCTGCCCTTCCGATTCTGATTTGGACTTCTTTGATTTCCCTTTCGATTCCTCTGAGCTTGGGTGTGGCTGTGAGATAGACTCTCAATGCATTCTGGGAGGGTGATGTTACAAAACAGAGAAAGGAAACAATCCGGAAGGGAAGACTTCACTGTGAACTGAGTTCATGAGCTACCTAAAATAAATTACTATTCACATCTGTACATGGAAAACAGACATTGCTGGAGCCCCCTGTTATTGATTAGTATGGTGTAGACAATAGTCGTATGCACATGAAGTGGGGGGATACCAAGGGGAATACACGGGCTTCATTTCCACCACTGGAAGTAGGCAATGAATTTGACATGAAAATGTGGCCAACAGAAGCAATTAAAAGAGTAACTTCTTCAGCATTACTAGCACTATCTCCTTTTCAAAATCTGTTCTGTATCCGGGGAGACCTTCCTTTGCATCCCAAACTTAACTGACAGTGGCATCATTTGCTTGAGAATACGGTATGAGAAAATGCGTATGTACAATGTATAGTGGATACAAACCCTGTGGAAATAGTTTGTTTAGAAATCAGACTTAGTCATTCTTGACACACTAGTGCAAAATGTTGAGCATCAAAAAACTCTGGGATGGACCAGCTCTGACTGTGAGATCTGCAAACATCCCTAGTGGCTGATGGACGCCCAGTGGAGCCTGAAGATCCGGAGAGCTCCTGTCTCAGGCAGGGCAGAAGCAAAGCGTCTGTGTGTGCATTTTCCAGAAGGCGTCTTCTCCAGGAAGGCTTTTCTTTTGTAAAGAATTCATGTCCAGTGGATAGGGTTGAAAAGAAAACAGAAAAACACAAAACACACATCAAGTGGCTACCATGTTGTCGCCGCACCTGAGGGATGTATCGGTGTGCTCAGAAGACTACACCAAAGGCATCCTGGCCACACAGAGACACAAAAGTCAGAGGCATTAAGTACCACCGGTCTGGGAGACTCTGCAGTCTTCCTTGCCCTCGCTGTTGTCGGGGTCTTGATTTCTGGTGGATGCAGCAACCGGGCTTTTTATAAGCCACTTTCCAGATGAAGGTGTATTTGCAATTTGATCCTCAGAAGACTCGGGCATGATGGAGAAGACATTCCCACTGCGTTATGCCAGCAGACGATGGCCAACGTTGCTGCAGCAAGGTAAGAGTAGAAGGGGGTGGTATATGGCACCAAAGGATTTTACTGCTTGTCCATCAGAGGTATGGCTATGAGTCGGTCCTAGGGGGCACTGAGGGCTATACCACTGTACACACTGTGTTCAGAGTCGTGTCAAACCTCACAGCCTTGGCCTCTGTGGGTTTTAAGTTTGTATCATACATGGGGTTTTCAAATGAAGCTTGTCCATTACTGTTTTCATGGCCAGCATAGCCATTGTATTGAACTTTTGGTCTTGTTCTAAAGAGAAACAGAGAGAACATAGTCAGATCCCTAACTGGAATGACAGAGCCTCTACCCAGTCCCCATGCTTTCTCAGCAGGAAGCATTCCTGTAAAGTTATGGAGAGGGTGGGGTGTAGCAGCTACTTTACCGGTGGTTAACTCTTTAAAACCTGCCGTTTGGGGTTATAAACATAATGTAAAGTTGGAAATTATTTCCCATCTCCAAAATACCTCTCTATGCATTGAAGGGAGGTTTTGGGGAGCTATGAAGATATCAAAGGCAGGGAGATACTTGATCTAGAAACCCAACTATTGACAGTAAGCAGCAAGGATTTGGTGAAGCCGAGACAGGCTTCATTGTGGTGAAGTCAGTGCTCAGCCTGTGCCTCAAAGCTCATTTCAATTTCTAATAAGTTCATCACCATTAGCAGAATTCACCAAATGCTGGTTAATTTATATATATATATACCTCTGGTGGGTCACCTATAAGCCAGTTTGGGGCTGTAGGAATAGCTTGGCAGTTAAGAGCACTTGCTTCTGAGGGTCCAGGTTTTGTTCCCAGCTCCTACCTGGCAGCTCACTGCCTGTAATTTTACTCTGGAGGGATTTGTCGCCCTCTGCTGGCATCCATGGGCACTGTACACATAGGCAAACACTCATGTATAAAACAAAAGAACTATATATTTTAAGGAGCGTGTTTATTGAAATGAGACGTATTATCAAAATGTTTCTGTGGGTAAAGGGAACCCTCTAGTCACAACCCATGCTTAAAAGGGAGGTTTTAGAATAAGAAGACTTAAACAAGAGGATAAGCAGTTGACCTCGTCAGTAAGGTACTTGGCTCACAAGCATGGGGACCTGAGTTCAAATCGTCACATAAAATCCCAGAAGCAGTGACACACATCTGTAGTCCCAGCACTGAGGAGACACACAGGCAGATTCCTGGGGCTCACTGGCTTGTGGTAATCCTAGCCAAGGCCATGCGCTCCAGGTTATGTGAGCTATTGTGTCTTTAAAGCTGAGGTGAAGAGCTACAAAGAAGTGACCCATTGTAGATCCCAGGCCTACAGAGACACACACACATGTATGTGCACCTGGATGCATAACTGTACATACCAACTTAAAATGTACATGTAATACCCATATACCCTAAGACACACCAGACAAGAGACCTATCTCAGTGAGGCAGGTTTCCTTAGGACCATGGACTCTGATTGAAAACCACCACCTCCTCCTCCCCCTCCCCCCCCTCCTCCTCCTCCTCCACATCATCTTTTTCTTTTCTTCTTCAGCTGACATTTTTTGAAATTAAATTTATTCTTCACATACTGCAACCTGTCTGCAGATTCTCCTCTCCCCTCCTCTCAGCCTTTTCTCTCACCCCTCTCCCTATCCCTTCCTCCCCAGTGTCCCTTCAAAATAGAGCAGACCTCCTAGAGACAACAACCAAACATCCTGTATCAAGTTGCGATAAGACTGGGCCTCTCCCCTCATCTTAAGGCTTAATGAGGCACCCCAATAGGAGGAAACAGGTCCCAAATGCATGAAAAGGTGTCAGAAACAGGCCCCACCCCTTCTGTTAGGAGTCCCAGAAAAACACCAAGCTACACAACTAGAACATATACAGAGGGCCTAGGTTAGACCCATGCAGGCTCCTTGATTGTCTGTTCAGCCTCAGGGGGCCCCTGTGAGTCCAAATTTATTGATTCTGTAGATTTTTCTGTGGCATCCTTGACCCTTCCGGCTCCTACCTTTCTTCCTCCCCTTCTTCAGCAGGATTACCTCTGTGCTGCCTACTGTTTGGCTGTGGCCCTCTGCATATGGAGAACCTCTTCTTAATGTGGATGAATGAGGGAAAGGGACTCCAACCCGTGGGGACTTTGTGGTGTCTGCTAAGTAATGCCCAGCTATGTCATTAAGGAATATCTTAGTCTACTGGAGTTGAAATATGGGACAGGAACCCAAAATATTTAGTGCTCATTGCAAAGTCTCAAAAGAAAAGTACCCAGTGAAAGGCTGGGACCCTGGCTTTCTACATCCTTTCTTTCAAGAGTATTCTCCTTTCTTATATGGCTGGGGAGTAGAGAGATGTCGGAGTCTCTGGATGTGCTCATCACAATGGCCCCAGTTTCCTCAGTAAACCTGGGAGGAAAACATGCCTTCTCTCTATTCACCATGCAGCCCTCTGAGCATGGTTCGTTTGAAGTGGGGGGATCCATCACCGTGACAATGAAGGCAGCTCTACTCTCTGGAGAAGGAAGGCAGTGGTACATGGATAGTTTGTGTTTAGCTGGTATCTTAGTGTGGAAGCCTCTCCCCACATTCCTTCATGAAAGTGCCTGACCTGACAGCTGAGACTTGTTAGGAAGCTCCTGGGCTTAAAGACACACTCTGTAATGTTCTGAATCAACTTAGGGGGCACCCTGTCGCACACTTCAGATACAGCCAGAACTCATTTAACTCATCCAGGAATGTAGATGCTTATACAATATTGTCATTGCCAAGGACAGTTGATTCTGACCCACAGAGGTGTTAGCCTCTCTAAGGAAGCCTGGGGCCTGATTCTCTGACACACAGGGAACTGTCCAGCTGGTCTCAGGGCTGAGCGAGAACCAGAGGTTCCCCACACACCTGACAGGGTCGAAAGGTAAGAAAGCCTTTCTAACAGGCCTGAGCTGTTCTCGCAGTAGGACACTAACTGAGTGAATATGAATTTACACAGATTATGAATCCACGCAGTTGCTCTTAACACGGAAGGAATTCCATAAGAAGAAGGATTTTCATTCCTGCCTCAAAAAAGAAAAAGTGCCTCTTGCCCTGTGGTACTGGAGGACACATGATGGCTGTAACAGCATCAGAAGACAGAGATACTAAGTCTCCAGTACCTGCTGTGTAGGGTACTATTTTCTTCCAAATAATTGATAACAATGTAGTTACAGGACTGTAAGGAGCAGAGGAAGCCTTTTTGTAAATGTGTGCTGTTTGACACAGACATAGCTATATTGAGGATCCAAGGACTCTACCGTACCATGATGGCAAAACCTTCCAGATAAGGGTAATACTTAGAGGGAAGGCAAAGCCTTCTTTTGGTCCAAGTGTGATGTTGACAGTGTGCGCTAAAAGTAGCAGCTTCCTCCTCCAGGATGACTGCAACCTGAGACTGGTCCCTCATAGAAACCTTCAATCGAGACAAGCCCACCCCTCCCACCAGGATGAATGTACTGAGACTCTGGATTATGGCAAGGTTGGAGCTCTTCCTTCTGAGCACAGGTGAGAAGCCCAGCTTTCTGCGAATGTTTCCCCATGTCTTTTCTTTCTTTATTACCTGGGACCAAGGTGTGCAGAAAGTGGCTAATACCTGCCATTTCTTTCCTGGCTGTGTTTGTAAAGTCAGGACACCTGTAGCCATAGGCAAGAAAAGCTTAGCTACAAACTACAAATAGCCTGAGGATCTCATGTTTCTTACGTGTGTGGCAGTATACATGTAAAGAAGCTTATTGCATAGTTTTTACAAAATATTCTCACTTCAGTTTTGTTTGTATAATAACGACTAAGTAGAAACTTGTGCGTTACATAAGCAATCACATGGTCCACTTAAGTGTTAACATCATGTCTGGGGGGGTCATAATTTTTTTTATAAAGTGTTACTACTTAAAAGAACTCAAATAGAATTTTGGAATGACTTGGTATATAGCAAGTTTTCCCAGACATATATTATCCATGTAGAAAAAAGGCACAAAGTTTGAATCCTTCACAGTTGGTCTTCATTTCAGACAGGGTCTCATGTAGCCCAGGCTGGAATTAAACTCTCTATGTAGTTAAAGATGACACTGAATGCCGGGTCTACCGTTCTTCACCTCCCAGATGCTGGGATTGCAGGCATGCAGTGGACTAGGACCCACGGTCCTGTGCATCTTATATATTTGCTCTATTAATAGAGGTCCATCCTAGCCTGTCTACGCTGCTGCTGCTGCTGCTTCTTCTTCTTCTTCTTCTTCTTCTTCTTCTTCTTCTTCTTCTTCTTCTTCTTCTTCTTCTTCTTCTTCTTCTTCTTCTTCTTCTTCTTCTTCTCATTCTTCTTCTTCTTCCTCCTCCTTCTTCTTCCTTCTCCTTCTCCTTCTCCTTCTCCTTCTCCTTCTTCTCCTTCTTCTCCTTCTTCTCCTTCTTCTCCTTCTTCTTCTTCTCCTTCTTCTTCTTCTTCTTCTTCTTCTTTTCTTCTTCTTCTTCTTCTTCTTCTTCTCCTCCTCCTTCTCCTCCTTCTCCTCCTTCTCCTCCTCCTTCTCCTCCTCTTCTCCTCCTCTTCTCCTCCTCCTCCTCCTCCTCCTCCTCCTCCTCCTCCTCCTCCTCCTCCTCCTCCTCCTCCTCCTCCTCCTTCTTCTTCTTCTTCTTCTTCTTCTTCTTCTTCTTCTTCTTCTTCTTCTTCTTCTTCTAAAAGAAGTGTGTGCATGCATAGTAACCCCAAAGAAAGGAACCCATTTATTCTAATTTGATCAAAACATCTAAGTTTTGACATCTCATTAAAAAGGATTTTTCAAGCTAATATATGTCAATGTATTTTTCTAAAGAATGGGGAGCAGATAGCTACTCAGACTATTAAGAACTTTCTAATTTGCTGAAGGAGAAAGTCATATCTATCTATCTATCTATCTATCTATCTATCTATCTATTTTTATATAGATCTACATCTATATATCTATATTTACATAGATATCTATATATCTGTATAGATCTATATAAGCCTATTTATATAGATTTATATGAATATTATAGATTTATATAGATATAGAAATATATCTTTGATTCATAGAGGTGAAAGAGCCACAGCATGGAAACCTTTTCTTTCTCTCCTGCTGGAATGATGCAACTCTCCCATAGCTTGCTACAAGTACAAGTATATGCTTTTCCTTCGACCGTCCCTTTCAATTCATTCCTTTAAAGCTAATTACTTGGGTGTACCCTGATGACAAAATGGATGAAGTCAAATGAGGGAAAACAGAACAAAAGAAAAATCATCAAACAGAAAGCCTGGTGTGTGCACACCTTTATAGAAGGAAACACACCCATGCTCTGTGCCAGCTTCTCAGCTGTAGGAAACCTATGTGCATGTGAATTCAAGCATGCCATTGTTCACACTGCTGCAGCACGCCACAATCATGTGCAGGCAACTCTCTGCCCAGCAGTACCTGTGTTTGTAGAGGTAAAATGCAAACCCTGATAGAATTAGAGCGAAGAAGGGGACGAGAATCGCAGCTGCCACAGAGCCACTGCTGGTGCCCTGGTAATGATTTGAAGAATCTGCATCAGAGTTGGAAGGATCTAGAAGACAAAAGGAATTTGAAGTTATTATATACTGCTGAGGTAGAAAAGTGTCTAGAATATGTCTTAGAGATGAACACAAGAATAGGGGTTTCCATCCCATGGTGAAGCAACCTCGTATTCTTTCTTGAAGATTGCTCACCAAACTTCCTCTTAGTGAATTTTCCTTTCCTGAGCATGGTATACAAATGGAATCTTCTAGAATTTTTATTTAGCTTCATCTCTAGTGTATCAATCATCAGTATTTTATTGCTTTCCTAATGCTGACTGATATCCCACTGTATCAATAGATGTACCACATTTCATTTCTATGACTCCTCAGTGGATGGACTTTCGAAGTTTCTTCTTGGGCAATGGAAATAACACGCCTGAAGCCTCCGGGACACATGTGTAAGAACATGCTTGGGACACATGTGTAAGAACATGCTTCCAGTTCTCTTGGCAGGACAAGCAGGGGCACAATTCCCTGTCTCTGTCACTCTATGTCTAACTTTGATGAGCTGCATGTTGCTTTCACAGCTGTTGTCCTCCTGAACATCCTACCAGCAGAGTCCAACCTCTCTGCCTCTTTGTTAGAACTTTTAAATTTCTATTCTAGCTATAATAGTGCATACAAAGTAGTGACTAGGGACAGCTTTGATTTCCACTTCCCCAGTGACTGATCTTGTCCGGGATGGTTCTTCTCAATTCTCAGCTTGATGACATCTACAACCACCTGTCAGACAAGCCTCTGGATATGCCTCTGGGGCATAACCTGATTGTATTATTGAAGTAGAAAGAGCCACTCATCATGTCAGATCTTGGACTCTGTAGGTAGAAGAAGGGAACTGAGCATGTGTTCACTACTCTGTTTTCTAATTTTTGAATGAGTTGTGACCAGATACTTCACATTCCTGCTTTACCATGATGAACTGTGACTTAAATTGTGAGCCAGAAAGCCTTTCTCCCTTAAGTTGCCTCTGTCAGGGACAAGGAAAGAATCTAACATAATGTCCAACATCTTTTGTGGGCTTTTGTGTTTGTACATAATCTGGGAAACTTGTACTCAACCCCTTTTCTGTATTGCTGGCTTTGTCATCAGCTTCCATGATATGGAGCCCAATACTCTTTTATGTATTCTAGATATAAATGAATGCTCAAATTTATTATATTTATAGATTTCTTCTCATTTTGTGTGGATTGGCAGATCACATTTTTCCTGTCAAAACCAATTCATCCTAAGTTTCTTGTAACTGTTTCGACATTAGAATTGTCTTTCAGATTAACTTGACTTCAGTATCCATTCAACCTTAATCACTTTTATTTGGTTTATCTATTGACTGGAGACATTTAGGAGGTTGTTATTTTCATCTATATACATAAAAAAGTGTTTTATCCAGCATTCGTGAATGAATTATGGCCACTGGGGCATCACTAAAACATTGGCATTTTTAATTAGCTGAAAGGGAGACTCACTTGGGATTCAAATTATTTTCTAAAGCAAATTGTTTTTGGGTTTTATTTTTTGACAGTAAGGTCACCATCTCAGGAGGATAAAGATTTCTTGTTAACACAAGCTGTTATTTTGTTCTGTTACAAAGAATGTGGCAATATGAAGATGTACTATAGTCAATGATAGCTCCTGGCATTCACTGTACGGGTAAATCATGACATCCCTGTGGTCTTTGGAGCAGCCCACTGGCATGTTTGACCATTGCCAGAGAGTGGTAAACCAAAAGCAGGGAGGGCAAAGGAGGGCTCAATTTCTTTGAGGTTTTTATATTGTTTCATACAATGAGATGAGTACAATGTCCATCTATAGGAATGTTATCCATATTGTCATGCTCCCCAGTGTGTGGATTTAGAGCTTGGCTGCTTCATGATTCAGGGAATCAGCTTTATGTTTGTTCAATAACCCAAATTCTTTTTAACTAGAATAGCCTATGCTATCTTGATTCTATGACTGCCATACTCTGGTGTGGCCAGACTACAGTTTATCAGCTGCCTTTTGTTACATAGCTTGGATTTGTGCCCTTGGTGTTTGAATCTAGACTATTACCATTGCTAGTCTTAGTCTAATCATACCCAGATAATATAACCCAATTTGAAAGACTGTCTCAGCCTTCAGACCCTGCTGACACTGATTTGATCAGGAGACTGAATTCAGGATGGTGGGAAGAGAATGTTTTCTAATGGCTTGCCCTTACTGATTATCTTTGGCAGTAACTATAGGTAGGTGACATCTTTCCTTCACTATCCTTGAGTATCTGGGTAGCAGTCTTCTGTGTGTGCCATCAGTGACAGCCACCCCAGTGCAAACTTCCATATTGGCTTCCTCTGTACCGGTCTCTGGGAATCAAAGTCTGCACGGCAGTACTCTTCGCCACAAAAGTCAATGTGGTGTTGACAGTATGCAAGCACGTACAGCCATCTATGCTGTCTAGGAAAAAATATGGTGCTCCAACTCATTTCACAAATGTCTCTACTGTATTGTTGGTAGACACAGATAATGGCCTTCATGTGAGCAGAAGTCAGAGCACACAAGGCAAGCATTGTTTCTAATCTAACCCAGTGAGTCATTCTGCAGTTGGATAGGTAGGAAGGTAGGGGTGAATCTCGGAGGGGTTGGAGGAGAGGGGGTGAATGTTATACACAATATGAAATTCTGAAAGAATTAATAAAAATATTGTTTTAAAACCCTGCTGGTACCTCTGTTCATGGTTTTAGTCATCTCTTTATGGTTTCTTTACAGCAGAATTATTTAAAGACTCAATTGGCCTTTGTTTTACACAATAAACAAACAAACAAACAAACAAACACAAAATAGGTAAGTTTACCTTGTCTTTCCAGCTTGAACTTCCCGAAGTCTTTTCCATGTATATCACCCTGAAAGGAGAATCCTCCTCTCTCAAGTCCTGAGGATACCTGGTGTGCAGGGAAAGGGGGGCAAGGCATAAGAAGGAGAGAAAATGTAGCTGTCACCCAAAGATAACTGTCAACACTCAGATTTAGACATTGCATGCCCAGAGTGGAATTTTCCCCAACTCATTTTACTGACATAAGTAAACTGAAAATCAGTACTGAGTTAAAGGTCGAGCACCATAGGAAGCGTCATGATGACAGACAGCTTGATTCCTAACATGATCATCCATTCTAAAGGGTCACATGGCAATGACCTTCCCAAATGGGGAACACTATGTTCCGTGGACTCACTTTCATTGGCTCCATCCCGGTGAACATCATGTAAGACTGTGAAACATTGTCATAGCAAAGTGGGCCACAGAAGCTGCCTAACTCGCAGAGAAAGACACTGCACCAGCTTCTTCTGTACTCTGAGGAGCCTTCTGAGTATTGTGTAGCTGATCTCTAAATGTTCACAACCCTGACAGTGAGGGTGTGGATTAGCGTAGTCTAACCTAGACTGAAGAACCTGGTTGTCTTCAGCAGGAAGAATTCCCTTAACTCTGGGCCAACTCTTTTCTTATATCAGAGATTTGGTGGTTGCCTCTATCAAATGATGGGATACTGTGACCTTGCTTCAGGGGTACCTTCTGAGTTCCTGAGGGATGGGCAGTGTTTCCTCTGCCCATAATTCTCAGTGGATCATGAATTCTTTTGCCCAGACCTGAAAGCGGGAGGACCATATGAAAAATCTTCATGGAAGTACTTACATAACCATCGAGTCCCCAGTTGTCATTTTCAAACTTGCTTACAAAAATATCTGCTGGGCCTTTGATATGAAAGGCTTTCAGAAGCAGGTGGGCCTCTTCCTTCTTGTAGACCCCTGGAAAAAATGTTACAGTTGTCAGTCCTACTCTGAGGAAGTCAGAGTCAATGACTTGGTCATTAACTCATCCAATAAGGAGCGGGCATAGTAGGGAATCATGACACAGGCAACAGAACATTTAAACACAGGTTTTGTTTTGAAGATTGAACGTTAGCATCTTTCCCACTATGGGGTTGGGTGAAGGGGAATCATTTCTTACTAAAGTCCTTGAAAGAATCCTTCTCAAACAACTATAACCCATTCCACTAAATTCAACACCACTATCCAGTAAAAAAATTAATGCAAAGGGCCACCATTTTCATCCATATTATATTTGCTTCTGAAGACAGGGGTATATAGAGAAAACTGACCAAAACTCTAATTCAAAACTCAGCTCTTTCTAAAAATGGCTTATCCTGTTCATAGGAAAACATCATGGTGGGGGAATTTTGAGGCTCACACTCAGAGACAGGCAGAAGGTACCGAGTATCTGTACCTGTGAGCTACACCTGCATGGAGATAACTGTGATACAGCCCAGAGAGGTGCTGCTGAAAAGTGCCTTGCAATTAGGGCCTCACCAAAGGAGGAAAACACAAACCGCAGACACTAACCAAATAGTGCTGAACCTGTCACTTCCCACAAGCAGAGAGGATATGTATCTAGAAGCTATGGTGCATAAAGGTACATAGTAAACAGATGAATTCACTATCAGTTCACTAGAGAAGCAAATCTTAGCACCCCAGGAGTGAGCTCCACCTGCAGATACCCAAGTGGAAGGGACCCTGTGCCAGTAGACAAGAGACTACCTGAGTCTAGCTCTGAGTAGTGCCTTTCCTACTATATGCAATGCTGTGACTTTTTTTCCCTCATGCATTTAACCTCCAAAACTTTAAACTTTGACCCCAGTTCTACAAGCTGCACAGAGAGATAAGAAATTTATCTTTATGACATTTTTTCATGGTTACAAAAAGCAACAAGAATGCAAAATGTCACACATCCAGCCAAGTTCTCTATAGACATTACTTCTTTCCTGCCTCTGGCCATTATCCTTTAGATACACCATGGTGGGAAGTTTGGGTGTCCCTGGATTTAAACATTTCCCAGGTCCAGACTATTGAATTCCCAACAGTAGTCTGTGGAGATAAAGGGTTTATAAGCCAATGGGGTCATACCCTTCCCTGCCGCCCTCCTCTCTCTCTTTCTCTCTCTGTGTGTGTGTGTCTCTCTCTCTCTCTCTCTGTGTGTGTGTGTGTGTGTGTGTGTGTGTGTGTGTGTGTGTGTATTGGTAGGAGAGCTCACATGTCCATACATAAATGCAGGCTAGAAGTTAATGTTGGATATTTTCCTCTATTATTCTTCAACTTGACGCTGAGACAGAGTCCCTCATTGAACCTGGAACCTAACGTTTTGTCTAGTCTGGATGCTAGAAAGTCCTGGGATCCTCCTACCCGAGACTTCTGATGCTAGGGTTAAGATATATGCTACCACACAGACTTTTTTCATGCGTGATGGAGAACTGAAGTCAGGGCCCTATGCTGGGCGCTGAAAGCTTTACTCATTTAGCTAGTTCTCCGGACCTGTACTCGAACTTCATTTAAGAAACAAACACTAAATTCCCAATCCTATGAGGAGTAAGACTAAGGAATTTAAATAAAAGTTCCATGTGGGCTTGGTATAGTGGTAGACTCACAGCAGAAGATGAGGCAGAGGCCTGGCCTACACAGTCAAGGATTGATAGAGACCCTGTTTCTAAAAAACAAAACAAAACAAACAAACAAACAAAACCTACACTCCTTAGTTTCTTTTATTAATGATACATTTTTAGAAACTCAATATAAATAATTTGCTCACTAAGACTGGTTGGATATTTCTACTCAAAGCATTGAGTCATTCAAGACAAGCTTAAGCTTTAAGGAGTTGACCAGAGACAAAACGTGTCTTTATAAGAAGTGGGTAGCAAAAATTATGCTGGAACATAGGCATGATGGCTCATACCCATAGTCCCAGCACAGAGTGGACTAGGTAAAAAGTTCCCTGCAAATTTGGAGCTAGCCTGGTCTACATTATGATATTTGGGTTATCCATGACAACATACCAGAGCCTCCCCAACACTAAACCATCCCCAGATGTACATATGATGGTACTATCCTTATTGGTTACTGATCTAAACTGAGGGTAGATGGTTTAGCACAAAGCTCGACTCTGCCCATTGCTCACCAGGGCACTTAGGAAAGTCATTTGATTCTTCCTCGGACTAAGTATGTGACCAAGTCTCTCTTTACTTATTTTTCTTGTTCTCTCCTTTTGTCTTGAAAGGGTATATGATAAAGTCCTTACATCACAGCATCTATCTAAAAGTGAAAATGATACTGGCTAGAGTTGCTTGAAGTAGGTCTGACACTGAAACCTGAACCTACTATGTCATTCAGGTCTCATATCAACCTTTGGGTGACAAAACTCCTAAGAGACATGCCAGTCAAAAAACAAGACAACCAAACAACTTAATCCAGAGCCATGGAGTTCTAGATATAAATGGGGGGTTCTTAATTTAATAGGTCATACATGCAATTTTGAGGGAAGAAAAAAGAGGGTGTCTCATTTCTATATCATTCTCCATAATCCCCAGAAAGAAAAACTAAAAGGCACAGACCACAATCACTGAGTACTCCAACAACATTCCATGTAGGTAAAGCCCACACAACCTGAGTAAGAAAATGTGCTTGGAGGTCCTCTTTCCTACCTGTCAGCTCCAGCTGCACCTGTGAGGCTGCGGTGAAGGTCGCATTGACCTTGCTGCTGGTTGCATTAAACCAGTCCACAGTGAGAGTCGCCGGCTGTCTCTTGCCTAAATATTCATAATATCCCTTCCACACCGAGTTGATGAAAAATACATCAGAAGGAACTGTTGGTGGAAATAGGGAAAGATCAGGGTCAGGACAGGCACAGACATGGAGTCTAGATTTTTTTTTTTTAATGCAAGAAGGTCCAAGATTGCCCAGTGAGGAAGCACAGCTAAGGACCATGTACAGCCTGGTGTGACCTTGAGCGCTGTGCCCTGAGTGTTTGCAGTGCACTCAAAGAATTGGGAGAGCAGGGCTGTGGCGGGTGGGGAGGCTCATGCTGCTCTTTGGGAAGTTATTAAGAATCATGGGTGTGCTGGGTTTGACATGCCAGGTACGGAACAGACGGTTCAGTGAATTGGTTCTCCCAGTGGTACATTAGTTTTATCCAGTAAGAGATGCTCTCACCTGACCCCTGACTATTTCTGCTAAATCACTTTCCTGCAGATTTACTCTGACATCCATGGAAAATCTGGGGGAAATGACAGTAGCAGTCTGTCAGGAGCTCCACTCAGGACAAATTGACACTTTCCAGCATTTGATGGCTCCTGCCTTTAGAAGAGGCATGTACCCAAAGCTTCTACTCTACGCTTATTTCTATGGGAAAAATAGTCTAATGTTCATTTGAAAGGCAGTGTGACAATCTCAGCTGGTACCTTTATATATGTGGCTTAAATACAGACACAAAAGGGACAGGGAGTCGGGGAGTCTTTTTTAATATAAAATTCCTCTGCCACGGGAATACCACATAAAGGTAATTGGGATATTTCCTTAAGTTTCCATGTTTATTACACATATTAAATTTGGTTTTTACATCTCCCTGGTAGCAGTCATGTATAAATTCTGATGACATTAATATAAAACTGAATGGTATAACACCTTGTAAATTCCCAATCATGTTAGCACTAAGACTCTCGGTGCTCTCTACCCCACAACGTGTCTCTATTGTTTAATTAGCCAAAGTCAACTGTAGGAAGCCTGGGTCTCCACAGTGTTAGAGTTGCTGGGGAGAAATATTTATTTCCCTGTAAATATATGACCTTTAGCAGATCTAATGATGTGACAAATGATGATGTCACAGGCACACAAATGCCATGTGATAGATGATGTGATGTCACAGGTACACAGACACCTATGTGACAGATGACAATTGGTGATGTCACAGGCACACAATGCCTACGTCCATGCTTCCGCCTTTGCTGTCACTGAATGTTTTCCCATCTCACTAGACCAGCCAAGCCTACAGAAACAAGACTAGCAAATCAGTCATCCTGGAAGAATCCAATCTGACAGCTGCCTGTGGCTTGGGTACACCTAACTCACTGATAACGATAAGAATGGAATAAAGTTAAATTAGTAAAAATCTGCTGTGTGTCAGCCTAAGTATTTAAGATACTTGTAAGCAACCAACATTTAACATTCCTATTTATAAATGGCCTTAACAAAGCCTCTCCTTTTAACTAAACCCCACAAAGTTCCTTATTTTATATTATTTAAGTTGTCTCTAAAGTAACCATTTACCCCTTCGAATCTGCATGTTTTGCTGAAGACATTGTTGTAGATGGTCCAACTATTGCCCCAAGCCACCACTGTGGGTTCATTACTTTGACAGGGCAGCCTAGTTGTGTAGAGTTAAGAAGAACTGAGGGCCTAGATCATATCTCAATTTCTGAGTTGAGCTATGATCATTCATTTTGAAGGAGGTACCTTCATGGCTTCATCTGGGCCCCTTCTCATCTCACTCTCTCACTGCTGACCATGTGCAAGAATAAGTCAAGGAGTAGGTTGCTAAGCTGTAGTATGTTATACCCTGGCAAAAGCCCAGTTTAATTAGCACCTCCCTTTAGAGAGAAGGATAAAAGGCCCATTGATGTTAATGATTGTGCCCATAAAGGTGCGCGTAGCTATTTCAACATCTATAACAGGAAGTTGGCAAATAGGAATCAGAGCTGAAAGTCTACAGTGATATTTTGTTTAGTTCCCCAGAGGTAAATGTTGCTTTGCACAGTGTTGACTTTGTCATTGATTTATAAGTTATACTTAAGATAAACTCAAAAGATCAAAGCATATTTTTATTTCTCCTGTGTAGAGTGGGAAGAGTCCCCTACTCCTTCTGGTAGGTATTTTCTTCCTCTGAGAATTAAAGTAGATAGCATTTTTTGAACTATCAGTCTTGTACATAGCCTTCCACGTAGATTCTGACACAGAGTTTTACATCCAAGAAACGAGGGCTAAATCTGAATCCACAAAACACTAGTCAAGTCATTGTGTATATTTACAAAGTTTTACTATTTCTGGTTAAAAGCAAAGTCAAACCTGACTCTAGAACAAAACTTGGGGATACATTTTGTTCCTTCAAAGCACATTTAAATTTCTAACACAGATCCGGTATGCAGATGGCTTCCAATTGTGATATGTTCCCTTGGGAACAGCATGGCATCAATTGGATTCTACATATGACTCATTTAGCAAGGGGCCATGTAGGAGGGCAGGCTATAGCTTTCATTCTTGGAGACAGAGAGAGGATACCTGAATTATGGAGATACTGGAAAAAATAGGGCTGTACATCGGAACTGCTCAAATATCAACCTTTAAGCTGTCAAATGCCTTATGTGTGTGCTCCCTCAAGGAGGGGGGTTGCAACCCCATTTATAAGGCTCTCCATCATATCACATGTGGGATCAAAATGCCCAATGTGTCTTCTAATGAAGCCCTGTGAGCACACCAAGGGCGTCTGCCTATGTGCTGGTGACATTCCGCTACTAAGCTATTAGGGTGATGGATAGAGATGTGTGCAGGTGTGGTGCTTTATGGTGGACCAAAGGATTCAGAAATTTAAATTCTAAAGATCATCTCACTGTGCAGAACTGAGAAGAAATCAGTTTGATTGAAAGCTAGAACTCTTCTGGTATACAAACCTGGAGTTTTAGTAACTGTTTCATTAACTTCTCTCACTCCTTTACCTACAAGTAAAAAGACAAATTATCATTTGCAAAAACATTTATTTTTTTGGGAATCAGGTTGAAAAAAAATGTCATACTGAAGCGACTCTCCTTTCTGTGGATTATTTTTTTTTTTAAAAAGAGTACAAAATGTAAGTATTGTATGCATAAACACTTCAGACCCAGGTGTACCCAGCACCACTATTCTGGTGTTTGTGGAAATGCTAAGCTCAGTGGTTAGCCCCGTGTTTGTGTCTCTGGCATGGAGGTTCACACTAAAGGTGCTACAACAGAGAGCCTTGCAAATGAGGGTGGCCAAGGGTGACTTCTTGAGAGCTTCTGAGTGGACATTGCCTCCACCAGCAGGAAATAACCCAAGCTAGGAAAATGTTATAATCCCTCATTACCCGATCCCACCAAATCTGCGTGTTTATAAGTTAATACTGAAGAACGTCAATGCTCTTTCCCCATACATTGTCGGATCTGGTCAAAGTTAGATTTATAAGCCCTCCATTTCTCTAACATTATATTAAATTGCAAGCTATTTTCTAAATGTTTCTTCGCCTCTCATAATGATAAGGAATGAGACTCTAACTTAGAACTGGGAAACAACTTGCTGCAAGGAATTCAAGCTGAAGTTGGGGTACCTTGGTACTCAGATGTGTCTGCACCCATTGCCCAGGGATTGTCATCCAGGGTGTGCTGGGTCATATGCTGGTGGCTTTCTCTCTCAGCTTTGACCCAGACTCAGCCCTCCCCTTATTAAACACATCATTTCCCATGCTAATTGTATCTGCAATTTTCAACCATAGAGCCAGTATCAATACTAGAAAAATGGGAGTTTTACCACCCAACTGATTGTGGTCTTAAAAATATACACATGATGTTTTACATGTGCCCAGACTGCTGATGACGTGTGCTGATTCATCTCATTTTAAAGAAATGCGTTTTCTGATGTCACAGTGTATTTTGTTCTTTTAACTCAATGTTCTCCTTCAGACAAACACCTTTCCTCTTTAGCTTACAAGTCAGTTAGTAACAAAGTCTACCCATCTGTTCGATGTTGGTCCTCCTGTTAGACACTCGCTGTGCACACATCCAAGCACCCAGAGCCCAGACACCGTGAAACACTGACAGCGGGTCACTGTCGCTCCATCACAGCATCTCCTGAGAGTCTCCTGACCTGCACACTCTCCTGACCACACTGGGAGTTCTTCCTTGCTCTTTGGAAGGGCACTTCATGCCTGGACCAGGGACTTACTTTTACAAACAGGTGACTTTCCTGTCCATTTCATGTCTGCTTTACACGTCCTGTGCTCAGATCCGCCAGCAAGGAAAAATCCTGGATGACAGGTGTAGACTAAGGTGTAGCCAAAAGCTGGAAGATCGATGGCTCTCACATCTGCATGCGCTGGGGTCTCTGGCTGCCGGCAGGCATGGGCTGAAAAGGCATTTAGTCCATTAAAAAGCAATGGGGGTCTTTGTTGTAAAGCTACTACCTTTCAAATGTCCATAGGAACTAATGAAGGAAACATCTACTAAAGGTTATGAAGTTAGGGATTACATATGTGAGAAATGTGTACATATATATACATTTATGTATATACATACTCATATGTAATATGTATACATACGTACACACACACACATACACACACACACACACACACACACACACACATATATATATATATATATATATATATATATATATATAAATTTAGAGGACAGATCCTAGTTTTGACTAAAAGACAGAGGCATAACACAAGAGAAATAATATATTATTTCTTAATGTGGGGCTGGAGAGATAGCTAGGTGTTTTAGAGTAGTTTCCACTTTTCCAGAGGACTTGAGTTGCTGCCAGCACTCATGTTAGATGGCTTACAACTTACTAGTAATCCAGCTCCAGGGATCTGGGGCCTTCATCTAGTCTCTGTGCATAATCACATATATGTGCACATACTCATATAGACATGCACAAATAAGAATGAAAATAAACACTTTAAAAAACCTTTAATAACTGATAATACAAATGAGCTAACATATGTGAACCCGTGCATATTCAGATATATGCTTGTCGGGTGACATCATATATATTTATTGTATAACTAAATGAATGTTAAATTTTGGCATGTTTTAGAGGTTTATTTATAGAATTGTAAGTCCTTATTTCCTTTAAAGATATAATTTGGGGAGGAATAAAATTTGAATACTCATGTGCTACCACAAATAATCTTGTTTTATAAAACACACACATGTCTTCAGTTCAGGACTTAGAAAATGGTCATTAAACAAGCCAGCAAGTTCACAGTTGTGAATTTAGTTGTTTTAAGCATTGTCAATAGTTCATAATTTAGCAAATTTCCAACCTTTTTTCCTGTACTATAGCAAGGTTCATAATACACATATCCATGCCTTAGTGTGTGGGTACATGACTGTACACACATATGTGCATAGCTTCTCCACATGACTGAGTAGTGAGGTAGCTATGTCAGCTTTGACATAAGTGCACACATGATTAATCTGATAAAAAACCATGATAACTTCTATTTTACTCATCCTTACAATAACTTTCCACAGCATTCTGCGGATAACTTTTCTGTTCACCATAGCAAGGCACAGGGTTGTCTAATATAAACAGTGGGTGATATGAATCACTTAGTTCAAATTCCTTACAGCACGTTCTCATGATTGAATCACAAAGTAAAATCTACTCCATCCATCACTGTCCAATGTCTATGGTGACACTATCACGCTGAGTTCACACGCTGTCTCCTGCTCATTCCTGGATTCAGGAAATGGAGTATAAACACACAGAAGGATGGCCAAGTACTCGGGACCTTCTGCCCAACAGTGCTGAATCTGACATCATTTCTTGTTTTGCGTTTCTGGCATTTGCCTCACATCCCCTGAGAACCTAGTTTCCTGTCACCTGGTGCCTCATCCTGCTTCCTACCAAGCAGTTTCTAACACATCAGTTCTTGGGGTTGAAGATCATCATCGCTCCCCAAGCCCTCAGCCTTGTTGGTTTGACTCATCTAAGAACCTTAGGACCATTTTGAGAGATGCACAAATTTGGAGTTAGAGAATGAAAAAATAAACAACCCCACTTCTCTTCCCAGCTTCCCCGGCAGGTGAGCTCTTTGCGGATACTTGGGGTTGAGTCTGTGAAGGAAGAACGGGGACTTACGGATGCACTCTGTCTGGATTCCACTCCACGTGAGGTTGGCAAGACAGGTCCGGGTAGTGGAGCCTTGGATGTGGTAACCTTTTCTACATCTGAAGAACACAGTGCTTCCAACCTGAAGAGAAAACAAACAGGGCTGCAGAAGGAAGACAGCACCCCGGAACCGCGGGAGGTGTGGCAGTCACCATTGTTAGTGAGCTTCTGTGAGGACCAGCCATCAGCATATCATGTCTAGATGTAGGGCAGAGCATCACACTCAAAAGAGACGATATGCTATAATCTAGGGGCCAGAGAAGAGGGAACAGAAGCAGGATCTAACCATCAGTATGGTTCTTTTGGGGGGTGGGGATAGAAAGAATATATGTAGTATGTTGACAAATGCCTGTAACTCAGCAGGTTGAGACAAGAGGATCGTGGGTATTGAGTTTCAGGTCAGCTTGGACTACAGGTAGAAACTCTGTCTCAGACAACACATGTGGGCTCTCTTTCCATAATTTCAGAAGTCTCCCTCTTTCATTGATGTCTATTACTTTATTTTCCCTCCCTGTGTTCTTTTTATTTGAAACCACAGACAGCACCACAGGGACCTGCTTTTGTTAAGACTCTGGCTCCCTTTGGTTAAGGCTGGCTCCCTGCTATATGTTCCTGGGATCCATCAAAACTCAATGTGTCAAGATCTGTGAACCATGTCAGGTACCTGAGCACCTTCCCTATCTCTCTCCCTCATCATCTAGAGACTTTGCTTGTGCCTTAGCTCTCTGTTTCTGGCCTCCTGTCCTTCTATACAGGAGCCTTGGTGTCCTGGGGTCTTGCCCTGAGCCATAGTCACTAGTCACTCAGTGGCCACCATATTCTTTTTCCTGTTCTTACCCTAAGAAGGGGGGATTTCTAAAAAGCCAGATTTCTCTAGACAATGACGTATGCTTATGCTCTGCGTATACCTAAGATGTACAATTCCCACATGTGGAACATAAACATAGGCATGGTAGAGAAACAGCTGCCAGGAGAAAGCTGCTTGTCACGTGACAACTCTGCCGGGGCCTGCTGCATACACAGCATTCCTTCTGTGCCAAGCAAGAGTCCAAGGATTTAAACATCCATCTTCCTGAAGCTCTGAGATTTTAAACTGTCCTTTGTCTTCTTGGGAATATTCCAGCACCATTCCTTATCCCTGTCCCCACTGGAGGATCTTGAGAAAACTGTAATTAAACTAAAATGAAAACCCACCTCGCATGTTGAATGAGAGATACAGAAGGGGTGATCTCCTAGCAGGTGATAAAGAAGAAGTGGGAATGTACAATCTAAGACAAATGAATGTATCTGAAGTTCGTTTTAAGAACTGGTACCAATCGGAGAGAAAGAATGCTGTGCTCCCTTTCTAGTAGGAAGGGTTTCTACCAGATATGACCTCTTGAACTCCCTGGTGACACACTGATGGAATTCACCAGAGACCTGCAATTTCCTGACAGAAGAAATCACAGCAGCCTGTCCAGGACACCAGCTTCAGCCTGATGTGCTAATCCACAGGGCCTGATTATGTGTCTGACCTGAACTGTGACTGTATGAGGCGGGGCTGACTGGACATTGCAGCTCCCCTCTCCACTCAGGCAATTCACATAGTGCAAGTGGAACATCCCACAATGTAAAGGGGTTCTTTCTGGAGGTGTTAGTTCTGTACCCCATTTTTAAGGTTATTTGGCTCTCAAGAGTCTAACTTCTTGATTTCTTTTTATATATTGAATATTAGCCCTCTATCAGATGTAGGACTGGTAAAGATCTTTTCCTAATCTGTTTTGTTGTCATTTTGTCCCAGTGACAGTGTCCTTTGCCTTACAGAAGTTTTGCAGTTGTGTGAGGTCCCACTTGTCAAGTCCTGATCTTAGAGTATGAGCCATTGATGTTCTGTTCAGAAAATTTTCCCCAGTGCCCATGTGATTGGGACTCTACCCCACTTTTTCTTCCATTACTTTGAGTGTATCTGGTTTTATGTGGAGGTTCTTGATCCACTTGAACTTGAGCTTTGTATAAGGCGATAAGAATGGACCAGTTTGTATTGTTCTACATGCCGACCTCCTGTTGAACCAGCACCATTTGCTGAAAATGCTATCGTTTTTTCCACTGGATGGTTTTAGCTCCTTTGTCAAAGATCAAGTGACCACAGGTACTTTCAGGGTCTTTAATTCTATTCCATTGATCTACCTCTTTTTTTCTTTAATCACTATTGCTCTGTAATACAGCTTGAGGAGGTCAGGGATGGTGATTCCCCCAGAAGTCTTTTACCGTTGAGGATAGTTTTTGCTATCCTGGGTTCTTTGTTATTCCAAATGAGTTTGCACATCCATTTGGAAAGTCTGTATCTTTTAAGAGATAGTGAGGTACGTTGTTGGGAGCCGTCCATTATTTTTTGTCTCTAAGGTTATTTCTCCACCTTTATCCGCTTCTTCTGTGGATCCAAGGGACCTGGCTACTTCTACCTTCTCTGTGACTGCAGGTGGTGCCCAGGTAGGCTAAGAAATGCTGAAATCTATGGTGATCAGTAGCAATCAAGCTTTCATTTCCAAGATGAGCCACTGAGAATACTGGGAATAATATCCATTTATATCCCAAAGTACCAGTAATCTGGAAACAAACATTCACCATCAGAGGGCATTTATCTGAAGCTTGACGCTATACCAGGGTCATAATAGAAAATATGCTAAAATCATCCCATCTACTGTAAGAATGACTCTGTGGGACACCAAAGAGAAAGGACAAAACAGGGAGAAAATCTGGACACAACTGGCAAAATTGGACACACTGGAGTGCTCCTGAGAGAGAGGATGAAGTGGCGGACGGAAAAGACCTTCATTCTAAATTGGTGATGTCATTAACTTGAAAACAGCAAACACATCTAACATGGGGTGTCAGAGTGAGGTCACATGGGCCAGATGTCACTTGAGGGAAGCATACTTAAGATGGCTGATGCTTGCCATAGCAAATTCATCATCTTCCATTTGACCTGTCTCTCCATTAAGCACGGTAATAACTCACATCAAAAATAAGACAGAAGGACATTCCAAAATGAAGCACTTGTGCCAACAATTGAAGTACTTTACATAATCATATAGAAACTGGATATCATGACTGAACTTGGTCTGGGGACTGGGACCCAGTTCTTCTGGTTTTGCTTTTCTTTCTGAAAATGCGTGTCATTTTCTAATCTTATCTAGTCCTCAAATGGAGGGTGTTTTTTGTTTGTTTGTTTGTTTGTTTGTTTTATTTGTCTTGTTTTTTATGTGTAGGTAACAAGTCACCTGAATTGATAATTGTCCTTTTTGTCACTAAACCAAAGGTACCACGTAATGTATGCCTCCTGGTGAAAATTAATATAGCCCTTGGCACGATAAGAGACATGTTCACAGACCTGTGTGTAGAAGTCCTGGATGAATGGTTTTCTGTGTAAAAACTGTGATACGAATAAGCTAAGGGACATAGCAGCGTACACACCTGATGGTTACCAGCTAGGTCACAAGAATCTGGGACAGGAAAGGAAATGAAGTACCTCGTATCCTTTCGAGCTATTCTGTATTCCAAAGTGGGGAGTGCCGGGGTCTGGGCAAGCGGTGTGGGCTGGATCTGCAATTGGCAATGAGAATTAAATTGTAACACCTTTATGGAAAGATCTTGCAAATGTAGAAGATGTTTTCAAAATGCATATATTTTATATGAATTGTTAAAGTAAGTGGCTGCCTTAATTTCCCTGGGCATCTTGGAGTTTTAAGTTTCTAAGTAGATTTGCATATTCACATCTAATCTGCATATTTGCACTTATTTGATAATTGGCCTTTCTTCCCTACTCCCTGGTGCAAGTCCCTCTGCAGACAGACACTTGATCCTGAATATTCAAGCCTCTCTAATCCTTCTCTACTCTGATCTTCTGGGTTGTACAGTTCTACTTCATTCCCATCACAATTGTCTTTTTTTTTTTGATACACTTCTCTTAAGTTTTAAAAATGAGAAACATTATGCTAGTGGAAACTTCTGGCAATCCATCAGCGGTGTTTTCCAAATACATGGGATATAAACAGAGACGTGGCTACATCGTTGCTGATCCTAGCTGTTTCTTCAGAATGACACATATACTGTTTTAAAATTTTTTTTCCCCTTAGGTCTACTGAGAAGTCTGGAGAAGGAAGACATTAATACAAGGCTATCCGCCATGCAGCACATAAAGCCAAAGGGCACAAAATATTCCCAGACTCAGAATAAAAAAGTTTCATGGAAATTATTTCTAATGCTATCTTTAGCTTTAGGTATAAACGTTGATTTCCTGGAAGATTTCCTGGGCTTGAAATATTAATTACTTTACTGCAAATTTGCAGGAGAATCCCAGTAAAAGTGGGTGGTCAGTATTAACTCACAGTAAGAGTTGCCCCCTTGCTAATGGAGATGGTTGCTAGGAGATGAGAATAACAGCACCATTCAGAATACTCTTTCCCAAGGGACAGTGCTATAAGCTAAGCTGGTTCCAGATGCTCCAGCGGGAAAGAGTCTATCAGCACATCCTCAGGCTTCTGCCTCAGCTTACACAGCTTGAAGGAGGCTGGACTTCATTCAGTTGTCCTGATAATGGCCACTTTGACCAGGTCCTTGTATAGGACTGTGGGGTAAAGGTCTGAGGCTACTTCCTAGTTTAAAAACCTACTCAAACTTACTGATCCCTGATCCCTCAAACCCACCAATCCCTGAGCCTTAAATCCCACCAATTCCAGAGCCTAAAATTATACTAAACCCCGAGGCTCCAAACACACCAGCCCCTCAGCCCCCTGAGGGGCTCCCTCCCTGAGCTCAAAATCCCTGGTCCTGGCTTGAAATCTTATCAGTCCCTATCCTGGAACTTTCCACGCTGAAAAACTCCGAGACACACACACACACACACACACACACACACACACACACACACACACACCCCCCACACACAAATTACATAATCCTGTCTCCTATTCAGTCCAAGGTCGCTTCTTCCTTGGAGCAGAGGCAGCCACCCTCTTGTGTCTTTCCCAATAAATCTTTTGTGTGAGGTTTGTCCTGTGGTATTCCTTGGCTTCTGACTGCCAGCATACCTTTCCCTTCTGAGCCCTTCCCCTTCAGAGCTGTGACACTTCCATTGAGGAAGCCTCTCCCTTCACAGTGTAACACTTACAAGCACACAACCTATGACAGTCACAGATGAGCCTCTGTAGTAACACCTCCTCATTCCGCAGCCTCCCCTGCACCCTCAGGAGTCCCATCACATTACCTATACAAGTGGGCTGGATGCCACTCCACATCCCATCGGCCTGGCAGGTTCTCCTCGAGGAACCCACTAACACAAATGGGGGTTTGCACTGGATGAAGACCTCAGACTTAAAGGTGAAGCTTTTCCCACTGAGCCGTCCCTCTGCTGGAGTGCCTGGATCGCCACAGAACACAGCTGGGGAAATAAACAGGCCTGATCAGCACTCAGCTTGTCTGAACCAGGCTAGCCTATTAAACCTGTTTAGATCCTATGGAGTCTTGAGATTATGCACACTCCTAAGGAGAAGGCACAGTGATAGCTAACATAATGTTGATGGCTAACTTTATGTTTTAGGTTTAAATTCTCTGTGCTTAAGAGAACCACGAAGCAAAATTAGACCTCCAACTATTAAGGAATATTAAGGGTAAAAGTTTTTACTGCCCTGTTCTGCTTCTGTAAAAAGCTATGCACCATTCTGATCTTCTGCTTGTGAAAACAAGTTGTCACTTTGTATTATTTGTTTTTATAAACCCCTGACTGAAGTGGCTGGCCCAGGGTATGTGGCTGTGGATTGAGGATCTGAACAGATGTTTCTTCTTTGTTAATGGTTAATTTTATTAATGGTCAGACTGGTGAACCTCTGAACCACCACAAACTCATAGCAGCACCTGCCTTTGGCCACACATGCTCAGATCTCAGAGTTTATACAATTTGACCACAGTCACACGTCACTAGGCTGCTGGGAGTGCCTCTTTGAGTGTCCAGGATCACAGGACAGGTTCTACCACATGACTTACGCAAGCACTGAGGGACTTCTCCTTTCCATACTCCACGCCCTTCACAGGACAGGATGGCCGAGTGGGAGAGCTGGTAGCCATCCACACAACTGTAGCTTATGCTGGCACCCCATCGGAAGTCTGACCCCTCCACCTTTCCGTTTGGCACTGAGGGAGGCTGGCTGCATAGAACAGCTGTTGGCGAGAACAAACAAGTCACACACTGATAGGCCTGGTAGCAGGGTGTGGCTGTTACTACAGTTCTGACCACAACTTGCGCTGTAGCACTCATCCTAGATCATCCCACAGATCATACCACCACAGGCCCTGCCACATCTCCACCACCACATCTACCACTGTGCCTAACGTCATGGCTTCCTCCTGATCACTAATGCCTTTTTAAACAGAAATTAACTACTGTCAACAATATTAACAACATGAAAATTACTCTCCAATTATTTCTTTCTTATCTCAGATCAATTACGTAAATGCAGCAATGAAATAAAAATACAAAGCCAGGTGGGATGAGAAGCATCAAATCCTCTGTGCTGCTCACACACATCCCCTACCTTATCATTTTATTCCTCCTATTAAGAACAAATCTAAGGGGCACATGGTTACATGGCATTAGTAAAGCCTTCATGTTTATGTTTCGGATAGTAAGACTTTCTCCTGACATCCATAGTTTTATGTATTTAATTGATAGCATATAATTTACCCAAAGTCACTCACGCATTTGTAAATAGTAATTTTCTAAAGACTTTTTAAATTTTGTGTTCTTCTACAAGGGCAAGGTACCCTTTTGGCATTGAGCCATTTCACCAGACATGATGAATAACTTTTGAAAAGCTAATTCATAGATGGTTAAACGTGTTTCTGCGGAATGACTCTTGTTGGAGTTTTATTAGAGTTTCAGAGCTCAGTGTGTTTACTTCCTGAGATAAAGGAAAGGCACAACAGGGACACTGGGTCATTTTGTGGTGATGACTTAGAGCCACCACCCTCCCCCCACTACAGCAATTACTATAAAATGGGAATGCTCTCCAGGCAACCTGTGAAAATCCACGCTGAGGATGAGAGCCTCCTGGAGTGGGAAACAAGGGCATGTTATGTGGCAGAAGGCAGAAATGGGGGATACACTTGCAAGTGTTTATGCTCATGCATGTCAGCTCATGGAGGAAGTTCATGTGGGATACACAGTCGTTAGGACATAAACAGAGCAGGTGGAAGTGGGCTGTAGCACTGACATTCAACCTTCTGCCCATTTAGTCATTTGCTCAGTAAGTGCTTCTTGAGAACTTGTCAGGGCTGATTGGGGGAACGTGTGTTTGTGCACCAGGACCATCCCAGGAAAGGTCTAAGTGGAAATAGGATGAACACTTTGACTCAACATAGAACAGTGCTTGACTAGTGAAGAAAAGGCCAGGAAGAGTTGGAATAGGAAGTGGGGGCTATCGAGAAGGATCCTGGTGCTGACCAGGAGTTGGCAGGTTTTGCTTAAAGGGACACAGTCAGGAGAATCAGCCAGAGTGTGGGATCAGCAATTCCCACTGTGAACCCTTGACCTGAACCTGTCCAATTCAGCTAGAGTGTCTGTCATTACACATTCATTGGTGCTGCGGTTACAAAGCCAACGCGATGCTGAGTCACTGGTGAAATAAAAGAGACTATGAAACACTTAGACAGGTCGGGGAGAACCAAGGCAACCCAATAGCATGTCCTGTCAGAGGGGGAGGAAACAAGAATAATGAGCACCAAGGACACAGGAAGCCACTCAGTAAATCCAGAAGTCCATAAGTCCCTCAGAGACCCAGATGACATTGCCTTTCCAGAGTCTCAGGGCCCCAGTTCCCATTACTATGCATTTGCTTCTGTCAGATGAGGAAAATGCCACATGTTTACGTATGGCCACCATAGCTTCCCAGCATTGGCCTTTTCCCCTCTTTGTTCCATTCTGGGTCAATAAACAGGAGAGCTCAGTGACTGGGATGCGTCATCTTCTGATTATGGGAAGTGCTGACTATGAAGATCCCTGGTGTTCACAGGACTCTCCCAGCCTAACTTCCCTGTGACTACATCAACCAATCCCATCCCATCCAGTTTGAGCCAGCTTGAGCCTGCTTATTCCCTGAGCATAGCCCTCCTAAGCCTTCTCAGTATGTCTATCTTCCCTCTTTACATCTGACCCTCAGAACAAACACACCCTCTATAGCAGAGGTTCTCACCCTGTGGGTGAGACCTCAAAGGAGGGACGAACAACCCTTTCAACATGGGTTTCTTAAGATGAGTCATATTTACATTATGATTCATAATGGTAGAAAAATTACATTTATGAAGTAGCAGTGAAAATAATTTCATGGCTAGGGGTCAAACAGGACGAGGAACTGTATTAAAAGGTTGCAACATTAGGATTGAGAACCATTGCTCTACATATTGAATGAGTCACTTGGACCTTACTGTTTCCACTCAGGGATACCTCTCTTGAGCCTTCACTGTAGATGCCCATGACCCACTTTCCCAATCTACAAAACTTTTAACAACCAATCAGAAAAACTAAGTGAGTGAATGTTAACAGGGTTGAGAGAAATTCCTTGGGATTCCTGGCTGCTGAAACAGCTTCATAAGCACAAAGTGAATCCAGCCCAACCCTGTAAAGACTTCTAAACCTGTCCATAATGCCTAACAAAGGGTGTCACACACCTTTGCAGAGGGGCCGGGTCTGATTCCATGTACCATCTTTGGTGCAGCGGATGGTGGGTGATGTTGGGGGCTCCATCAGGTAGCCAGGGTTGCACTGATAGCTCACGGTCTTGTTGAAAGTGAAGTCTGTCCCAAACTGGATGCCATTGGGCAGTGTGCCAGGATCACCACAGCTGATGACTGAAGGGTAGAGAGCAGGAAAGAACCAGAGGGATGAAAATTATCATGACAGGAACCAAACTGTGTGAGCACTCTTCTGGGATACAGCAGGGAACCAAGAAAGGACCAGCCACAGGGCACAGATTCCACTGAACTGCTGCCAAGTGACTGTGTTTGGAACTGTTAATTACTGCTATATTGATAGGTGGTAGTACTGGCTGTCACTCCTGGCCATGCCTGATCAGGATATACCCACAGCTATGGACAAGAACAAAGCAGCTTATTTCTTTTTAGCCTGGGTGGTCTAGAGTCAGAGAATCTGTACCTTTCTCTATGGTTCTTCCTTCATTACATAGCCTAACTGTCCATACTTTAGTTGTGTAAATTAAAGACGCAGGATCTTAAGGCATCTAAGGAAACAGGGCATCACATCAAACTTAGGTTATACTTTATCCTGAATGCTTTTTAAAGATTCAATAGATTTTAGATTTTCACTGTCTCCCTCAAATGGTAGGTTTCCAGCACCCCCACCCCTGCTTCCAACTGAGTAGGTACTGACTTGTACAGTCAGGGGCTGTGCCTGTCCATGTCCCGTTCGCTGTGCAGTGCCGCGTCATGAGCCCCGAGGTCTTGTAGCCTTCCCAGCAGGCATAGATGACAGAGCTGGAGAAGAGGATTCCATCGCTGCTGAGGATCATCCCATTGGTAGGGGTGCCAGGGTTTCCACAGGACACGGCTGTCAGGAAGCAAAGACAGCCCACAAGGGAGTAAGCTGGGACTGAGGCTTAAAACAGGGGATAGGGCTAATGAAGGTGGGGGTTCCTTATAGGGATGTGGGAATATTTGGGATCAATTCAGCCTTTGTCTTACCTGACCCTCAAGTTTATTGGTGATTCGTCACAAAACTTAAAACTAGACTTTCACATCTTTCTGATCAAAATATGATGTAGAACATTGGAAATCCAAAGTTTTGTTACTCTAAGCTTGAATATACTTTTAAGCAAGGTAGAATTATCATGAACTTTAAAAAGTATTATATGGTATTAGAGTTCAAGCACACACTCCTTCATGGCATTCTTTATTTGTGGGGAATCTGGAAAAATAAGGCCATATGTTACATCCCCAGGAGAGTTCACTTGGGATGCAGGGAATATCTCAGAAAGGTAAATGGCCATACCTATTGGAATGGAGTCTCCTTTGTGTTAGGAAATCAACCCACAGATGAAACATTGACTGACATATGCTTTCATTTGGCGTTGTTCTCACAAGTATCTTAATGTCCCCTATAGGCACTAAGATTTCAGTTAATGATGCTCAGTAAAACTGGGCAGGACTCTCATTCACTGTGTGCGTGCACCTTAGCCATTGTGCAGCAGAAAGTACCTCCTTCTGCTGGGACAAACCACAGTGAGAGTTTCAGTGTTTCATATCTTGTCATATTGAATAGATACTGTATTTTTACCCGAGCCCTGTTACAATGATGTGTCAGAGAGGACAATAAGTCATGAAACAACTACTAGGTAGTCATAAGGAGATGACTACAGCATGAAACTCTCTGAAAGTGGTCATTGTATTTGGAAATATTCTTGTGTATTTAGTTGTTCCACTTTCAACAGTCCTAAGAACAAAGAAAGACGTGTTTCTCATAGAAAATGGAAGCCATCAATTCTTATGTCATGTAGAATGTACTCATAAGCTCGAGTTGAGCTGATTCTTTTTTGTAAAACAAGTACAAAGCACTCATATCAGGGCTTCTCTGCCTGTGCCCATGTCAGTCATAAGTAATCAATAATAATAATCATTCAATATGCATTTGTTTAACAGCTGGAAAGTCATATAGCTACTGTGTAGTTGTGCTGATAGAAAGTCTCCCCCTCTCCCACCCTCTCTCTTTCTCAAAAGAAAAGTGATCCTATGAATCCAAACCAGAACCTACAACACTAACAAGGGATGATAGTGCCATTTCTACCTGGTCATATTTGCTAAAACAATCTGTGTGTGCAGCTTTCCAAATCACCTATGCAGGCCCAAATAAATCAACTAATTGATGAGAGTCACTCAGTTTATCTTGTAAGCAAATATATGTTAATGAGTTTTTACCATAATGACACTATCTGAACATTGAAACATTTCCCTTTAAATACCGCATTTTATAAAGTAAGACTAACAATTAGATTTTTCTTTGTTTTCTATTTAATAGTAAGAAATGCATCCATTGCCTGTCATACCAGTGGGATGCAGAGAGAAGGCAGTCTCAGCTTGTGGTTTTGGAGAGACATTGATAACAGTACAGAAGAGGCTGTGATCCTAAAGGAAATAGGTTCTGTTTGTAGTTACTAGGAACAAGTTTCTTTGTAAATTATAAGGTAAGACTTCACCGTATTCTAAATTCACCATGTTTCCACATTTTATTATTTGTTTAAAGTTTAAAGTGCATCTTCTGCCTCAGATATTGCTCACGTGAACTTATTTTGCTAAAATGCCATTTTGTTTTACTTAATTTACAGCAAGACATATCTTGACTAATTATGAACATTTTTCTTACTTGATATTAGCAGAGCCCAGCTACGATGCCAGTTTAGATGGCAGTTGCGCTGTACTGAGCTCTGTCATTTTTCTTCTTAGTCAATGTATACAGACAATGGATTCAAACTACACATAATGTATTCTACTGTAAACGGGATTAGACAAGACACCCCCGGGATGCTGTAATATGTAGAATGTCTCATGTTCTGGCTACTAGTGGTAACAAGAAAACAGCTTATAGTTCATGTTACTTCCATCAATACCACATTTTTATTGTTTTATTTGACTTTAAATTCTATCAAAATTATGAGAAAATGATAAAGATTTGCCCAATGCAACTTAAGTCATGTGACATAGGCAACTTCCTGAGTGAGGCCTTGAAAGGATTTGCTAATGAGCGTGTGGGGAAAAGACCAATTGCCAGTCAAAGCCACGCCAACACAATAGAAAACTACAGGTGTGTAATATTAAAATATCAAAGGTATATAAATCATTTGGTCTTTACGAACATCTTAAAAGCTTTTCTTTCTTTTCATTCATGACTTGTGAGTTCCTTGTACAATTCATTCCCATTTCCCGTGGGGATGTAAGGTGTTTAGTCGATTAAGAAGAGCCAATTATGTCAGGTTAGAAATAATCTTGACTAGGGAACTGGTGCCTGGCGCCTTGCTTAACACTTCTGCAGAGTCGGTCCCCAGTGGTGATAATATAAGAGTTTTTCAAGTATTCCAAATTATATAGAAAAAAATTATTCACATAAAAATACTCCTGGTTAATCTTTTGAGATCCCAAACTTGAGGTGTTGGCTTATGTGGGAATCTACTAGTTAAAATGATAGCTTCTAGTTAAAGGAATATCTGTCTACATTCTGATGCTGTTTTTCTGAACTTTAAGCCCATTGTTATCAAACACGTCTCAGTTTATCTTTGCCTAAGGCAGACTTTGTAGACTGGCCTGTTACTATAAAGAACTCATGGTGTCCACTATTGACAGTTAGACCATCCCAACCTCCTACTGAAGTCAGATATTTCCATTCCAAAATGCCACACAGATTAGAATCCTAGATTGCTTTGTAGGTCCTGTGCATGATGGCACTGGCAGAGTAGAGCCTGTGGAAACTGAAGTACTCCTAGCCTATAGAGATCCTGTCTGATTGACTTGCTTCTCTTTCTCATGGCCTCTCAGGTGACTTCCTTCACCTCTAGAATTCATACAACAAGGCATCAGTCACAGCCTAGCATTAGATCAGAAACCCACTTTTGTATGATAAACCCTCAAATGATAATAACTAGTGTGATAGGTCCTTGGAACAGTCTGGGTATCTCTAGAGTTTACTCATAACTTTTGCTGATGCTCTTAAAGCTTTTAGAAGAAGGGTTCAAATGTACAAGTAGTAAAACCATCTAGAGATCCCTCAGACTGGTCCCAGCCACTTCAGGATGAGTGAGTGGTATGAAGACTTGGGAGGAGATGGGGTCGAGGGATAGTTGAATCACTCACCCTCACACACAGGCTGGACTCCTGACCAGGACCCATTCACCAGGCATGTGCGCTCTGCAGAACCCCGCAGCTGGTGGCCCATCTCACAGGAGAATCGCAAAAGACTCTTTGTCTTAAACTCATCCCCAAGACGAGACCCATGTGCTGGGGTCCCTGGATCACCACAAAATCCAGGACTATTTCCTGCAGAGAACAAAACACAGGAATTGCCTTACTTGTTTAAATGGGGTTGTTTTATGCAAAACATCAAAAGCTATCAAGGGTTTCTTAAATATGCCTTTAACATGGGCAATGCTCTCATAGTACTGTAGCATCCGGGGAAAACACAAAACAAACATTTTCTTTGTTATACTTCCTAACATGGAAGAAACTGAAGGCTTTGTTTCTCTGTCATTAAAATAAAAATATGGCTAATGAGGAAATGGGATTCTTTGGGGAGAAGTAAAATACTAAGATATGATCACAGCAGCTTCCCAGGACAGTGATGTGGGCAGCCATAGAGAAGTGGGATTCAGCTGTGTCAGAGATACAGGGACATCAATGTCCATTCTTCACAGCTACATCTAGAGTTACATTTTCCTTAAAGACCATCCACAAAGAAATATCATAAAAGGGATGAAGGTGGCTACTGATACCAGAAGTGAAAATGTGGGAACTAGAGCGGAAACCTATAATACATTCAACCAAGGCAAACAAGGTTTCCATCAGGGCAACCAGAAACCCCTGCAGAAGGAAATGGCAAGGGATTTGAGGATGGGGCAGGTGATGCTGTTGACTCAAAAGGCAGGGACTGGGGATAATGACAGAGATGCTGAGGAAGATGATACAGACCCCTGTGACATGGCTTAGTGAACGTGGTGGAGATAACATGATTGTGATCTCGGTGGTAGGGGCCAGTGATCCTGTGAGCATGATTCTGTATGTGATGTTGTCCTATGAGGCACTAATGACACTGATGATAGGGATAGTGGTGGTCTATGTAACAGGGACCTGGGGTAATGGTGAAGATGATATTGATCTACAAGATAAGGAATAAAGGTTGAGGTAAAGATGTCAATGCTGATGGTCACTGTGGTGGGGCCCAAAGATGATGGCATCATCTATAACAGTGGTGGATTTTGAATCATTTCAAACTTACGTGTAGTTGTCTGATAGTCTGAGCACAGGGTTCCTCACCTGAACAATGGGGAAGGGATCCACTCCAGTGACTGTCTTCTTGGCAGACTCTTGTGCTATTGCCTGTGAGAATCTGGCCCCCTTTGCAGGAGTACTGAACTGTGGCTCCAAATGTAAACAATTCTCCAGTCAGGACAGCATTAGCGGGGACCCCAGGATGCCCACATGATATAGCTGAAGATAAGGTTAGAATAAGTGAGGCTATATGTTTTGTATAGTAAGGTTCCCATACATATTCCTAAGCATTATCCAATAAGGAGCAGGACTTAACTATGTCTTCTATTGGTAAGAAATGGCTGTTTCCAGATGGTACCTCCATATTTAGTTACTGAAGAAATGAAAGGTTGTGACAATGTAAATTTCTTTTTGACAGTAGAGAGCTTTGCTTAACATTGGAATTTACATGTCAGCCTTCAAGGAGGAAACCAGCTGCCTGACTTCATCTATCTGGCTCTAACTGTATCTCATGTGAGCTGAACGGGGATTGTGTTTTGTTGTTTTGTTTTTTTTTCAAGCGAAAAGCCATATGAATCCATCAGAACTGTTTTCATTACTTTATCCGTTAACACGATAATCATATACTCTGCTCAGAGACAAGATTATATTAAATTTACTTAATTAAGCTCATCTGTCTAGGAAAACCAGTCTAGTGAGGATGCTTATAGTTGAATATGATCTAAAATCTGTAAGTAAAAATAACAAATAAAAAACTGACTCACCTCCAACGTAGTCTAAAAAAAAATCATCTGAGCATTTTCATTCACATCCATAAAACTAAGCCAGCCCAAGTTCACAATCTACTGTAAACATCCTTCAAAAGGATCCAGATGAATAGAGTACTGAGTACTGAAAACTCAATCTCCATTTTCTCCTCATGAATTACCAAACACAGTCAGGGACAGAGACACTACAATGCTTCATGTGAATGACAAACTAAATGGAAGCTGGCAGGTACTTAATATCCAAGACTAACTCCTCCTGAGCACTAGCAACTCAGGAGTGATGTGGACCAGAGATGAGGATCTAGAGCTGGAAGGCATAGCCCTCCTCTGGGTCACATTAGCCCTCATTATCATTGTACCATTAGCATCCATTCAGTGCAGACCCATGGTTCAAATGGAATCCTAAAAGGAAGCCAATTAGACCCCAAACCAAGTGTTGGATAAACGACCGATTCTGGATGAAATAAGAGAACAAAAGGAAAACAATCCAAGGCATAAAACAACAGCAGCTCAAAGATGAGGCTTAACCTCCATGGAGCTGGGGAAGTTCTCCTCTGAGACCTCCTCCCCACATGCCTGTTGGTAAGGACAGTGAATGGAACAATGAGGGGTGGGAACAGACAGTCAAGGGACCAGAGTTTGTTAAATCCCTGAGTCTGCAGATTAAAGCACAGTGGCATCAGTACAAAGGCTGATGGGAATCTCCCAGGAGCAGGAGAGAATAGTGCAAAAGGGAAGGAGCAAAGAAAGCTAAGTTCCCTGGAAAATGCTCCAGCATGGAGCTGAGGAAAACCAGTTGCAGACATACCAACTGGGAGAGACCTGCACATTCAGTCCCTTTCTCTGTGCAAGGCAACCATAGCATCAACGTTAGAATTTAAGGCTGTTTCTGCATAGGTCTTGTGAAGGAAACTCCCTTGAAGTAGTGGTGCATGAAATTTCCCCATACATACCCACTTCAACTGAAAGGGGTACAGGCCATTCTGTGGTGTGGAAGCTCCTGCCAGTGCCATCTCTTTTCCTGTGAATTACCAAGGTGGCACTTTCATTTTAAGGACTGCTTTGTTTCCTTCTGACTTAAGAAGCTTTAAGACAGTGATATTTTCTAAATATACAGATTAGATTTGGAAGATGATTCTGTTTTGGGCTACAGAGCTCTCTGATTTTGTTTTGTTTTCAAGCAAAAAGACAAACAAACAAACAAAGCAACTTCACAGTATGGGGACATGTGTAGACCTTGTTCATCTTCTACATTGAAGAGACAACAAATTTTTTGGGGCCTTGGTGGGGTCATTTAGGTCTTCACCTGTGCTTATGTGAGGTTTGTCTAAGGCTGTCTACAACTCTTGGCCATTGCTGGTCTCAGTGGAAGGAGCAGGGCAGCCAGGCCCATTCTCTCTGGCAATCTGACCTTCCCAGTCATGGATGTTAGGTGAGGCCATCAGAGCCTAGGCTGGTACTTCTGGAACTGCAGCGAGTAGGACTAGGGAATGAAGACACTGAAATTCATGGCCACCATCATAGAAGGTGAAGGGTAGGCCTGTGTTGCTGCTAAAGCAGGTAGACAGGCGGCCAACATCATGGGAGGCAAAAGGTAAGCTATACCACAGTGTAAAGCAGGAAGGCAGACAGTCATACAGAGCAGAGGAAAGGGTTCCTTCCTCCCCATCTAATACTCATTTAAGCTATGTTTGGTGCTTTCTGACAGATCCGTCATAATGATAGGCAGAAACAGTGATAGGAGAGAGAGAAGGAGCTAAAACTTAGTGTTTACTTGACTATGTGGAAATGCATGTATGTTGGTGGTGTTTCCTATGGCCCTGGGCCAATCAGCACAGGAGAAGCCTCACTCACCCAGACACTTGGGTAAGGAGCGGTCCCACAAGCCACTTGCCATGCAGGTCAGGGCAGAAGAGCCCAGTAGGTAGAACCCCTTCTTGCAGTGATACATCACACTTGTCCCATACTCGAAACTCTCTGGAAAGTTCTGTTGCCCGTGGCGAACTGCATTTTCCACAAATCCAGGATCGGAACAGTTCACCACTAGAAAACGAAACATAACACATATAAAGCTTTTCCCCCCAGTCATAATGAAGAATAAAGCCATGCAACGTGTGTGTGTGTGTGTGTGTGTGTGTGTGTGTGTGTGTGTGTGTGTGCGCGCGCATGGGGGAGGGCACTGGCAGACAGTCACATTAAGCAAATTATATGAATCTCAGGAGGATAAATTTCTGTTTCCTCTCATTTGTAGTCCCTAGATTCCATACAGGTACATGAAAACACGTATACATATATGATAGGAAAATATGTACGAGACTGTCGAGAGGACAAAAGGAATTAAGAGAAGGTGTGGTTCAAAGGGTGGGGCTTGAGGAAATATGCTAAGCATACAATGTAGAGTTGTGGAAACATGTCCTTGTGTAAGGAGTATCTTGTACAATGGGTATGCAATGAATTAAAAACAAAAAACAAAACAACAACAACAACAACAAAAAAAAAAAAACCAAAGCCATAAGTTATGAAGGAAGCAAACAAATAAAATCCTAGGCCAAAGTGCAGAAGAAAGTAAATTCTAAATCAATTTAGACAGCTCATGGAGAAAGAGCTTGACCTGGGGCCTCCTCATGAAGTAGCAGCTCCTCTATGGTCTGTGTTGATGCTTTATTATTAGGTCCATCAGCATCAGATCGGCTACTGCAGTCATTTTGATGTTATAGGGCCCATCTACTATTTCCTAAAAATAGGCTTCTTCTACATAAATTCTAAATCATTCTTCTCATTAATTTTTTACATTCTAAAAATGATGAAATGGAGATGGCGCTGGTTTGAATATTTTTGTCCAGGTACAGGGTTTGAGATCTGGGACACACTTGTTATTTGGCCACACCCACCTGCACATTATTAATGTGTGCCCCTAAAGGAATGCTCCTGTCTTTACACCCCGGGTGCAACTGAAGATGGCAGCCTTTCCATCAACGTCTCATGGAAATGTAGGTTGGGCCACCTCTGATGGGAACCCTTTTGCCTCAGGAGGAGCGGGGAAGGCAGTCTCAGCAGTACAGGACACGCTCTGGTTACACTGAATGACCTCCATTAGCCCAAAGGCCCATGGGCACCTTGGGAGGAATTAGCAGCAGGCATCCTCAGGTGCAGAATAGAAAATGACCTGATTACCTCACACTTCCCCTACCATGCCAGTGAATGGGACAGCTGCCACGGAGCACCCTCTCCAGATATCTCCAGCTCAGACAAGAGCCATGCACGGAACCCACGCTAAGTTCTGGAAGCTGAAGCAGACCTATTCTTATATGCATTTGGTTCCTATGTTGGGATGGGGGAAGCCCAGGCTGAGGTGGGGTTCATGAAACCCCCTTCAGCATAATGGACCAGCTCCAAAACTCTTGAGTTTGTGACTAAAAACTTTGGTTTCCTTGAACTAAATAAATAAATATTTATATATCTGAGGAGGATATTATTTTGAAGGCCCACCATACACTGTTTCTATAATCAAGTTGTAAACCAAACTTTAATCTGGCAGGGATGACCTAGGCAGAGGCAATCGAATGAGTCTAAAATATGGTTTGCAAAGCCTGGAACTAACAGCCGTACCCAGGCCAGGGCTTGCTATGGCAATGCCAACTCAAGATGAAAGAACCAAGGAGACAAAGGACAATTAGAGGATCCTGTGATCAGTAGGGCACCCCATGGCATACCCTGGGCTGACTGAGGAGTCTTTAGGGCCTGTGCTATACGGGACACTCCCTTAGTGTGACCTATGCTGATGGACAACAGTCTGGAACCCTGTGTTCCTCAGAACACTTTGTGAGCATGTACTGACTTTAAAAAGTAGCACCCAGAATGGTTCAGGTCATGTGTGTGCGTATGTGCCTGTGAGTGTCTGTGAGTGTGTGTGTGAGAGTTGTGAATGTGTGTGTTTGTGAGTATGTGAGTGTGTGTGTATATGAGAGTTGTGAGTCTGTGTGTTTGTGAGTGTGTGAGCGTGTGTGTGTGAATGTGTGTGAGTGTGTGAGTGTGTGAATGTATGTGAATATATGTGTGTGAGTGTATGTGTTTGTGAGTGTGTGAGTGTGTGTGTGAGAGTTGTGAATGTATGTGTGTGTGAATGTGTGTGAGTGTGTGAGTGTGTGAATGTATGTGAATATATGTGTGTGAGTGTATGTGTTTGTGAGTGTGTGAGTGTGTGTGTGAGAGTTGTGAATGTGTGTGTTTGTGAGTGTGTGAGTGTATGAGTGTGTGTTTCAGCGTGTGTGAGTGTATGAGAGTTGTGAGTGTGTGTGTTTGTGAGTGTGTGAGTGTGCCTGTGTGTATGTGTGTGTGTGTGTGTGTGTGTGTGTGTGTATACCTTAGGGCAAAATACTCCCTTCCCACACCTCTCCTACCTCGGCAGATAGGCAAGGGGCTGCTCCACTGGCCGTTGCTCCGACATTGGGCTCGGGAGGCACCCTGCAGCAGGTAGCCCGTATGGCAGGTGAAATTCACAAGGTCATTCAGGTTGAACTCGCTGCCGTTGGTGAGGCCATGGGCAGGGTTTCCAGGGTGTCCACATGTGATGGCTGTGGGAAAAGGTCTACATCACTGCCCACATTAAACAGGCACCACCCCCACCTGGGGCCCCTGAGAACACACTCGCAGACATGAAAAGGGCATGGATGGATGGGTTTCCTAGAGACATCGAGGGTGCTGTTCTGGTTTAGAAGAACTGAGAGGTAGAATAATATGTAGAATCAGAGCCCTGTGTTATAGTTGTGGGAAGTGACTTCCACCAGCAGAGCCTGTTTCCCTTATCTCAGGACTAGAGCTGCAGTTTACTCAAACCAACTGACCTGGCAACAGAGCAGCCAAAGACACGTTAAAAATCTTCTGTTTATCAAGGATTTTGAGCATTTCCATTTTGGTGCACTCCAGCTGATGCCCTGAAGCTTCTGTTTGGAGTCACCCTGAGTGATTTGTTTTCAACTTCAACAATTCCAGCATTATGTGAATTGCGTAGAATTAGAAAAATAACTGTATGCATGCCAAAGATCTCCCTTCTAGTGATCCCTATCCTGTGACCTTCTGAGGTATGATGAGCTAACCTGGTTGTCAGGGTCCATGAAGCAACCACACAGAGTCAGGCGGGGCCTGTCACAGCTGCTCTCAGAGGAACACGCTATGGCCACAAACTGCCATTTTCCTCCTCATTTATCTTCCCAGCATCGGCTTCCTTCCAGCTGCCTCTCTGATTTGATAGTTCCGGAGAACTATGGGAGACTGCACGGCTACTACTCAGAGACCTCAGCACCTCTGCTTAATTTATGAGGGAGGGAAGACTATATGAGGATGTGGCTTGACAGGAAGTTTGCACTGAGGAGGGGGAACCTCTATAAACTTGCAGTGTTCACCTTAGAAGCCGTGGGTTTTAAGAGGTTTACAGGCACGACATGTAAAGATCTTTTTGGAGTAAATGAAGAAGCCGCTTGGGAAGCACTTTATTCTGCATGAGACCCCAAAAGCAGACAATATATGACAATGAGCGAGTGACTACACCCTGCTCTAATCAGCACTATTTCTCATCCTGAGTGTCCTATATATGAGTAAATGACATCAGTCACAAAACACCATTTTGTGAATTGATGAGAAAATGTATGGAGGGCTAGAGTCTGATGGAAAGGAAAAGCTAGCATGGTAGGCTGTACTCTGTGGGACAGTGAAAGGGAAAGGTCACTCCTCCCATTGACTCAGAAGGGAAAACATGTTTGAATAACGATTAAGCTACACTGGAAAATGAGGAAAAGTGGTCTTCAGGGCAGCAGTTTCACAAACTCTACTCACGGACGCAAACGGGGGTCTGCCCCGACCACTTGTGGTCCTGCAGGCAAATCCTCACAGACGTGCCTACGAGTCGAAACCCAGGGTTGCATTGGTAGACCACTGTGTCCCTGTAGCTGAAGCCATCGCCACTGATATGGCCATTCACAATGGGGTCTGGAGAGCCACAATGACCCGCTGAGGACAGACACAGAAACAGTGGAAAACTCATCAGGGAATGCACCAGCATGAGCCTGTGGTATTTACATCACTCATCTCCACTCTCAAGTCAGTCACAGAGATGGATGCATAACTGACTGAGAATTTGTGCACAGACATATGTACTTTTAGTCTATATTATTCTTTTCTACATGCTTATACATTTTCTCAACAATTGTGAAGAAGTCTTATTTCTTATATAAAATTATTTATAACCATTTACCCAATTTATATTTTCCCTGATTACTTATTGTTAGTCTCTTACTGGTGTGCGATCTATATTTTTAAATAAAAATGAAAAGGCAGGTGTGGGCTTCCTAATTTACTGGCAACATGCAGGAAGAGGAAGAGGAGGAAGAGGAGGAAGAGGAAGAGGAGGAGGAGGAAGTGGAGGAGGAGGAAGAGGAGGAGGAGGAAGAGGAGGAAGATACACAACCTGGGAAATGGGTCTATGTAATCATTTATGAAATTCTAGAGAAAGGGGAGGAGATCATAAAACATGTCCAGTTTAAAAAATGTTCATTTGAGTCATGTGAAAACTATTAGACAAAAGAAGTCTCATAATCAGTAGGATGCATAACTAAGTTCAGGGCAGAGTCATGTTGATGGTGATAGGATCTCTGGAGAAGCAACCTTACTACTATTCCAAGAAGCCAAAGGATGTGAGAGTATGCCCATGAACTCTACACCAGTAAGAGACAGTGGGAGGGAATGGATGGCTACAGGTCTTGCTGAACTCATGGGGGGAGGGACTAAGCAGAGAGCAGCCCTGTGGTGAGGGAGAGTAGAAAGGCAGGTTTACTCTGCCCAGATATGACCCATTCTCCCTTCCCCATCCCCTTCTCCCTCCTCCTTCCCTTCCCTCTCCTCTCCCCCCATGTCCCTCCCCTTCCCCTCTCTCTGTCTCTCTTTTTCTCTCTTTCTCTTTCATTTTGTTACACATAGTCAACTTCTTTTATATCTTCCCAATATATAGAATGGATTCTATTTTAATTCAATAGAACAAGAAAGGAGAACGTAGCTTACTCTAGAAACCTGGGTTTGGGATTGACAAGAGCAGCAGTTTCCCAAGTGCAAACCCTGTGTAGGATCCACATGGAGGTTTAAGTAAATGCATATGGGCAGGCAAAGCTTTATCTGGCTGCAATCTCTCCAGCAGAGCAGCCAGAGACCATCAGAACTGAGAAAAATATCACCCAATCATTGTCATGCTCCATTGGGCTTCATGATACCATTTTGAAGCAATTAGAGTAGCAACTGGTATTTCTGCTTGGGACAGCATTCTCCTTGTCTCCATCACCAAGCTTGTGACCAGGAAGTGGCATCTCCGAGGTGAGGGACAGCACAAATGGAATAGGATGTACAATGAGAAATGATCAGTTTGATGGGGTTTACAATCACCATGGCAACAAATCCCTGGATGCATTTGTGAGGTTAACTGAGGGAGGAAGACCCATCCTAAATGAGGGTGGTATGATTTTATAGGCTAGGTTCCCAGAACAGCTTAAAAGGAGAAAGTGAGCTGAGAACCAGCGTTCATTTTTCTCTGTTTCCTGACTGTAGGTACAATGGGATCAGCTGCCTCAAGCTCCCTGCTTTTCCACCCGTAATGGGCTCTACTTTCAAACTGTGAGCCAAAATGAATCCTTCGTCTTTTCAGTTTCTTCATAAGCTATTTTGTTTCAGCAAGAAGATAAGTAGCTAAGATGGGGTGAGATCAGGAAGGGCACACTAGATTGCCAGCTCCATCCTTTGGAAGGTTTCCTGGCCATCTGGACCTAGTTAGTTCTTGTCTATGCATATTACTTCCCATACTCAAAAACTTACTGCCATCAGCGGGTTTCCAAGTAAAGCTAGATGTCCCTGTGGTTGGCAGATCTGTCTCTGAAACCGTCACTGATGGTGTAATAGAAGGACATTGTCATCCTAGGCACTATAATCAGCACAGCAAGATCTCATGAAACCCATTGGAGGCACTGCTCCAACCCCAGCCACAAAGACCAGAGAAAGCACCATAGGAGCCGCAGCACAACTTCACAAAGGGTAGTAGCTGCCTCTAAGGTAATGGATATAAGACCTAGATTCTAGTCACCCATACTAAAATTATAGTCAGACCCTCAGAGATTCAGATATAAGCCACTTATATCTAGGCTGTCATTCTAGGTCAGTGGTTCTCAACCCGTGGGACATGATGGGACCCTTTGAGAGTCACATATCAGATATTCTGCTTATCAGATACTTGCATTATGATTCATAACAGTAGCAAAACCATGGCTATGGAGTAGCAACAAAATAATTTTATGGCTGGGGATCACCATATCACGAGGGACTGTATTAAATGGTCATAGTGTTAGGAAGACTGAGAACCATTGTTCCAGGAGATTTGGGGGTCACTTTGGGATGAAGTCATTGGAAACCGTCATGGTTTGCTGAAGAGGGCACATCTAACAAAGTCCCCAAACCTCAGGTGAGCATTTCTGGTCCCCATACATTAGACAACCTTGATTGGGAAAACTCATTTAAACTCTACATGTCTCTACCAAGCTTTTAGTTCACACATAGCTTGATGTGGCATATGCCTTTAAGTCACACAGTCATGTATGTATCCCTTAGGAGGCAAGTAGCAAGGTGTACTATATCTGCAAGGAAGATTTCCCAGGGTATTTCCCACTCAATTTGGCTACCCTACTCTCTGAGGAACTAGTCTAACTGTTTAAAGAAAACAGAGGATATACCTCAAAATCTCTGCACCTCAGCTCTGTACCAAATAGAAGGAAGAATCTATAGGATGATGTGGTCATTTACGTTCCTAGCTTGAATAAATATAGACAAGATTTCCTGGTTTCATTTCTGTCACTGGGGGAAAAAAAACCAAAAAACCAAAAAGACAAAAAACAAAAAAACCCACAACACCCTGACAAAAAACAACTTAAAGGAGAGGAGGTTTATTTTAGTTCTGAATTCCAGCTCATAACTCATCATTGTAGGGGATTCTGAGTAGCAGAAACTTAAAACAGTGGGTCATATCCTGTACAGAGTGGGCTGGGTCTTCACACATTGTTTTACATAATTAAGACAATCCTTTGTAGACATGCTCACGGGTAACCTGATCTAGACAATCCCAGGCCAAGATTCTTTTCCCTGATGAATCTTGTTTGTACGCAGTTGACAGTTAATATTGACCATCATACCAGGTGACCCATGATTTGAAATAACTGCTCACTTATACCTCTATTCACATGTACAGAATATCCACAACAATTTCATTTTCAGCATTTAACACAAAATACCAACAATAATATGTCAAACAAAATTGAGGAAAAAAAAATCTCCTTCAGGTGAAACTTGAAATTAAATGCACTCTGAGTCCTCTTTTGAATCTAAGATGACATTGCAATGTAATATTTTGTTTGTCCTTAGTTTGTGAGAGTCTTTTTTAAAAGTCCTTACCATTGTCTTGGGTTTGACCAGTAATGAAATGCACCTAGAAAGAGGTTGTTGGTCTCATCACCACATTGATGAGAGACTTGGTCCTGAGGGTTATCTAGAGCCCTATTCAGAAATGTGTTTGCACATGGAGATAGATGCTTCCCCATTTTGATGGATGGCTGTTCCATCCCTCCAGTGCCTACTCACTTGTATTGTTTTCTATGGTACCTTTGAGTGGTCTAGTATAACCATGTATAGAAATTATTATTTATAATATTATTGGGATGTAATCCCATGACAAAGGTGTTAATGACATGACACTTTACAGAAGAAAGCTTACTATGTTTTTGGAGGGACTTGAGTCTGTCATGTCAGGGAAATGTGGCTATAGGCAACAGACACAGCATGGGAAACAGATAAGAGCTTTCATCTTGAACAAAAACCAGGAAGCAAAGAAAGTTCGCTGGGATTGCTAAGAGTCTTTAAACTCTCAAAACCCACTTCCAGTGACACATCTCTTCCAACAAAGCCACACCTTCTAAGCTTTCCCAGCCAGTGCCAACAAATGGGGATCAAATATTCAAAAATCTGAGTCTATGGTAGACATTCTCATTCAAATAATCATACCAGGGGATGCCTCACCTCAGACAGCTCTTGGGCTGGGATTAAAGTAAAGAATGAGGTATATCCCCCAGAGACTGACTTTAGATGGACAGACAGACATGCAGAGACTCACAGAGTACAGGCATTGCATGTTGGAGACATGTTGGAAGGCTGGTAATCCTAAATCACACAAAAACAAACTACAGATCACAAGAGGGCCATGTGCGAACACTGCACACTTTATAAGGGACTTTATCTTTTTGAATTTTGATTTTCTTATTGGCAGAGATCCTGGTATCAAGTCCCCAGACGGATGCGCAGGGTAGGAACAGGTGAACATAAATCTCTGGGGTTTGGAAAGGAGTGTGAAGAGTTGGAAATGTAAATTAATCAACGTTGTGCTGATTCCATGGAACCCCACCTGTGGTACTGCAGAGAATCTTACCTGGGGCGAAGGACAGCACTCGTGGAGGAGGGAACATCTTACAGGGAGGTGCAGAGTGAACCCCTCTGTTCTACAGGGAGAATAAAGTACCCTGCCATGTACATCTCTACTCTCTCCCCTGAGACCTTCTTGCCCGAAGCGCCCCTTCCACTCTGCCAGTGTCTGTCACTGTGAATATTCAACATTTCAGTGAGGATTACATAGTAACCGTTTTTAGAAAATCTACAAACCAAATGGCCAACCTTAGTATTCACTCCTGTGATTATCAGTATTTTGTGCTGACAAGGAAGTAAGGAGCATTAAAAATATCCTGTCTCTCAGGAGAGGCAGAATGGCAGGCTGCATGATGTGAGGCAGTCTGTGTGGTGAGCATCTTTGAGCTAAGCCAGGCTTATTTGGACAGTGGATACCAGAGCCATTTTGAAGACCCTTCTTAAGTATTAACAAGCAGTCATAAAATGTCAAGTGGACCAGATGCATGAAAGGCATGAATGCTAGTGTTAGCAGTAAGCATTCATGGATGTTTTAAAAATCTGTGTATATGTCTGTGTTAAAAAGAACACTGTAGAACACTGGTGCCTGAGTCTGTTTTACTTCTAGGTACAACTTGCAAGGGTGACGCTGAGCAACTTTTCTTTGCTACACAAAGCCAACTGCCCCTGAGAACAGGAAGTCCTGTGGTGGACAAGAACTTGACAAACTATGCTACACTGGGTGCCTCTGGTGACAACATTGACCAAGGGCCTAACTCTGTCACAGAATGTACTTCTGTCAATGGTCAAGAATGCACGGGCAAAGTGTGAGGATTTGTGTTAGAAGACTCTGAGCTGGTCACCTTCCCTAAGACGCCATGCACACTTGGCAGAAACATGGCAGAGCAGACAACTTTAGGGAGGAGGGAAGAAATTCCTCTCTTCTAACAAAAATCACATTTTCTGTAATGTCATCAAATACCTTTATTGGCTATTTTCTTAAATATTTTACATAGACCTCTCTATATCTACAAGGTATTTGAAGAGTATATTCTAATTTTATTCCCCTCAACCTCTAAAAATATCTAAATTACAGCTTTGAACAATAATATCTAGATACTTTGGCCTTTGTGAATGTCACCATATTATGTTCACAAAAGGATTTGTGTCTTTGTAGTTTTTATAGTTCAACAAATGCAAATCTACTTCAAGCAACAATCCATTGTACTGGAAGGTTGAGGTTTTTATATAGTGTTCCTTATCAGAGGCATTCTTGACAGCAAGGATTGAAGAGGCAACCCAGTGGGAGACCCGAGGGGTCATTCTGTGCTAATCTACATGGCATAAGTGTGTTATCAAGAGATTAATGAACACCTTTACAACAGGGGCCTTAGATAATAAGTATACCATTTTCTTCTAGCTTTTGTGATCACTGTTGGGTTTAAGGGAAATTACTACAAAGAAGATAAATAAAGAAAATAATTATGAGAACTCTGTGATCATAAAAATTCCCTGATGGGTTTGAGGCGCCTGGTAGGGGAGATATGGGGTCTGTGCCCTTGTGGCTTAATGATCCAGGCTAGATTGATATACAGCATTGTGCTTCATAGATGGAAACACAGAGCAAGTCTGTAGTAACTTAGAGAATTCTATAGGCCACAGTCACAGTGCAGGAGTGCATTCATCCACAATGTGCTCTTGGAGTTTAGGTGAGCCTGTGTCATGACACATATGTGCATGCCTTCACAGTGAATTCATCTGCAAGGGGACACACACACACACACACATACACACACACACACACACACACACACACACACACACACACTCACAAACACCAGCCTCACTCAGAACTTTAGAACTCAGAGTAGGGACGGAATTTTAGTCTTGAGTGTGAGCCAAGAAAATTGTCCTTCCTCTCCTTAAATACAGCTTTTATTTAGAAAATTCCACAAGGGATGGTTAGTGCATAATCATCCTTTTAAATACTGACTCGTTTCTATTCAATGACCGGAAATATTCTTTGTTGTGAACATCAGTGGACACATCTAGAGTACCAGATACAAGACAGAGTACGTCTAACTAACTAACTAACTAACTAACTAACTAACTAACTAACTAACTAACTTAACTAACTGAAGGACCATGCAAAGCAAAATATTCCTCTGGGTACTCCTCATAATAATAGGAGACTTCCCACCCATAACCTGTACCAAACATCTACCATTATATCTTCTACAATTCTGGGAATCAAGGGGCTGAGACTGAATACAGTTTGGATCCACAGAAGCGCTTGGGACAGAGCATAGGTGGGCAGCTCTCTTCTGAAATGAAACTCCACTGTGATGCTAAAGAGATCTGCCATCCTAACTTGATCTATTGTTCTCATGGCTTTTACACTTTGTCTGAAACCTAATTTTCCAGGATATGGTGTCTACTGTTACTGACCACATTTTTGACACCAACACAGACCCTCATCCCACCCCAAGCACAAGAACTTAGTTAGCTTTATTCTTCCCACCATAGCTTTCCATGGTATCTCTCCCAACCTTTCCACGGCTGTCCAAGACAAGAAAAACAACCATAACACGCTCGTTGCATCTTTCATCCCATGGCATTTCAGATATTGAAAATGATCTACTTATTATTTCCCATATTTCTGTTGGCTAAATAATGCTAAAATGTTTCCCAGACATTCTTCATAAACTAAGGTCACACAGATCCATTACCATAAGGGCACATCCATCCTCAGTGACTACTCTAGGCTCTCTACAGAACTGACATCAAGAAGCCGTGTGCTTACGCTCATTTCATGCCAACTTGCCATATGCTGGAATCACTTGGGAAAAGGGATTCTCAATTGAGATGCAGAAGATTTACCTCTAGGCAAGTCCTGAGTATATTTTCTTAGTAAGTGGTTGCTATAGGAGAGATCGGGCCACTATGGGTGGTGGTGCTATCCCTGGTCAGATGATCCCAGGATGTATAAGAAAACAGATTGTTTAATGCTCAAAGAATAAATAAGCCAGGAAGCAGTGTTCCCCTATCCATTAGCCCTGATTTCACGTTCTTGCCCTGACCCTCCTCCGTGATGGACTGTGATGAGGGACCATAAACTTCCTTAAATAGTTTGTGACCATGGAATTCTAACACGGCAATAATAACCCTAAGATGCTGGGTATGGAATACTCAGATGCACAAAGAATGGAGTGGGAGAGTGGAACATCCTGACAGTAGAACTGAGTTATGTGGAAAATATGGAAGAACAGCCGTGGGCATGGGCAATTGAGTACCGCCATTTCTCAGCGCTGTTTATTGTCTCCAGACCATGGTATATTTCCCTTATAAGATCTTGTCTTTCACTCTGTCACTGACTACATCCAGGGAAACACGCCTGCTGCCTCCAGCTCCCTGTAGAATAACTGATCCTCTCTTCCTGTCTTTGGGTACTTCCTGAGTTCTTCTCATTGCAGTGTCTTTTTTCTCAAAGCCACAGAATTGAGGGTTATTATTTTGTCTTATCAAGAGATAATCTCTCTTTGACTTGAGGCCATGTTATTATACAGATTGTTTTCTGAATTTAAAAATATGAACACTTTATTTTTGGAAAAAATATATCTTCACCAAAATGTCCAGATTGATATACCAAGAAATCAAGGCCTTCTATGTATTACAGGACTGATGCACATGTGAACTTATAGAGACTATGCACCATGCACAGTGCCTGCCTGAGTGTGTACAAGTTGGGGTCCTTGAGCTGGAAAGAGAAGTAGAAACATGCCCCCATGCCTACCCCAGAAGCTATCTCCAGTTAGTATTCACTTGCAAATGAAAACTTAGTTTTCTGGAAGGGAGTCTCACTAGGGAAACAAACCACTCTTAAACACAGACCACATGCCCAGCAGTAGATGGCCAAATAAACTCAAGGGCATTAATGGGGTCTTTTTCCCCACTATGAGTCCTTTGTGTATATATAGTGGTGTCTGGTTTTATGATTTTATGGGATTCCTGTGTATATGCACAGAGTCTAAATGTATTTCTTGTGCTTTTTCTTTGTCTCTTTTCCTTGTTTGGGTGTTTTGCCTTTCTGATGTGTTTGGTTTTGTTTTATCTTATTTTATTATAATTCTTTACATACCTGTTCCTATTCTTAGAGAGACCAAAAGGGTATAGATATGGATGGGGGGGGTGGAGAGGTACTGGGAAGTAGGGAGGGGAAACCATGACTAGAATATATTATACAAAAATACTTTAGTTAAAAAATATCTTCACCAAATGGCATGATTGATTCTGAAAGTCATTTTCCATAGTGACCACCGAGTCAGCTGCCATACTGCAGCGGTAGATCTGCAGGTCTCTCAAGGTCACTCTGCTCGGAAGAAAGCCAGAGTGCTCTCGAGAAGGCCCTAGCAAGGAAACAGATGAAACACTGATTTGAATATCAAATAACAAATCACAACACAGAAGAAAAGTAATAGATTCATGGATGAGCAAGAACATTTATGCATATGGAGAGGTCACTGGCTCTGTGGGGTTGAGGCATGCGGTGTCCTAGGAGGGGAAGAACACCCTTCCTGTCATACCCAGGCCCTCTGATACTGTCTCCTTGTCGCTCAGACTTGGCGGGAGAGTACAGCTGCCCTTTGCACCACCTTTTAGGAAGGAGTTTTTTTTTCAGTGGAGGAGCACTTGATTGAGAGCTCCTGGTCTGTAACCACACAGCCTATATTTCAAGGCTATTTTCATTACCAGTGAAACGTGACCATGGGCAAGCTCCTCATTTCTCTAAACCTTTTTCTGTTCCACGTCAGGAGTAACATGCGCTTACTTCATGTTCTGATATGAATTCAATAAAATGAAGCTGCAAACCGCCATACCTGGGTTACCATTAAAGACAGCATTCACAGATATTATCTCTCATGAGGCATCCAGTTAGCATGTGGGCTCCGGAACTCTGAAGCAATTATGGTGCCAGATATACAGTATCTGTGCCAGGTTTAAGAATGTGCCTTTATTGATCCATCTGTCTGACTATCCCACCATCTATCTACCTTGGCAATAGCTCAGCTCTGCTCCCTCCTGCTCATCCACTCACCCACATATTCCACAGGCTGCACAGCTGGCTGTGGCTTCCCCTGGGTCTACATTCTTGTTGGGTTAGATTATGTGATCTACCCACCAGCAATCTGTTACTCCAGCACAGGGATATGCTCATTACCATATTAGGCAGATTATGAATCTCAAAGTCAAGTTTCAATGGTCACTGTGAAATTATATTTCTCAGCTGAAAAATCTTTACACTAAATTTACCGCCCATTGTTTAGCCAGCGATACAGTGGCTGTGTCACATCTCAGCCCTTTCCTGGGTGTTCATCTCCATGTTAAATACTATGCTCCTCTGATTTCATTGCATTTTCCCAAGCCCATCCAACTTCTCACCACTCAAATTTTCTTCTTCATACCCTGGAGGTTTTGCTCTTCTTATGTTCAGTTTAAATTTCTCCTGGCTCAGAAGTGAGTCCAAATTTTTTCAAGATGGATTGCATCCTATCAAGACCACATTGTGACAATGTAGAGTCATGTGTCTCAACCTGTGGAATTGAAGCCTTACGTTTGGATAGAAGGATAACAGAATAAGGAGGGACTTATTTCTGACTGGTGGAGCATAAGGAACCTAAGAAAGGAAATCATTTAATTTCCCCAAGCTTCCCATGCAACCTAACCTATAGACTTACCTACCAGGCCAAAGCAGAAGTTGAGTGTTTTGGATCACTCACCCCACCCCCTTTGGTGCTAAATTCCACTGAAGTAGAAAGAGGGGACATTGTCTCTATGTTCACTGCCATCTGAAAAGGGCTTTACAATGGCCACCAATCCTTAAGAACACTCAAGAAAACACAGATAAGTTTCTGGAAGACTAAGGGTAAGACAGGTACTAGAATATAGGAGGATGCTAGAGAAAGATAAGGAGAGCATTGAAAACAGGGTAATAGAGAGGGGCTGGGTACTAGAAAGGTGGGGTGATGGAAGGAGATGGGATGCTAGAAAGGAGGAATGATGGAGGGAAGTGAAGCAGTAGAGGTGGTAGGATACTGAAGAATTAAGGTGAAAGGGGAAGAGAGATGAGAAAGGGAGATGGGATGATAGAAAGATGGGATGGTGGAGGGAGATAGTACCCTGAAGGTTGATGAAGGAAGGTAGGGTACTGGAAGGCTAGAGGGATGGAGAAAGATGGGATGACAGACATAGGTGGGGAAATGGAAGGATGAGGTAATAGAGGGAGGTAGGTACTGGGAGGATGGGGTAATGGAGGGAGATGAGATGATGACATAGTTGAGATACTAAGAGTTAGGTGATAGGATACAGGAGAGAGATGGGGTACTGGAGAGAAGTAGGGTAATAGAAGGAGTGGGGACTGAAGCAATAAGGTGATGGAGAGGGGCGATAGAAGGCTGGGCGGATGGAAGGAACGGGGCTACTGGTGATGGGTAGGTCACTGATAAAATACTAAAGATTTGTAGGACACTGAAATGGTCATAAGGACATCAGTTGGAGCAACTCTGAAATACTGGCAAATCTGAATTGCACAGTCAAAGCTTCGTCCACATTGAGGATGTCCACATCCTCTACTCTAAAATTATTAAAGAACAACATTAGGAAAACAAACCATGGTATTACAGATATATACAACTTTAAACAGCTTGGTTTGATGACCAACACCTCAGTTCCCTGATGGATTTTTTTTTTTTTTGGTTCTTTTTTTCGGAGCTGGGGACCGAACCCAGGGCCTTGCGCTTCCTAGGTAAGCGCTCTACCACTGAGCTAAATCCCCAGCCCCCCCCCCCGATGGAATTTTAAGCTGTTGAAAATGTAAAATGTGTATAACTATGCCAGATGATGTACAACATGCCCATCTTTTATTTCTTAGACTTTTAGACACTCCGAGAGTTTAGACATGGAATGGCCAGATTCAGAAAGGCTGCCAGAGACTTAAGAGCCTGAAGCCTTGTACTTCCCAGACTGTGATCCATTCTCAAGGTTTATTTGAATTGTACCACATGGGAACTTCCGAGTAGCTTACCCAGGCACCTTGTTTCAGATCCGCTCCAGAGACCATTGGCCAAGCACTCCCGGACATGGGAGCCTACAAGTGTGTAGCCAGTATTGCAGGTAAAGATGGCGGTGGCTCCATACATAGTGAGCGTCCCTATCTTGTTACCATTTGGGGGAAAGGACAGGCTTCCACAGGAGATGACTGGAAGAGAAAAACTGTGTTAGTCCAAGTCTGAGATACAGCAGAAACCCTGGGTATTGGTTTTCCTAAAAAGCATACAGCAGGGAGGTCTGTCTGCTAGGCAGAGAGGTCCAGTCTGCTGGGACTTGATGGGTCAGTATTCTCAGTTGGATTTTTCTTTCTCTATTGCTCTTAACATAAAATCTCAGATGTTCTAGCATATCCCAAAGCCACCAAGGTTCCTGAAGTGACCCATAGTTATTTCATTCTCACAGATTGATAACCATTTCTTCAAAATGGACACAGTGTGTAATACAGTAATCCACAAGACTATCTACTAAGCAAGTAGACTGTCTACTTTCCTTTCTATATTCACTCTAAGAATGATTCACTTGTGGGGACACTCACATGTACCTGCCAGGGATGTGAGAAGTGTCTTCTCAAGGGCCACCACCCAAACCCAGCATGGTGGGTTGAAATTTAGCACCTTTGACTCTACCTCCAGCACTAAGATCATTTTCTTTCCAGTTCTTTGTAGGACCTAAGGGTGTCTTTGTCATCTGAGATTCAATAGGACATAGTTTCTGTCCTATTGACTCCAAATTAGTCCATTTGTGGAGGTAAGTTAATGGTCACCCACAGTAGAAATATTAATGACACCGACATGTTTGCATCTCAGATACATAAATACTTGAGGACAAAACCCACTGGATCTTGTAATAGGAAGAAAAATTCTAAAATCTTCAAGGCTGAGGGGACAACAGAGGCTCACTAGTGTTTAAACAAGAGTGGAAGTTTGAGAAAAGCTCCCCAAGAGAAATGGTCAGATCACTACTAAGCAATGACATGTGCAGGACATGGCCATGCCAGGAAGTGGCAAAATGACAGAGCTCCCAGCCACAATAAACGGGTAAGAGATGGGAGGAGAAAACAATCATGAGAGAAGATCTTTGCTCAATCAGGTGAGCACGGCCAGCCTCCTAACAGTCTCAGATGGTACTGAGAAAGACTGAGGACTATGAAAGTCAATGCTGAAGACTATTTTAGACACTGAATTAACAAGGCAGTCAGTATCTTAGCTGTTTTTCTCATTGTTGACACGATACTCTACAGAAGCAACTACAGAAAGAGATTTATTTTAGCTTGGAGTTTCATGGTGGGAAAGTCATGGTGCTGATAAAAGCAGTGAACACTGCTCTCATGAGTGTGTCAGGAGCATGAGGCATCTTGCTTACCCATCGCTAACCAACAATAAGCAGAAAGAGACAAGAATCTTCAAGGCTTGATGCCTCTGGTGATCTACTTCCCCTAATAAAGCTATGCTTTCTAAAGGCTACACAAATTCCCAAACAGTTTCACCAGCTGGGACTAAGTACTCAAACAACAAGTCTGTATGAAATCTCACACGTAAGCCACCATCGCCTTGATCCTAGAGGGCTGGTGCATTGATGACTTGGACCCTAACCCAGTAGATCCAATGATTGACATGTGAGTGGACCATGAGAACTATGACCTCATCCTAGAATGAATCCGTTGATGGACTAAAAGTCATAATGAACTATTGTGATGTTGTAGAGACTAGAAAGAGTGAGCCTGCTTAGGGAGGGGACACTTTGCAAGACACATCTTATTCACTTTGAAAGACACACCTTACTCCTGGCACTCCTCTGTTTCAGCTTTCTGGCAACCTTGGGTGAACAACTTTATTCAGCAAGGCCACAGCACATTCCAGAAACAGGCAATAAAAAGTGTACAAGCCACTGATCGATGGGGACCCCTGCAATTATGACCCAGTTGTCCCTTTTCAACATTGCTTTTCTTGTCCAGGTAACATGACTCTTGTCCATAATGCCACCTGCCATTTTGAAGGCTGAGGCTAGGGGACTGCCATAAAGTCTGGTCTAATGTATGAGAAACCCTGTCTCAAATTAGAAAATAAAATAAGATTGCTCAAAACCATTTTCTTGGGGATTTGTCACTGTGATTAAAAAAAAAGTCTAGCATAATATCAGATGAAGAAAAATGATATGAATGTACCGTTGAAATAGCCTCTCCTTAGTTTAGTGGAATACACGGTGGTATGACTTCCACTTAGTAAACAGGCAGACCTGCTTGCTAAATGTGATCTGTAGGGGTCACTTGCCAGGAATCAGGAGTCCACCTCCAGACAAAATCTTGCTGAGAAAGGCTCCGCATTTCTTAGTGTCTGAGAGACTGCTAAGCTAAACCTTCACAGCGGCAAGTGTGAGCTTTCAATAATTTGCTAGCATGTACCATATCAAATGTCAATGGATTCAAGAGGGATTTAGGTTTTATAATTTGCTGTGAACTTTTCTCTAAGCCTTTTCCCAAACACTGTGTGAACCCTACCTTGAACTGTGATATTTAGCAATTCATGTTGAAACTTCAGTGCTTATCACGGATGTGTTCAATGACAAGGCTGGACCAGTTTCCTAGCTGAGAGCTTTGCAGACCTTTATCAGAAGAGCAGGAAGAAGATGCGCTTGGGATTCTATCCTCTCAGTCTTGGCTCACACATCCTGGTGAGGAGACTATTTAAAGTCTATCCTCTAATGAGGCTCATTAGATCACAAGCAACTAACAGAACAACCACTGAGCTTCTGGGCAGCTGGATAATGGGATTCTAAGCCTAGAGTTTCTCTTGGCTGCAAACGCTGCTCATTAGTAAGGGTGGCAGAGCAACTTGGAAGAGCCTAATTGGGGAGACCATCAGCACTAAAAATAACCCTGTCACAAAACAAGGAGAAAGTCTATCCATGCTATCCTCCCTCCTGGTCTCCCAAAATGGATTCATTAGCTGTGCTTTTCCCCTAGCACTCAAAACATGTTCCCACTCACAATTCACAGCACTCTCAGAACCCAGGTGGTGCCTTTGCACAGCAAAGGTGCTAAGTTGAGGGCACCCAGAGAACACCCTATGAGGGTTCTCTGAATGTTACTTTTCTATCATGGCAATGGGTGACAAGCCACATCTCCTAGGCAAGCTTCGTTTTCCCCTCTTCTAGTATTCACAGGAAGATGAACTTTGAACCAGTAGGCACATGTTTTCTCATACACGGCCATGAGGCCAGCATTCCTGTCAGAAGAATGGACCTTAAAAACAATCTTAAATATTGATGCTTTCTACTGCTAGAGTCAATACAGCTCCACGATTCTGCACAGCTCACAGCATCCATGAGCAGTCAAGAGCACGATACTCTGCTGTGTGTGAGAAGAGGCAGGACCTGAGCGGACACCTGGAGATGGTTGTAAACATACGAGGGAGTGGTGCCGGACTACAGACAAGTCACTATGTAAGGCCTACAGGCCCACAGCTCTGGTCTGTAACTGGGTGTAAATCTGAAAGGCCTCATCCAAAATGAGGTGCTCATGACAGAATCAGCTGCCATCAGTGAGGAGATATTAGAGCTATTGGTGAGTCTCTCTTGTTCAAGCCATGATGTACAATGTCCACTCTAATAATAGAGTAGCAGTGGTCCTCAAGCCAGAGGTTAGGAAGCCTATGCTGATTTTTGTGGATAGACCTCTGCCATTGGGTTTAGTCATCCGTCAGCACATGCCTCTGGCTAGCAATCAGAAACTACAGAAGCTATCCTGCACCTCAGTTGGGTGAAGACCTGCTCTCAGGAAACGTGAAATCAGTAGTTAGGCAACAGAGACAGTCTAGAACATGGGTGATGTTTCCTGTATACATTTTTAAAGGTCTAGTTTGGCTTTTTGCAGATACATAAAATTTAAAATGCAAATATTTGAGTCATGTATTTCCACAATAAACATGTTTCTTCTCTTAAATATAAAGTATATTTATACTTTATGAAGTTAAGAGAATACTGGATTCCCTATTGTGTCAGAATTTTGTCTGCCTCCTGCAGAGAGAAGACTACAGTGGGAAGATTTCTTTCTCCTGTGTTATAGACACTCTGAGATCTTAGAACCACTTGGAGTGATAATGTCAACCCCCACTCCGATCTCTCCCCAACCCCAAGAAACTGGAGAACTTAGCTGTTCTCAGGGAGCTGTGATGTACTTGGGGGTGGCCAAGGATCTGTTCCTCTGGATTAAATGACCACAAACCGGGAAACTTATCACCCTGGATCCTGAGCAGACACATAATGGAAAATAGTAGGTTCCCTTCACATCTCATTGCCTGGCTATTCTGAGATAAGCCACAGGTAACTTAAACCTTATAAATTACAGTTCCAGTGCTATACCAATGGTTTCCATGACAACACATTTGAAGATGCTGCTGATTCTATCCCAGCACCATATGGAAAGCAATGGTTTTTTTCTATAGGGATACAGTCACAGGCTAGAAAAGTGGGCTTAGAAAAAAAGTGTCACTCTAAGTATGTTTAATTGAGAAATTGAATGGTGTTTGAACTTCCTGGGGTTTTCAGGCACCCATTTCAAAGAAAAGTATATTATTACTAGTATTGATCTTGTGTTTTTTCTAGATGTATATGGGTAAAATAGGGATCATGAGAAACAAAGGAAATCTAAGTTATAATAAACTGCAGCTTCACAAGAAATACAAACTAATGCGCTGACTGATTTCTGTAGATTCCAGAAAGTGAACATGTAACATCCTAATTTCTTTCTCTTCCTTCACTTTTGGAAGGGTCCGACCTGGGACTCCTTTGCTCCTCAGCAACCTATTTACTGTTTGCTCTGAGAGAGGAGATTTTTGTCTGACTTAATTTTGCAATTTGTTATAAAGAGAAGTAAGGTTAGATACTGAACTGAAGCTGACTGTGGAGGATACCTGATAACATGAATATTCATGAGGGCACAAGGCAAAAGTGGGAGGGAGACTGGAGACAAAAGCTAACAGAGCGTACTCATTTCTGTTCCCACATCTCTCCCCTGCTCTGCATCTGAAATGAGATCCTGGACATTTGAACACTGTGTTCATCATAAATAGCTTTTCCAAAATGTAGCCCAAGACTCTGCAAGTCCCTGGAATCTTTTCAGAGTACACAGACATCCCTCTATTCAGCCCCTAGACTACAAACTACCTGAGTTTTCATACCTCCACTAAAATGGCATAATTAAAGAAGTTCTGAGCAAGCATGGAGGGTCCAGCCACACCCATGCAGCCTTGTCCCATAGAGACTCAACAGGACGCTCTTCTCGCAAACTACTGCTCTGCTTGAAAAAAATCTTATTGTGTATAAAAGTATACTATTTTTTGTTAGTATGGAAGGGGCTTGGTATCATTTTATATAAATTAATATCCATTTATGTCTTCTCGTTTTTCATTAAAATTGCTTAAATGGTTTCAAATAATTAGCAGTTTCAACTTACAATATAGGAAAAGAAAAATTTCAGGAAATCATTGAGTTTCCCCCTGGTCACAGCCCCCTGTGTAGTCCCAGGTACAGTGTTTTATTCAGACAGGGCTAGCTTAGGTTCTGAGCCAGTTCACTTTTGGTGACATGGGTGAGATTGACAGGCTGAGGCTATCCTGGAAGAGTGAGCCCTTAAAAAGGCCACTTGGTTCCTGTCTTCTGAGAGAGGGAAAGCAAGACGCTGGGGAGGGTCAAGGACACATGTTAGAATCTGAGAGTGGATCCCATGACCTGAGATCGTACATTGAGAACCAGCCATAATCACAAGGACCCATGTTCTGTCTGTGAATGTAATCGGATAGCCAGTCCTGACTCGGTCACACTCATATGCAGACGGGACTCCAGTAGCACCATGAAGACAGCTCTGGAAGGCCCCAGGTAGGAAAGACACAAACCCTGTGATTTCATCCAATGTTATATGCTGCACCTATCAGTCTATCCCATGTCACATGTAGAACCTGAGGGCCCACCTAATATCAAAAAAAGAGACAGTCTGTGTCCATCCAATGTCACACGAAGAAACTGTAGGCCCACCCAATGTCACATGAAGAACCAGTGGGTCCATCCAATGTCACAGCAGAAACTGTGACTTACCAAGTGTCATATGAAGAACCTGTGGGTCCATCCAATGTCACAGCAGAACCTGTGGCTTATTCAATGTCATATGCAGAACCTGTGGGCCCATGTAATGTCAGACACAGAACCCAAGGGCCCATCTGTGTCACATGGAGCTACCACATTTGGAATAAGTGTTTTCCCAGCCGTAGATACAGCACTTCAGGTAGAACCAACAGTACTGTAACCTCGACAACAGTTGTTTCTGAAGTCAGGGACTCTCTCCACCAGAGCTTGTGGCAAGAGCCTGGAGAGTATTGTCAACTCCTGGGTATCATCTTAAAAACATGAGCAACAGCAAACAAGGCCTGGCATGCTAGACAGCACCGTAACCTGCCACAATAAGTCCGGAGTGTCTGCTCTGATGCATCTCTGTTTCCAAAGACGAGTTTCTGAAAGTTAGCAAACCTTTTTTCCAGTGAAAAAAAATTTCTAAAATGCATAAATAGAAAAAAAAATAACTGTGTTCATTTGAATGAGAACAGCCTTCATGGGCTCATATATTTAAACACGTGGTACCCAGTTGGTAAAACTATTTGGGAAAGATTAGGAGGTGTGGCCTAATTGGGGGAGATTTGTCACTAGGGTGGGCTTTGAAATTTCAGAAGCACATGGTATTGCCAGTTAGCTCTCTGTCTCCTACTTGACAATTATGATATGAGCTCTCAGCCTTTGTTCCACAGTCCTGGGGCAGTAACCCATGGACCTCTAAGCCTGATTAAACTTCTTGTATAAGTTTCTTTGATCATGGTACCTCATCACAGCAATAGAAAAGTGATTAAGACAGCAGTATCCACCTTTTCAAGTAAGAGAAAACTTCCGGTGGAGTCATAAGAGTAAGGGCACAGTTCTCTGTGAACTCTTCGGTCCTGGGCCCTGGTTTATCTTTCTCAAACACAGATTTCCATCTTGAAAACACTTTCCCAGGGCAATTTGGATCCCTGAAAAATGCCTGGGTAAACATCTGTCTTTATAAGACAGCAAGGATTTCAGAGATGTGGGAGACACAAGAGGAAGTCATAGCAAAGGGGCTGTCCTTGCCAAGACTGACAAATCAGACAGGAATAGTATATCTTAAGCAAAGCATAGTCTCAGGTAGACTCTACTGACTGTGGAAAGCACTGTGCATCTGTGGCAGCATGCAAAAGAGACACATTGCAGCACATGGCACAGATGTCATACACACATAGCAGTAAGCAATTACCAGCATGTGTAGTGTATATTCATAGGGTTGGAAGGTGAGTACAGTTGATATGTGGCTCCTGTCACATCAGATGGAGATAAGGAGTAAGGACATGTGTGACAGGACAACTGATGTCCAGGACCTTAGCACAGGCATGGCACTAGAACATCAGGACCTGGTTCCACATTCTGTCCTAGTAAGAGGTACCTTGCTGCTTCTGGGTTTGGTTTGAGAATCAGTAAGACCCCAAGTTTGCAAAGACTCACTTGTAGGTGTGAAGTATTCTGGAAAGGCAGGTTCAGGCAGTGGCATCAAGATGACCTTGCCTATCAAGGTCCTGACATAGACTGAGAGGGATACATTAGGTGGCCTTGGAATCGGGTATAAGAGTGTATGGAGAGTCTGCTGCCTCTACAGGAGACTTCCATGAACCCCTCTAGAAGGCCAAAGTCTGTCATGTCAGAGCCTCTGTGCTATCCTTGTCTCTTCTCGACAGCCTAATTCTGGTTCACGAAGAGGCTTTATGGAGTCAGGGGATATGGATGGGATGCATAAGTGTGGGAAAAATGTATCAGGATGATGGCAGAGAAAATTAACTGTGAGTTCCTCGCCAGGCATTGGATACCTACAGGAAGGAGCCATCAGAGCCACCAGGAAGCATCACAGCTACACTGACAGCAGCTTTGGGAAGGGTGTCCTTGGGAAGCAGGGTATTTAGGACTTGGATATCTCATGCCACATCGTCCTTCCTTACTTATCTCTAGGTTCCTGGGAAGAGCTTGTCTTACGTGACGAATTAGCATTTGCTGTATTAGAAGTCAGATTGAAGTTGTTATGCAAAGCACCTAATCACACATTCCTTTGTTTTTCTCCTTTTTATTCTTCCATTCTTCCTAAGCTGTGTACTGCGCAAATCTCTTGCAGTTCAACTGCATGTTTCAATGTTTGGTAATTTCCTGTCAACAATCGGTAAGATTGGATATCAGAGGTATATAAATCCGAAGGCGCTCCGCACAATGTCAGCTTTGTCTCATGTTCTTATTCATTCATATTTAACTGTTCATCATGTACCTGAGAGCATAATCATCTCCCTTTTTAAGACAGCCATTGTGGAGGACAGGGATCTTCAGCACAAACACTACTTCCCAAGATCCTAATGAGAAGTTTGTCACGGCTTTCACGCAGAAGAATAGCCAGCTCTTCAAATGTGTGCTTTTATTTGTCTCTAAGCTCAGATGTGGCATATTTGACTACTCTAATATCCTGAAGTTTATAAAATACTGTCATTAACAAAGGAGCACAGTGTTAGATGTTTGATCCTGTAGTGCCGGTTTGAGCTTGCCGTATTAACACAGGGCTCTGCCTCAGTCAGTAGGACTATGATGGTGTCTTTGTAGGTGGTCCCATTGATGCTGTGTCCTGGAGTTCTGCACCCTGTTTGGGGAAGGGCCTGTTATCACTTACCTTTACATCTGGGTCTGTCCTCCTCAGTGTTCCAGGTCCCATTGGCTTGGCACTGCAACAGCCTCTGACCCTGCAAGAAGTAGCCAGGACTACAGCTGAGGAGAACTTGAGCTCCATATTCATTCAATGATCCCGAAACCAGCCTCCAGAGCACGTGCTCTGACAGCTGGCCTTCGATGCTGGGGCAGGGCACCGCTGTGAGAGAAACACCTCAGGATCAGTATGGCTTCCTGACAACTCTTATTGTCACTGCTCTAGAAAGTAGGGACTGCTGGTATGGGAAACTCATCATGCTATGTGACCTGGATACCCCCAACTCTTTCTTCATGACTTCTTTGTTTCCACATAATCATTCAGGAGGCAACCTGGGATTCCAGCCTGGGAGCTACTGTCTTGTTACTGGTGCAGAGGGCATCTTGTAGTCAGACTGAGATACAATCATAGGAAACCACTCCTTCTCTGTTCGTCACATACATGTACACACATGCCCTCATTCATACACAGGTACATGAGCAATACTTGTCCTTACACATGTACACTTATACATACATACACACATGTGGAAACACACGAGCATATTCACATGTATGTACATGTGTATATACATTCACAAATATACAATATGAATATATACACACACAGAACAGATTCATACTACTAGGTTTATGAGTACATGAAAATAGTTAGGCATGCTATATTATCACTGTAGAAAAATTATTTTTATAGTAATTTAAAGGAAGGACTTCCCATTTTCTAAGGCAATAAAAGACAGAAGCTCTTGAGCGTAGAGGCAGGAGAGCAGCTGCGGTATCAGGCTTGGATGCAGCCCCAGGACAGTAGACTCCAGAGAACTTACAGACAGACTGACATACACACTCTATTTGGAGGCTATGCAAGTATAGGTTTGTTTATGCAAAGTATGATGGTAATTTAAATGAGTTTTAAGAGTTAGGCAGAAGCAAGAACCACAGCATTAAGCACAAAGCTTCTTTAGTTGATATCTGTCATCATCAGCCAGTTACCCACACAACAGAAGGGGCCAGGTTAACCAGTCTTGAGCTCAAAAACAACAGCTGGAGAAATTGTAGCTTTCCTAGAGTGATAATAACAACATGTGTTTTGCTTTTCAATTTCATCCACACTCATTATCACTGAATCTGCTGTGTCAAATGCTACAAATTCTCTCTTCCTCCTATGGTGACTTCCTGTTCTATCTTCAAATAAACTATAAAGAACAGACATTTAAGAGTAAAAACAATGAGGCTAAAAAATATGAAGGACAATTTGGTACTCTAAAAGCAGTCTAAAGGATATGCCTCTTAGATGTTTGCAGATTCAGCAGCTACTGTCTATGACCGTGGATGTACAAATGGTTTGCTTAACAGCCAAAATTATGTCTTTCTGTGCCTAGGGTATGTCCGTAAAGCCTTCAGCCATAGGAAGTCTGAATGCAGAGAAGTGTGGTAAAAGTCATTCCCTTTGTGAGTGTGTGCTTCTGGAACTAACTCTGGCTTTCTAGCCATCGGATCTATTGCAACCTCTGCTTCTGGGTAGCATTGGGCCTTGGCTCAAAGTGGAAGGGGAGTTTTCCTCTGGCTGATTCCATCCTCAGCACCAATCCTACATGTCCACTGGTGTCTTGCTGCTTCGTGGAAACAACATTTGGTCTGCTTTTTTGTCTTCTACTTTAGTTATCTGTTTGTGTCTCTCGCCCTTTGATTGGTGACAAGCTTATTTCTACTGAAACCACTATGGTGTCTCTGTCTTTTTGTAGTTTTCTAAGGTAAAACTGAAGATAAGATAGGTTTCCTGACATAGAGACTATTCTCAGTGAAACCACAGATAGCTGTGAACAGCAGTGTGTGTGTGTACAATAGTCAAATGCAGTCTATAAATATTACATGGGAGCCATCAATGATGATTCCTAGTGATAAATAAAAAAAAAAAAAACAATTACACAGCATGCTGTTGGGAGTCATGTGAGTGGCCTCCGTCTTGAGAGTCACAACAAAAGCACTCTGGGACACAAATGGACCGTGATCCACAGACCACTGGGGAACACAAACGAATGAGAAGCATTTCCCAGGAGGGAACCTGAGGACCTGGGTGGGCATGAACAGCAAAGTCCATCTTGTCTTTTGTGTGCTGAAGAAAAAGCACATGCTTTCAGACACGGCTTCCTGCTGTGGTTTTTACGCTTTCAGAACTGATCTGTAGACAGACTATGCAAAGCATGAATTGCTCACAGTTATATTTGAATGACCCATGGCATACTTTGGGTGGTAAAATCCTGAGTCACACAGCCTGAATGGTAGAAAGGAAAGTCTCTGAGTGTAATGGTGGATGAGGCAGCATCTGTGAGTTTGCCTATGACTACGTCTGCATCCCTGCAGAGAGGAGCTGTTTTTGTACATGTGGGTTATGATGAGATGACATGTACAGGTCTTCTGTCTGTGTGCACCCCAAGTACCATGTTGCCTGCTGTGAATATGGAAAATAAATAATTTAAGGAATTGGAAACCAATCCCCCAAAGACATCCTTGCTCATAAACTCGAGACTTAATAGTGTGTATCTTAAGAGCCATGTTTTCTGGTTCTTAATAACTGTTCATGAAGCTTTCACCATCCTGTTACCTTGGGACTGCACGAGGTCACCTCTCCTCAGCACACTGCTCTAGCAGCCATACCTCAGCAGAATTTTAAGCGAGTGGAGGTGAAAAGATCAAAATGTAGGGCAGAGGTGAGAGACACATGACTGCTTCAAGGTGTGATAGTGAATAACTCACGGAGTTGAGCATTTTACTAACGTCTTCACTCCTAATGTCAGACCAAACGTGGATAGAGCAAAGCAAAACTGAGAAACTTGTAAGATAGTGCAATTCATGAAGCCCAGGTGAGAGTGGGAACAAAAGTGAGAACATCTGTACAAAGAATGCACTACAGCTCACAGCCTTGAGGGTTGAGGGAGATGAAGGTGGGCAGCAGTGGCTTGAGTCTCAGGTTACTTGAGTGACACATGGAAATGTGTCTCTCCCTGGAGGATTAAAGTCAAGCGACTTCCAGAGGCACTGGAAACGGCCATGTGCTGTGGTTTTCAAGATAACATGCCTTCATTCTGATAGAAATGTGTTAGAATAGGTTCTTTCAGCAGCTAATCACCTGAAACTCCAGATGGATACTTCAGAGGACAGCCACTGCCCAGACATGTAACTCCCTTTGTATTGGTGGTATCTCTATCAACAACATGATCATCACCATCACAATCACCTCTATCATGCCCATCACCATGACTACACCATCAGCACCATCACTCCCATCTCAATCTCCATCACCATCACCATCACCACCATCATCATCATCTTATTATTATTATCATTACTACTACTACTACTACTACTATTATTATTATTATTATTATTATTATTATTATTATTATTATTATTATATAAATTTCACAAACAAGACAGCCAAGGCTCAGTCAACCCAGGCAAGAATTCCTTCCTCTGTAGCATCTCTCAGTCTCTCTGAATTATACTTTTCTTGTCAGCACAAAAAACAAAATTCCTTCCATAATTACTATAAATAGAAGGCAAAACCTTCATACCTTCATCATGAAGGCTATAAATACCACAACAGACAAATATCAAATAAATAACAAAGTCTTTGAAGGAAGATACAAATATTTGTTATAGCTGAGGAATACAGGAAAACAAGTTTATGTTATCATGAATTTAATCAGTACATATTTTTGACAACTGACTAAATTTTCTCGGTTGATTCTATGATAATTAAATATGCTGCAACTTGTAGAATGTGCAAGGTTATCCACAAACCTGACATTCCTCTGTTTGTACTTTTGCAGGAATATAGGCTCCCTTCTATTCTATAAATAAAACAATCACCATAGGGTCATTTTTTTGTTTTTGTTTTTCCCCTTTCAACCAAGGGAACATTCATAGTAGTCCTTCCTGACAGACTCACTGTTGATATGGTTGACACCGTTTTTGCACCAAAGCCTAATTGTACTTCTCAAATTAAAAGAGTTGAAATCACAAATAATGAGTAGTCATTGCACAACAAACACATTTTCCCAACTTCTGAATCTCAAGGAAACAGAGAAGATACTTGTATTTGACTCGGGAAATCCTAGCTTGCATTAAAATAAGCAGGGTTGCTTTGTTCGTTCGCTTAATGGTTTGTATGTATGTGTGTCTGTCTGTATGTCACAGAATGCAGGTGTCATTGCAGGTATCAGGTTCCCTGAGGCTGGAGTTCTAGGTGGTTGTGACCCAACCGGCATGCGTGCTGGGAACTGAACTTGGGGCTTCTGAAAAAATTTTATGTTGTCTCAATTTCTGAGCTATTGCTAACCCCTAGATGTCAATTTTGTGAAGAGAGAATCTGGTTTCTTATTGACTCTTTGAGCTAGGGGCAAAGCAGCTGGATGTACTTTCCTCAGAGACTTTCATACTCTGATGAGGCTGCCACCAGAAATACGAAGTATTCTCCCTGGTAGTATTTGGGCCTTATCAGAAATCTTCCTGTTTGTCTAATCATCCCATAAGCGTGGAATATAATTGTCTTTTTATTTTCTTTTAACAGTTTCCCCACATCATACTCATGTGGCTAAGTATGTCTTATTACCACATTTAGTTGGAGCACATTTAATTAGATTTGTAAAATTATGATTAGATACCTTTGGAATGAAATAATTTAATCACCCCATCCTTCACATTCACAGCTGAAATGGAGTCTTTGCAGCCTGCCAGCAGCCTACACTAATGGGCGTGAGGGAAATGGGCTGAGCTGTGGAACTTCAGAAGCCCAAGGAGCAAGACTATTAGTTCAGGAAATAATCAATTGATTGAAGTTATGATTGCCCTTTTAAGTTCTGTGTCTTGTGGTTCATCTAGGTAATTCTCAGTAAGAACATTTCCACAAGACTGGTAGATTTAGGGGGCGATAACTTCTCTGGGTCTTTTAAAGCATTTGTATTTTGATTATGAGACCTTGACATGTGGCCTTTCTTCATCGATGTGTGTTGTATATGTACAGGCTGCCCCTGTTGAGTAGAAGCTTGACTTTATTGCTGATACGCAAGCTTGGTTGCTTTCAGATCAGATTTGAGGAGATGGTAGGTCAGTCCTTCAGGTGTTCTTTGTTGATTTTGGAGACATGGAATGGACAGATTCCAGTGGCTGGGGAGTGCAAGGCTGAGCCTTGTTGAGGGGACATACAGGCACCTTTGCAGGCAAGCTCTTCTTTTCCCTCACTGTCAATCTGGTTTATAGCAGAGTCAAGTTTAAATGTCCTGGACGTAATTCCTGGGACTAGCTGTTCAGGCAGACATTAAATAAATGCCTGTTTTTAAAAAACCATTCATTTTGTTACTACTCTCCAGTGTCAGCCCTACAGCAAACACCAGTAAGTAAGTCTAAAGTAGCCTTCAGCCTGGATAATGATGACAGAGCTACCTGTGGTCGCAGTTCCTGGATACAAACTCTGTTGGTTTTACAAAGGACTCTAGAATGGAATGAATTTCCTCAGGAAATTCTTGTCCCCAGAAGAGCTCCAAGGCCCTAGAGGCCTAGCTTCTCCTTTTAGCACAGATGGTTGCTGAAGTGAATTACCCAGGAATGGGGTAGGGTGAGTTGTTGCCACACTCGGCATAGTGGCTGTCAGATTCTGACTTGTTCCCTCATTCTTCTTTGTCTCCTGTTTAAAAGTGATAGGGCAAGTCCATGGCCACTGCTGTAGGTGCTGACTGATACATAGAAGGCTTGCTCCAGTCTGGCCTCCCGGCACCTTCCTGTCTCCTGCCCAATGACTCCTTGACAGTGTGAAGGCAGGCAAGTTTTCCATCAATGTGTAATTTGAAGTTTCCCTTTGTGCCTAAGACTAGTTCTAGTTTCATAGGATTTTGACTGTTTACACTAACAAGGAAAAAGAACTTATATTTTTAAGTTTTGAAATACTAGAAGGGCAGGTTAACTCCAGGTGTAAATTTTTAATATATCTGTGACAAAATTCTTACTGTATAAATTATGTTCGCATGTGCATGTGTGCATATACATATGTGTAATATATATGTGTGTGTATTTGTGTTTGTGTTTACATGTGTGTACACATGTGTGTAGGCATGTATGTGTAACTTCGGTTAAGCTTGGCTTTTTACTATTTAAATTTATATTTTTCACTGTATTCAAACTTTTCATGTTTGAATAATTTTTGTTTTCAAGATATTTATTAAAGTATAATTATATCATTTCCCTGTTCCCTTAACTTACTCATGTTTGACTCTTGTAAGAATATTACTGTGCACTGAAAATAGCTTCCTAGAAATCTTACTCTACATTACAAATGAAATTTCTGTTTTCCTTGGCAGGCCATGATATGAATAAAGAGTACACAGTAAGTATACAAATGAAGCAATGCCTTTTATTTTCAAAGACCTCAAACATGAGAAGTGGAGGCCAGAACTCAACACTGTTTCATATTTTCACACTTTACATTGGGTACTGTTGTTGAGCTCAATGTCAGGAGCTTCTGCCCACACTTAAGATGGCAGCCAGAATTAGGTTTGGTGAGATAAGTTACATGTTATAGATTGTGATGGAATTCATAGGATTTACTGGGCTAACATTCAGGATTACACAGCTCTTTTTAAGTGGGGGAAGTTGTCTTTATGGGAGTTGTTTGTGTTCTTAGGATGGACGAGACCAGGTCTCACAACACTGGGAAGTGACTACCTGTGTTCTGGAAGCTAAACCCACCCATCTGTGAATGTGGGTCCCGTTGAAAATGCCATAGGCATGCAAGCAGACATAAAGACTTACGTTTGCACGTGGGTGGCTTTCCTCTGTTGCTCCACAGGCCATCTTCTTGACACACAGCAGTGGCTTGCTGACTGGCATCCAGCTTGAAGCCTTCATTACATTCATAAGTCACTTTACTGTCTAAGGTGAACTCATTGCCTGTGAACGAGCCATTTCCTGGAGCCTCTGGAATTCCACAGGACACAGCTGAAAGGATAAGCAAGAAAAACAGGCTTACCTTACAAGACTTCATTAAAATTTGTCTCTTATTTTTTCATCTCCGAGACAGATTTATTAATTGTGTTCTTCATGTCTGTCAAAAGTGCACACATTTTCAGAATTTTTAAGGATGCAAAAGATTCCTGAGAAAGAGTGGAAGGCTTATTGAAATGGTAGAAACTGGTTTAGGGTCAAACACTGTATCAGAGGGATACTGGAGGGATTGGGTGATGACTTTCATGTAGACACAGGCTAGTCACAGCGTGATTTTTATGCTGTGTGTTCAAGTAACAATTATACATTCTACCTCGGCTGACTGTGGAGAAGACAAGCGCAGGCCATGTCTTTACTATTTCATCAATAGCTTTGATAATCAAGACCCACAGGAATGAGGCATGAATGCACAGTTTCCCACCTCCCTTTCCTCTCCTCTTTCCCCAATTTCTTTTCTTCAATGCAGAGGTTCTTTTAAAAGATGCTGTGCACTTCGCTTGGCAGGCCCTTCACCGGCTTCTGTGTCAGGAACATGGTCTCCATTGTAGAAACAAGGTGTGGGGATCTTTAAGAGTTGAGGGGCCTCAGGAAATCCTCATCCTGAAAGCAATTGCCTTCTCCTGGGACCTAGAGTAGTTCTCCTGAGCTAAGAAAGCTGTTGAAGGAGCAAGTCGGGCTCCTCCAAGTTCACTGTCTTCTTGACTCATTCTAGGATCAGTTTCTCTCAAACAAGCTCCCACCATGATGCCTCCTGATATGCAGGGGATTCTCACCAGTGGTGACCCTACTCCATGCCACTTTTAGAAGTCCAGAACTGTGAGCCACATGGTGGTCTTTTCTCATAAATTACTCAGCCTTGGGAACTTTGCTATATGAATACAAAGGAGGCTGGTACAAAGGTAAACGATTGCTTAAGCTCAGCAGTGCATCCAAATCAAAGCTAATAACTTCTGAATTACCTGAGAAATTACATTGACTAAGTTGTCTTCTGACACACACACACACACACACACAGATGAATTAAAAATGAATGTTTAGTTTTAGATATCAAGTTTCTAGAAAACTCAAGCTCTACAATTTCTCATATGTTGGCTTTTCTTTACTTTTGATAACTTCACACATGTGCAGTGTGCTGGACACGAGAGCATGACACTCTCACACTCCCTCTTCTCCCACTCCTTCTGAAGTCTTTCTTCTTAGACAGCCCCAAGTTCCTCTACCTTCTCCCCTTCCTCCCTTCCTATTTTCTCCTCCTCTTCTTTTTTCTTCTCATCTTCTCCTCTCCTCTTCTCTTCTCCTCTTCTTCTTCTTCTTCTCCCCCTCCTCATTCTCCACCCTGTCTTCCGTCCCCTCTTCTTTCTCCTTTTGACTTTGGGGTTTGGAAACACTGTGTTTTACTGGAGCTGCCATGGCTATATACCAGGATATCTTTACAGGCAGGGCCACTTGCCACTTGCAGCACCACTGAGTAAAATCATTGCCTTTCTCCTAGCAACCATGAACTACCAATAGATTACTGAAAACAATGGGGCCTTGTCACCTCCTCTTCCATTCATTGTAGAATATACTGAAGGACTCGCTCTGGTGCAGGTCTGGAGCAGGAAGCCACAGCTGCCGTAGGTTCAAGGGCCCCACCATATTTTGAAGACAATGTCTCACAGAATTCCTCCCTTCCCTACAGCTCTAACATTCTTACTGACCTCCATTTCATAATCTCAACCATCTGAAATATCTCTTTTAAGAAATATAATATTGACTCATAAAACACCTCATGCTTATGCTTAACCATCATTTTGGGGAAAATGTTCAAAATAATAACTCAAGTTCGTTTTTTTTCCCTCAAACCACTGTTCTGTCCAAGAAACCTATAGACAAGATATCTACTTGCAGCCTTTTTGGTATTTGAAAACTGATCATCTTTATTGAATGTAGAACATGTCATGGATTTTGTCCTTTTTAAAAAGTTCTTTTGTATCTCATTATGTTGCCATGTTTTCATTCCCCACCTTATAGCTCCATTTCTCCCAGATAACCGTGTGCCTATCCTTCAAATCCTAATGTTCCCCTGACCTTAACTACATTATACCATGCGCAGTCCCCACTTCCTGTAAGATTCTTACTTGGGGGCAAGCATAGAATGAAATGACATCTCCTGCAGGTTACGTGGGAAAGATAACATCCCACAAGCTCATAGGGAACGCTCATAAAAGGGGCTCTTACCCAGGGGGCCAAGTCAGACAGGCTTACAGATGATTCTCTTCAACCTAAAATCTTTCAAAGGATAGTGAACTGTGCTTTGGAGGACTCCGGAGAATCCTCCCTATGTGGTCTGTTCAGTAATGAGCAGTCTGCTTTGAGATTTGAAGTACAGTTTCTATCCCCAGGAGAGTGTTCATTAAAGGAGCTGGGGTGAGGGCCACTGCTGACTCTCCAGCCTTCAGTTGCTTGCTTTCTGCGATTCTTTGCTCTGTTCAGCCCATGGGATTATACGTCTAAGACTCTGAACATTGTCTTCCGTATTTAAACCACTAGTTAAAAATAAATGTTCCTACTCTATCACTCTTCCGAAAAGACCTGCCAGTGGTTCACAACTCACTGAGAGGAGCATCCGGGAACACTTGGTGGAGAATCTCTCAGGATGCTCCTGCAGTCCTCAACATTTTCTGCAGAAATGAGAAAGATCTGGACCAAAGTTTAGAGGTGTGAAGCCTAATCCTGCATATTCCCAGAGCCAGTGATGTTCTTGGTCGTATCACCTCTCTGAACTTCCACAGACAAGACAGTCCAACAGCATTGTCCGTAGATTCAGAAAATTATATGGAGAGGGTTTTAGAGCTCATATTCCCATATACCAACATTGTTATAACCAAAAGTGTTAGGGACATCCATTGATAAATCCTCTGGGACAGTGGAAATGTATTCCCCGTATATTATCATGTTATTCAACACTTAACACATATTGAGAGTTAGAATTAATCACTACTGTGCATTGTGAATAACATAGATTTTAGAGCTATTGTGCCCTTACTGGATTTCTTCTATTGTTGTTATGATTTATTTTTATTTTAGGTGCAAATATGTCAGTGTACCATGTATGTACCTGGTACCCAAGGAAGCAAAAAGAAATTGTTAGATCTCTGGGACCAGATACGGACGAATGTGAGTTGCCATGTAGGTGCTGGGAATTGAATCCCAAGCCAGTAGTCTAAACCACTGAAACCTTTTTCTCGCCTTCCTTTCCTGAATTTTTATGACCCATTCAAAGCTGTGATAGGTCTCATATCTCAGGTACTAGATGCCTCTTGGTTATGGACCTCAGGCTACTACCCCCGAACGCGCAGATTTATTTTCCTGTCCAATATCAAGAAAGCAGTATCCTACTGATTAAGGACACACAGGTTAAAAATAACTTTTCAAAATGCAGTCCTAAAAACTAAAAGGCCTCAGTACAACTGATCATTTGTTTGCAACGTTCCTGAGGCTTCTTTGCCTATTTTCTCCTTAGATTTCTCGAGTCCCTTCTTTGAGTAGTTAGTGAGGAATAAACCTTGTGCTTGAAGCTTAAGTGCATCCCATGGGCATTCAACATCAATGGTTTGTGAGGCACAAAAGGAAACCCATAGCAGATGAAGAGAGGCAGATAGAAGCCCCCAAATCCATTACAGGCCATGAGAGTATGACTGCTGGAATACGCAGGGCCACAGGCTAGTCTGAGAAGTGTCCTTCCCTTTGTTACGAGAGCTGAAGATAGTTTCTGAGAGCAAGGATGGATAGAGGGAGCCAAGAGTGGGGTTTGAAGAACCTAAATTATACATACGAGCTGTTCAAAATCCATGGGCAGTGTGACAATGGTCAGTTGTACAGTAGGATAGACCAACAAGTAGGTGAGAGGCCACTCAGCTGTTCTCAACCACTTGAAAATGTTTAGCACAAGATAGCCCAAGGACAAAATAAAAAACAAACTGCAACAAAGAAAATTACCACAAAAGACTCTTCTAGTACACTCAAGCAAGTGGTTGGTTACAAAGACTCTGGGCTTGTCTCAGAGTCTCTAGGACATTTGTGTAGGTAGTTTACATAACATGAAACACAGGTAACACGGTTGTAAAACGCAACTGCTTCATCTTCCTTCTGGTACGAAGCCACAGAGAAGTATAGGTAACAAACTTGGAAAGTAACAGTTATTCCTTAGGAATGCAATCAAAATTTTAACCCATAGAAAGCAAGTGTCTAAGGACAGATAGGCAGAGGAATTTAACACACAGGTGAACACTTGAGTTCAAGCTCCAAATCCAGCATCTCAGGAGCGGCTTCCCAGAGCTCATGTACCATGGGCAGTAATAATTCATGTAGGGAGAGCATTCATGGTGCTGGTATGTGGTTGCCATGAGGTATTGAGAGGATCACACTCTGTAATACTGATCACCCAGAGTTTCCCTCTGCTAATGCCTTGGGGCCTGAAGCTATTTGTCTATGGCTTTCACAAAAATAAACATAATAACTGTATTAGAAGCTAAAAAAATAGGAAATGTAATTGAAGATGGCAGTGGACAGGCCCCCATGGTGGTAATGAGCTATGATAGTCACTGTTAGAAACAGCCTCGTGAGAACTCAAAACAGAAACATGTAGGCCAGCAGGATGGCTCAGAGAGCAAAGCTGCTGCTACTCCTAACCCCCTGAGCTCTATCCTGGTGACTATGATTGAAGGAGATAACACCTATAACACCTGCAATTTGTTCTCTGAAAAAAAATATATACGCATATATACATATATATAGACATATATATAGACATATATATCTATATATATATGAATATATATATAGATATATATACTCTCTTTCTCCTTTCTTTCTCTTATACACACACACACACACACACACACACACACACACACAATAAGTGCTGCTTTTCGTAAACACCTAGGAATGGAACCTTGGTGTTACCTAGCAATTCGACTTCTGAGTTTGTGCCCAAATACAGGGTCTAAGAGCTACAACCATGTACTCACAATCTTTCAGTAGCATTGTTCACAGTCACTAAAATATAGAAGCTGCTCAATTCTCCACTAATGGATGCATGGATAGCATAAAATGCCATTGATGTATACATAGTACTCAGCTTCCGGAAGGAAGGGTATTACAAGACAAAACCCAACAGAGATGATCCTGGGTGCAGTGTGGTGAGTGAGGAAGCTCGCAATGAAAGGGAAGAAGCTGCTCATCTACTAACAGAAGGGCCTTGAATAGAATGTTCGGAACAGGGAAGAATTTTAATGTCCAGGGCTGGGGTGGGGGTCAGGCATTATATTTCAGTGGGACAAATTTCTGCATGAAGAAAACATGTTAGAGTGGCACAGTGGTGATGGTTGCATGGAATTATAGGTGGATTTAGTAGCATTAATCTGGAAACTTATATCCTGGGATTTTACTGTGACAAAATCGCAATGTTTCCTGATACAGGTACATGGGTTGGCTGATAAGAGTCAGACATAGAACAGTGGGATCATTCCTTTTTAATGGACAAGCGAAACTGTGACTCAGCATTCAAGCAAACGAATACAGTCTTCTGTTTTTCTCTTACATGCATGCGAGCTCTGCCCCCACACATGTATGTGTGCCTGGTGCCTGACAGTCATAAGTCATCATATAGGTGCAGGGTATTGAGCCCAAGTCCTCTGGAAGAGCCACTGAAATCTGGATGCTCTTAACTGCTGAGTTATCTCTCTAGCCCCACCGAACACCAGTTTGGGATAATTACCTTTGAAGGGCATAATAAATTCTCGAAAATCACTGGCCTGGAAATTTGTCTGCATTTTAATAAAATAAAGATTAGGACTTATAATGTGGACATAAGCATGACTGCAAATTTTGAAAGGCTCTTGTGATTGACAGGACAACAGAAGAAGACTCATGCAGAGAGGAATGCCCCTACACTATTTCCTAACAACTGTTGCTAGCAAATCATATGGTTTTTCCCCCAGAGAAAGCTCTACTGATTCTTTTAGGAGCTATAATTACCAGTCCTTGAAAATGCAGAGAGTTTAAGCCACTAACCAAGGAACTCAGTGAGTGGGACTGAGCAGCGTCCAACTGACTTCCAGTATAAAGGATCAAAAGTCTGCATTGTGTTTTTCCTGTACCTGGAGGAAGAAGCTTCTAGACAGGTAATGTTCAAGGGGGAGTCTGCTCTGTTCCTACTGAAATCATGGAGGCTCCAGCACTGCTCACTTCTTCAGTGAGTCAGGCCAGCTGCTACCCGGTGAGAAGATGATAGTAAATGCGGTCAGGCCAGAGGAGCATTCCTAGGATGTTAAGGGAGGACATGATGTTGGGTTGTCTTAGTTTATAAACCAAAGCAGGAGAGGTCTAGTCGAGAACAACAGCAACAGAGGAAAGGGAGAAAATCGTAGCTACATGTGAGTGTAGTGAAGGATAGGTGATAGGTTATAGGTAGATATCTGGAAGAATGGATGAGATGATAGATAGATAGATAGATAGATAGATAGATAGATAGATAACTAGACAGGTAGAGAGATAACTAAATAGGTATCTGATAGATAGATAACAAGATAGATGATCGATAGGGGGCAATAGTGACATGGATAAAGAGATGACAATAGATAATTGATAGATAAGATATATGCATAGATAAATAGAAGACAATAACTACATGGATAATTAGATGGCTATGGATGGTTGAATAAGTTATAAGTAATTAATAGATAGCATCAACACATAAGTAGATGGGCATAGTGATTGGTGAGTGAATGAATGGATGGGTGAGGAAGAAATATATGGATAGGAAGGAAGATGGATACCTTCAAAGATTCTCATGAAGAAATATACAACTGAATTAAAATACAATGACAAAATTGGAAAGTCATACTCATTGTTGACAGAGAAGTGACAAAATGATACCATTCAACACTCAGGTCTCATGATGGATGGACAAGTGTAGAGGATGGTTTCCATAACTTCAAAGGCATTGGACACCTGTCCCATCAGAGTCCCATAATCACTCACTAAGTGAAGAAACCGAGCACTGCAGAATCACCATTTCATCGTTTAAAGGAAAAAGTAACTATGCATGGGCCTGCAAATTCTGTAATTGTTAAAGGATAATTCAAAGAATGGGGGCTGAGGATAGCTGCCCTCCATCCCAGTCTGATGGCTACAGCTTCTCTTAAAATAGACAAAGTATATGCATCTGAACACACATGCTTAGTTTACATAGACAATGTATGTTCAACAGAGTAGTTCTTTGAAAATCCTAGATTTCAGTTTCCCTTGACCTTTGCCTCATTCAGAGAACCTGAGAGGCCAATGCAAGTGCGTGCATAGGCAGTTGGGGCATAGCCCATGGCTTGTGCAAACCCACTCTGCATTGAGCTGGAGTGAGATGTCATCCCATGGTCTCTGGAGATGTCCTGACTCTTGACTAGTTGAGTTGTGAGTCTTTTATATTTTTCTGACCTAGTTTCTGAAAAAAATTTCCAATGGAAACACTCAAGATTCTAACAGTAAAGCATCCTGCATCATCTCCCTGACAGACACCATTTTTCAGGGTCAACATGAAGTGTATAGAGACTGGAATCTGTTCATCAAGGTCCCAGCAGAGAATGCAAATTCCGAACACTGCAGAATAGTGGAAACTATGCACTTCTAACTGCACAGAAAATTGGAACTCCCCATTTAAGCTCACTTATCCAATGTGAGGCTTTTGGCCCTACATCTTTGGAATGAAGGACTAGTTAGTAAAAGTTCATCAAAGTGATGACTTTACTATTTTGTGATTAACTTCAGCAGGAGATATTGGTGAGGTGTTGTTGAAAGTATAATTAAGTTAGTAACAAGGAAGAAGGGAATGAAACATAAATCTAGAATGTTCCCTGGCCTGACCAACATCTAGGCTCTTCTCTCTTGTTTTCTTTGTTTCCATTGAAAACTCAGAACCTGGCCCAGAGCACAAAGGTCACTGACAGATTATGTGATGACAGCCTTCACTATCTCTAAAAGGGACATTTAGAATAATAATCAGAGATCTTTTGCCAACAGTGTCCATGGCAAAGCCCTTGACTGTATGTGAATGTAAGGAGGTTATCAAAAGTTCCTCTCCCTTCCTCTCATGCTACTACCCTCTTCAAATTCCTGTCATACCCTCTCATCTTTATGAGGTAAGCCTCCCATGCTTAGCCTCACCCAGTGTCCTCAAAGCAAGTCTACTTGTCTTAGGATGACCACTTCAGCCTTCCTTGATGGTCAGTCTTGATTTAAGCCATGGGAAGTGGCAGAGGCCATGGAGAGAATCCATGTTTGGCAAGAGAAAAGTCAGAGGGACAAAGACAGAGTGGTGTTTATTGCCAGTTGACATAGTTTAACAGTTAATTGAGAGTGCAACAGAATAAAATAAGATGAAGCAATTTTCTCTCTGTAATAATGTTAATATAATTGAGGTCAATGTTATCCATTCATTATATCACATCACTTTATACATGCTACTGTATGAAACCTGAGCAGGACTTTGCTCATCAACACTCCTAGGGAAGCTATAGGAAAGGCACGGGAGAGTGATACTGCTTAGTGAATTAGACACGGGAGCATTGCCTTTGCTCAAAGAAATACCTGCCAAGTGCACCCAGACAATACTAATATTATTTTTATGTGTGAAAATATGAAAAACTCAATAAATTAAATAATAACACTTTATTTGGTTTACTGTCATATTTATTATTATACACATATTTTATAATTATTAAGTAGTTTTTAAGGTTCACTTTGTGCGTGTGTGTGTGTGTGTGTGTGTGTGTGTGTGTGTGTGTGTGTGTGCATGTGCCTAATCTATGTGTGTGTGTCACATATAAGCAGACCCCAGAAGAAGATCTGAGATCCTTTGGAACTGGAGGTACAGAAGATTGTGAGCTGCCATGTGGTTGTTAAGAGGCAAATCCACATCCTCTGTGAGAGCAGCCAGTGCTCTTAACCACTCACCCATATCTCCAGCCCATAATTACAAAATCTTAACATTACTATTTTATAACAGGTCCTACTATGTAAGTGTGTTTTCTTTCTGTTACTTGATTAACCACAGTGGTGTGAAACACTATACATGTAAGTCCTTACAGTCATCTTCCTTTTACAGGGATATTTTGTATATATCCTAATGCAAGCTTAGGTGGGGTCAAGGCAACTTTAATCTCATATGCCTCATGCTGAACTTTTGCTCCTTCACCTATAGCGCAGTTCTCCCCTGTAACAAGTAAGATAATAAAATAGTTTGTTGTCTCCTTTCCCCTGCTCTTCATCATTGGGTAAGTACCACATTCCCCAATAGTCATATTCTCTGTACAAACCTGAACTAAAAATGTGATCTTAAGACCTGATGTTATTGAAGAATTTCAGGTCAACTCCACTGCCTTATAAAGCAGAGTTTTCTGATTTTCACTCATTAATTAAAAAATTACATTGGTAATGGCTTCATCCTCTCTGCCAATTATATCTTAGAACATGGGAAAATCTAACATTTCCTCTGGATAGCAAATTTCATATTTTGATCATTTCCCTGGGCAGCTACTTCAGCCCTTGTTAATGTTTAGGTTAATTAAGATCCGTATCTCTGAGATGTAAATTTCCTACTTCAATCTACCAAGAGCGTGCTTGGATTTAATGAAATTTCCCTATGTGCCCTTTCTAAATTCTTATGTCCATGTAACTTTTGACCAACACATTGTGTGTGTTGGTCTAGCGGTTAGTTTGAATTTCTGAATTAAGACCCCTTCTCTGTTTGTGTTCATGCGTGAATGTATGAGCGCTTTTTACATTAATTATTTGATTTGATTTCTTCTGTTGCTACTGGTTCTTAGAAAACTGTTTATTAAATAAAGGTCACTACTCCATGCTCATCCTAGTTAAGATACAGATATTGAGATAATTATCAAACTTACTAGGGACTAAAAAAATAAATAAGACAATCTCTAAACAAATATCTAAAAGATATCGAAAAGCAAAAGCAAAACCAATCTCTCAGGCCTTCTCTTCCTCTCAATCTCTCAGCTTTATCTGAGAGGAAAAATGTCTCTGTACTGTGGCCCGTGCAATGCAGATAGCCAAAAACTACTCCGAGCAACGCAATCAGAAATAAGTGGCTGGTTCATGCTCCACTGGAGGAAGAAGAAACCTCAGTGGAAGTGGCTGGTACCAGGGCACTCATGAAACTAGACACTATCAGAATCCCACTGATCTGCTCCTAGACCTTGGTTCCCATCTAGGGTGTAAAAAAAATGCTCAGGACTTCAAAACAGAATCAGAAGGCAGCTGAACAATACCAAGCTGTGTGCCATCAAAGCCAAACGTGTAATATTATGCCAGAAGGTGCTCAGCTAGCTCATTACATACATAGCACATGCTTGAGGAACACGGAGGGGAACATTTCAAAAGAAGAATAAATCATATATTTCCTCTTCCTCCTGGTATCCTGAATGTTAGATATTTTCCCCGAGGGGGTCAAAAGTTAACAAAGTCTATAATATTGAGTGAAAAAGCAGGGTCATGAACCAGGTGTTGGCAGTTTTTATATTTTCATGTGTGAATTTTTAATAAAAATGTGGAGTGCAAGCATTAACACAAGTCAAAATGTCTCGGGGAGCACGTCTCAGTAGTGCTACTTTCTGGTGATTATAATTGAACCTGTGAAATATTCCTGGACAATGCTAGTAGATTTCTCAAAAAGTAACTAAATTTCTACTGATATCATTCAGCCAATCACTGCATTCTTTAACTGTGTCTCCCTGCATGGACGCATACATGAATGCATGTTATTGTCTAGTTTCTGTTTCTGTAAGTTTGCTATTAAAATACATTAAACTATTGTTTTAGGGTTTCTAAACACAAAACGTCATGACCAAGAAGCAAGCTGGGGAGGAAAGGGTTTATTCAGCTTACACTTCCACATTGCTGTTCATCACCCAAGGAAGTCAGGACTGGAACTCAAGCAGGGCAGGAAGCAGGAGCTGATGCAGAGGCCATGGAGGGATGTTACTTACTAATTTGCTTTCCCTGGCTCGCTCAGCTTGCTTTCTTATAGAACCCAAGAGTACCAGCCCAGAGATGGCACCACCCACAATGGGCCCTCCCTAATTCACTAATTGAGAAAATGCCTTATAGGTGGATCTCATGGAGGCATTTCCTCATTTCCTCGAGGGAGGTTCTCTGTGATATCTTCAGCTTGTGTCAAATTGACACGCAAAACCAGCTGGTACAGCTATGAAAACAACAAATAAACAGGTGGCCTCAATCTATTTATCTTGCTAAGGTTCTGGACCACATATCTTCTTCTGAGAGAAGTGTAGTTTGATTCTTGATGGCACATGTCAATTGGATATTCCAGGTATCAAGGTATCTAGGGATAAACCTAAATCCTAGGGTCCTGTGGGCATTCCTATAACCCCATCATGGCCACAAAAGGGAAAACGTCACTTGGCCTGCTTTCAGGTTGATTCCTCCAACTGTACTATGTATGTTGGAAACCACATGGAAAAAGCCATTGTTGGCCTCATGGACCACATCCATTTCCTCAGAAGCTCTGATTGATGTCTGCTGGCTCCCATGGAGAGAATGTTTGGTACAATGTCTTGTCCTGACTCTATCACATCCAGTTGTCTGCAAACACTGGACAGTCCACTTGTCTTGGTGATTCAACTTTCAACCCTTCGAGAATCTTCCAAAGCCTACTCCCCGAGCACCAAACATTTATTCATAGGTGCCCAACAGGGTGTGTCCCTCTGTCCCCTGTGGAACTGACTCCCATTCAGACTGTAGTACAGCTCTTCCTTCTAGAGGGCCTGGAATTTGTAAACCATCAGTTTTGTAAGTAAAGGTCACACTGTCCCTTTCATGAGAGCCCATCAATTATTCAGTGGCCTACACTGTACCCAGGCTTTTGACCATCTTCACTCTTGGTCTTTTATTGCATTCAAAGTCATCACTATCAAAGTCCTGCATGCTAAATCAAAAATTCTGCGTGGCTCTTCTCTTTGTCCTGCCCATGCTGCTCCCCACCCTTTCCCATGCTGCAGAAATGGAAGACAAATGCCAGGTCCTTTTACTCACCTTTACATCTTTTAATATATGCTATATAACATGCTTACCTGTCCGTGGCAAGCACTGCTAATACAGCACAGAACTTTCTTTCATGCTAGGGTCACAGCTGATCTCTGTAGCCAGTTTCAACCTGGGGAACTCATAATCCTCTCGTGATTAAAATTCTTTCCCTAGACACTTTGTCCAGCTATCTTATGAGAAATGACTTTGCGCACATACCCTCACTATTACCTCAATCATGAGGCACATTTGTCCTACTTGTCTGTGCTAAGCAGGGGCAGGGGAAACACATTATTTAATTTATCACAAGATACAGGGAAATGATGACCCCTTGGGGAAACTCCTGTGCTAGGATTTGCACCCTGGTGAGCGATAGAACTGTACTTTGAAGCTTGGCCTGAACTTGACCACTCCCATCCCTCCAAATTTTGTCAGACATGAGGTCGTTAGTCAGAACTAGTCTCTAGTTGACGTGTTCTCAACTCACACACTAAAAGTGGATGGAAAAAGTGAAGACCTATACAAGAGGACAGATTATGTATGGCCTGGCTTCCTTCCTGGTTTCTCGCAGAAAGAATTCAGATCCCACAGTCTATTACCATGCAGAAGAGGAAGTTGCCACCTGCTCAGCTTCTTAAGGGTCTTCACTTTAGACCAGTCAGCAAGTGCTCACTGAAAGCCTAGTGACACCAATAAGTCAGTGTTGGCATCATATGACAGTTCCTCTTTCAAAGGGACCTTTTGTAGCTGGTGCTTTGGAAGGACTTTAGGCCAACACTTCCATTTACTGCTTCAAACGAAACAGGCGAGGGATTGTCTGTTCTGGAATTATAGATTATGAGGCCAAACCTCAGGCAAGAACCCGTGCAGGTCCACACCCTTAGAAGCCTCGCTCAGGAAAGCATGGGAGTAACACACTTGACTCCTAGAATAGCCGCTAGTTCAGACCTGCAAGATGAGTGAGGCTGGTTCCATCCTGATCCACAGTCAGTGCAAGGACCTCACTTTACATTTTACTTATTGGGATTTCAAAATCTGGGTTAAAAGGGGTTTTGATGCATATTGGTGCAGTTTTGAGCATGGCTCATATACTATCTATAATCTATTTTTACACACACACACACTCACACACACACACATACACACACACACATACACACACACACATAGAAAGAGAGAGTGGCCCACATGTTATCATTTTAATATTGCATTTAAATGTCCATTAATTTCTAAATAAATCTATATTTCTAGAGCTACTGAGCTATTCCCAGAAAAAGGTCATTATAGAAGTAAATTTACATATGAAATTGAAGCCAAGGATCACAATTAACCCATGTGGTTATGTCCATATGCAAAAAAAGTTATGACTTATTATATAAGCCTATTAATTAATCAATTATTTAGCTACTCCAGGGCTTCAAATTGAATTCTTTAGCTATGTAAAGGATGCTTTGTTATTAACTTTTTTAAAATTATGTTTTATTGGCTTTTTAAAAATTGGATTATTTTTTAATTTACATTCCAAATGCTATTCCCTTTCCTGGTTTCTCAGACATAAGCCCCCTCCCCCATCCACCCCCCCCTTCCTGCTTCCCTGACATTCCCCTACACTGGGGGTCCAACCTTGGCAGGACCAAGGGCTTCTCCTTCCATTGGTTACCAACAAGGCCATCCTCTGCTACATATGCAGTTGGAGCCATGGGTCAGTCCATGTATAGTCTTTGGGTAGTGGTTTAGTCCCTGGGAGCTCTGGTTGGTTGGCATTGTTGTTCTATGGGGTTGCAGCCCCTTCAGCTCCTTCAGTCCTTTCTCTAACTCCTCCAGCGGGGGTTCAGTGGTTTGCTGCTAGCATTTGTTTCTGTATTTGACATGCTCTGGTTGTGTCTCTCAGGAGACATCTATATCTGGTTCCTGTCAGCATACACTTCTTAGCTTCATCCATCTTATCTAGTCTTGGTGGTTGTCTATATATGCAGTGCTATTAACTTTTTAAAGGTAAAGATCCTGATCCTTCAGGAAGATGGCCATGCTGGAAGCAGGCAGTGTTTGGGATGCTGAGGTCACAGAGATAGCTGATCCTCAGATGTTCACAGTGAGGTCTCCTTGGATAGTATCGTCCGTAGGAATGCATGTTCATACAGTTAAAGAGCCGCATAAATAGAACCTCAGAAAACACAGCTCTCACACACCCATGTCTTTGGCTACCTCCACAGCCTTTAAGATAATTCTAACTCTATAAAAGTTCATTGAGATATATAGAGTTTGGGTCTGGTAATTTCAGTGGGCAGTGTATATTTGTGTGCAATGTGATTTTTAAATGAATTAGAACGGATAGAGTTCTTAAACTTATGAGTTATTAAAGATATACAGTCATTAACTACTCTAGAATATTAGCAAATTCCCAAGATCAAACTCTCACCTATCGATAAGAGAAATCACTTCCATCAAAGATGTGTCTATCTCTGAACAAATTAAGACCTGGCAACAGATAACAATGGTGTATGTCTTAGAGTCTTGATTTTGAGAACAAAAGCTTAATTTTGCCATTTATGGGCAAGACGGTTTCTCTACTTTGTTGCCCTTGGAAACGCTTGCAAAGTGCAAGTTGAAAACAAAGGGAGACAAGCCCATAGCAAAGCCCAGGCTCATACAAGGCTCTGAGCATCAGCTTTCAGATAAACAGCTGTGCGGCCACTCTACTGTTTAACAGGGGCAGCGTGAAAGTGTGCTCTGTGATGCTCCCGTTTAACTGCATCTCCGAGATAGTGCAGGAAATCTCGGCTCCCGCACAGGCTGCTCCTCGAGATGAAGATCAGTGTGTTGATAACAGAACGGCTGCTTGGCAGAGTTTCTTGCTCTGAGGCAGGAAATGAAGGCTGCAGGACAGGAGATATGCCTGGCTTTATCAGGGAGGATAAAAAAACCAAGACAGTTTTGCTGAGAGAAATCATTTAAAAGGTCAAGTTAAGAGAGAAAAATAACCCTCACTTCTCAGAAACCCATGGATGACACCTGGTCTGGTGTTCCGTCCTTCCCAGACTGTCAAAATGGAAACTGTGTGAGCCCACTTTTTAAGGATAGGCCATTATGGATGAGGAAGCCTGGGTCCTAGCCCTGTCATTTGGGAAGCCACAAGTTCCAAGTAATCCTAGAGCAAAGTGCTGCAGGAATCCCCATCCAGCTCCAATGACAGTAGCTACTGTCACATTATATTGGAAGGTATAGTCTCTCTCAGTGCTTACGTTTTTCAATATTCTGACAGTCAACTATCAAAACTCCCATTTTACAGAACAGGAAAAATATTAGGTCACCAAGTATTCCCTCGACACCAAGGAAACAGGACTTCTCCATGTCTCACCTGACTCCTCATTCGAGTAACACTCCTGCCAACGTACAGGATTCACTAAGACCAGAAGCAAAGCAAAGCTGAGGAAAACAGCCAAGACCAAAAAGATTCTGGTACCACATACACCATCTTAAGGGCACTTATGTGATTCCAAATACTTGTGAAGATACGAACGTGTTTCTTTGTTTAAATTTTGCAAGTGGACAAGTGACCCCAGTGCCACAGTCATAAAACACTGAAAGCAAATAGGAAGCATTATTTTTTCTTGTCCATGTAGCCTCCTGTGGAAGAATCCTTTAGCACTCCTAGTAGGTCAAGCTATTGGGCACTACCTTCCCGTTTATCTTACATTAACAGAGACATTCTGAAAGCGAGAACGGAAACCAGGATAAGGTTCTGATAACATTGATATGTTATCATACAAACATGATTCGTGTCCAATACGGTGTCACCCGGCTCATGTAAGAGGTAAACGGGACTGCTGATTCTACGATCCATTCATAACTTATCACTGGCTTTCAGAGGCTGAGTGTACTGGGAACAGAAACCCCATTAAGACCGAACTTTGAGAAATTTGCCACCTCAAACCCTTGAGTCTACATTAAGATCTTTTACATGAAAATTTAGTTTCTATGCATCTGATATAAAGTTAAAAAATGAAGCAATGAATAGCCTAGTAAGAGCACCAGTGGAAGGGGAAGCCCTGGGTCCTGCCAAGACTGAACCCCCAGTGAACGTGATTGTTGGGGGAGGGTGGCGGTAATGGGGGGAGGATGGGGAGGGGAACACCCATAAAGAAGGGGAGGGGGAGGGGTTATGGGGATGTTGGCCCGGAAACCGGGAAAGGGAATAACAGTCGAAATGTAAATAAGAAATACTCAAGTTAATAAAGATGAAAAATAAATGAAATACTGAAATCAACATTAATAAGCCCTAGATTAAAATGTCCAAAGAAAGTAAAAAAAAAAAAAAACCAACAAAACAAAGCAAACAAACAAACGAACAAAAAAAAAGCCAAAGATGGTGGCTCAAAGGAAAAGTTTTTAGTGTAAACCAAAGAAGTTAGAATTTTTGATAGGGTATATTTGAAGTAATGATCAGATAAAGTTACTTTGACTCTTAATGGGGTGATGCCTTTTTAAAGATTCAAGATGTAGAGCACATTATAATCAGACTAACTGTAGCCACAGCCTAGGGACTGCCTGTTCATTTTCTGAATCCAGACAGTGCAGACTCACAGAGCCTTCTGCAAATGTTAGCATTGTTTGCATTATCAACGGGGAAGCTGAACTGTACCATTTTAAGCCTACTGTGATGGTAACTCTCCGCTGTCCATTTGACTGCATTTACAATCCCAGCGAGACAGACACTGAGTGTATGGCAAGAGCATTAAAAGAGAGGACTGACTTGGGAGGAAGACTCATCCTGAATTTGAGTGACTTGTTCCTCTCACGACTTGAAGGTCCATAATGAACAAAAGGGGGAAGGGCCAAGACAACTGAGAACCAGCATGTCTTTCTCTCAGCATCTTTGTTCAAGGCTTTGAGCAAGCAGCCTTGACCTCTGACCATCACGGCTGGGATACTGTTGTGATGATACGATGATACGTCCCCAGGAGCCTTGAACCAAAATAAGTCTTCCTCTCCTAAGCTGCTTTTTGTTTGGTATTTACCACATCAAACAGCAAAGGAACAACTACACGAGTATTCTTTTTTCTTATCAGCTCTAATGCACAATCTCTCTCATTTCTAAAGAACAATTAAAATCAGAACAGAGAATAGCAAGTTGGGGCTGAGTGGACGCCATCTCTTACCCTGGCAAAGCGGTGCCATCGAGTCCCACTGGTACACGCCCACTGGGTTCCGCCTGCAGGTGGCGTTGCTGTGGCCAATCATTCGATATCCAGGCTTGCAGAAATACTGCACCTTGCTCCCCAGGGCGCCTGCGGTTTTATTTAAAACGCCACCATTCTTGAGTGTAGAGGTGAGGCTGCAGTAAGGAGCTGGGTCGTGGAAACAAACACAAGGAGGTTACAAACCAACCTGGGGCACAGGCATGACAAACAAAAGGGATTTAGAAGCTGGGAAATGAACAGCAAGTATACAGGGATTTCTTCTATTTAGAAGCTTCTATGAGCCGCACAGGGTTTCTTTGTGGACCTCAAGAAACACGAGCAGGGTGTTGACTAGAGCGTGGCCAGGAAGTGGCAGATCTTCGTAGTGGGCACCCACAAGGTACCCTCAGGCTGCCAATCATAAAGACATGGGCAAGATGCGATGTGGCCTTGCTCAGGGTACCACCATTGTAACCTAAACATTCTCTACATTTTAAGAAGGGAATGATTCAAAAAAGAAAACAGGCATTGGACATTTTTCACAATCAAGAACATGAAGTTTTGTTTAGTGGTCTGACAGACCGTGCTTTGATACAGACATAAAACTTCTCACATAATACATGAGATTTGGATAAACTCTTGGTTCAAACATAAAAAAAAAATCTGTAATAGCAATAAGTATCCCCTTTTGCTAGGAGACATTTTTAAACTTAGAGATGGCTATCAGTTCTTATTTGATTATTTGTTAAATTTCATTTTTTATGTGTATGTGTGTTTTGCCTGCATGTATGTCCGTGCATTACATGTTTGTTTGGTACACTTGGGGGCCAGAAAAGGGGAGTCAGATCTTCTGGAACTAGAGTTGCAAATGGCAAGAAGTCACCATGTGGGCACTGGAAAACAAACCTATGTCCTCTGTAAGAAAGATCATCAAGTGTCCTTAGTTCGCCAGCTTTTACTTGACCAGAAACCAGGAACGGGCATTCTATGCAGTTGTGGGCCTGGGAAATACTCGGAACCAAACTTAGGTCTCCTGCGAGAGCTGAAAGTGCTCTTAATCACTGATCAGTCTCTCTAGCTCTCTTTTAAAATGGAATTAGTTTTAAAGCCATAATCTTCCACATAATGAAGGCAATATTTGGATGGCTGAAAGGTCCTTTGTCCTATTTATATATTTAGTGAAACACAATTATTTTGTCTTTGAACATCTGCTCTACTCTATTATAAACCCTAGTCAATAAATGAAAATAAAAATATAACGAAAGTTTGGAGCTGGAAAGCCCCAAGTTGCTTTCCTGAATGACCTGCTCCCCTATCTCATGTCACAAAGCCCGGGCTCATGTTGGGATGGTCCACGGCATGTGTGCCAGGGAAAGGCAATGTGCAGATGTGTAGAATGTGGTCGTATGGACCACATATTATGGGCTGGAACCTACTAGCCTACCTCTGGATGAACTCTTAACAGACAAAAGAGTCTGAATTTTAAGGGGGAAAAACCCTCTGTGTAGGTATATTACACAGATCGTATGCATGCATATACACTCATGAACATATAACGTGTGCAGGCACACCTCCATGAGAAAACAAAATTTTATGGCTGCCCATCTGATGTGTTTAGGTAAAGGTGTCTGCTGCCCCATGCATAGAATAATAAGCCTTGGGAGGTAGAAACTAGCATTTGGAGATTTTGACTCATCTCATGTGAGTGAACCTCTGCGCATTGTGACTTCCTCTACACTAACCACTTGTGCACATTGCAATAAACGCAAACTGGCTGAGAAGCCTGAGCATCCACTCTTCAGAACAAGGCTGTGGGTCCAATCCCTGCTCATGTACCGTGGCACAGACCTGAGCATCATTTCTTCCCATCTCCAGGGGAAGAATGTCTGAAAGCCCTGCCCACTGTTGTCTCAACACCACAATTTCCAAAGCCTGGCTGCTGGTGAGGTTTTCTAATCTCTTAAAACCAGAGAAGGCTAGAACCTTCCAGTCCCTAACATCTGCCTTGCCCCCAGAGGCTGATCTCCATCCTGGAAACATAGATCACCAATGGGAGTAAAGAGAGCCCTCCAGAAGACCCTGCATCAAAAGTGCTGGATGCTATCATTCGGAGGAAGACAGATCTCCATGACAACCCCATTTACCTCTCACTGGCAGGAGCTCAGAGGGTTGTACTTCATAACTGAACCGTTCCTAGGAACTAAGTCTCCTTATGCTCTCATGGGGTAACAGACACACGGGTGTAGGTTAGATTACATTGAAGACTGTACATAGGGCTTGACATTGCATTGATATACTGGGAGATTTAATTAATTTAATACAAATATCAATTTACAGACAATGATTAAATGTAGAGAAAGGATAAAATAACTCAGATTTTGATATAAAACCACACATGTATGTATGCCAAACGTAGACTTACAATGTAAGTGTTTATACAAAATATAGACTAGAATATAAAGTATAGGCATATATAAAGACAAATATATAGAATGCAACAGATGGAGTGACTTGCTAAGGACCACAGTTTATACCACGCATGGCAATATAATCAACTCTCATTTGTTCCCAATGTTAATGACGATTTTGGCTATATTACTGCAATTTGGGGCAACTGTCTTTATTGTCCTGGTACAAATTTTAATATTTATTCTTTAATTAATAAATTATACCATATTAATTAAGTTTTCTCCTAACTTTAGGGCTCTCACTCCAAGTAATTCCCTACTATGTTCTTCTTCCTGCTGGCCTTTAATTGTTAGAAGTCAGAACTTCTCCATAACCTAGACGTGGTGCTAAGATGAATGTGGTACTAAAAACCATTCATTTCAGTTGGTGTCCAGAGCCTCCTACTCACCTGCATAGCGAATCTTGAATCCTTTCTTGCTGGTTGCATGATCTGTGGACCAGCGGAGGTACAGATGGTTACTTCTGCTGGTAAAATTGGACTGTTCAGTGTGGTTCCCACTTAAGACCACTAACAAAGGACTTTGCCCAGAAGAACCTAGAGAAAACAGAGAAACAAAACTGTCAGATGTGAGCACCTACAAAATGCAGATCATTCATAGCTATTGACTAAACTGGTATACACATGTACAATATACAGCTATTTATTTTCAAAGGAAAGAAAAATACTCAAATGAAAATAATAACAAATACATACTGTGATAAGCAAACAATATAGGGGAAGGAGAAGGGGACACAATACATAAGTTACTGGTCACATATTATGGAAATGAATGAAATAAATCAGTGAAACAATGACCTTTAAAAACGAGAACATCCTTTTATTATTATAACAGCATATGCTGCCGCTATGGAAAACCAGGAATTTTCTTGCAATGTCAGTGGTGTATAAGTAAAGCCAATCACTCTGGGGAGCAACTTGATGGCACATATTAAATTTGAAGTTTTAATTCTATCAACTGTAGCACATAGGTACAAAAGTTACTTACATAGCAAATATCTTCCAACATTATTGTTCATGATAAACTTTGGACCAAACCTTTAAGTGCTGGAAATTTCATGAGGAGAAATTAAATTTATAGACTACCTAAATTTAGTAAAGTACACACATATAAATGTATATAGATTAGTCCAAAAGTAACATAAGTGCCCATTGTAGATTAGTGTCATAGTAATTCACCATCAGTCAAATGTGTGCAAGTAATTAGAATGTGGATACATGGAGAACAACCATATGATGGCCACATGAAGAGGACACACTACATGCCAACATGAGCTTCAGAGACCCAGCTTCCCTACTGGTCATAGACTACTATTCTTCAAATCTGAGAAAATATTCTCTGTTGTGTACACATTATCAGGAACTTGTTTATAGCAATCTCAAGAATACACAAGGAAAAACAACCAAGTAAAAAAGTAGAAGTTTGTGTGGAGGTCTCTAGAAATGAATCTTCTTGTTATGAAAGATGGTCCCCAAAGACTGTCTGCTAAGTGTCCATGCCCTACCAAAGAGTGACCCTACTTCATGTGGAAGTTGGCACAATATGTGTGAGGTCTTCTCATGCTGTTAAACAAGATCATGTGCCCTCTGAATGGATATGCCACTTGGAAATTAATTATCCCGAGCTTGCCATACTTGAAATGTCACTTTTAGTGACAGGCACAAGAGTCCATTTTCAAGAGTTGCTAATGCCCCACCAAATCCCTTACTATTCTCCATCTGATCTCTGTCTAGATCATAGTGTTTAGGCACATTCTGGAAAACCTGCCTCTACCTAGCATCTATAAACAATATTCTAGAAAGGAAAGATGCAGATTAGCCTGAATAGCCAGTGACGTGGTCTCAGGAGCCAATCATGACTGGAAATCAGACACTGTTCTTTACTGAGTTCTTACAATTAAAAAAGTGAGGAGAATCCACATCTGAGCTATGGAGAGTATATGCTCTGAGAAAATGGTACACACAGCTGGTATGCTCAGCTTACGTTTTCTTAGCTCATGTGATAGAGATTAGCACCCATGCTGCCAAAAATGGGCACAGTGTGAAAGGGCAGAGAAAACGCCATCACTTGCAGAAGTTCTCAATACAAAACTGTGACCTTTCTCTTTATAAAAAAAAGGTTATATTTGAAAGGAGAGGGATGCAGACCATGAGCCATTGCTAACCTGACCGAAATTTCTGATGTCTTATCCTGGTCTACTTTCTAGCTTTTGATCTTGATCATGGTCTGGTCATGATTTAGACAGCACTGGGGCTGTAAGCAATTGGGGAAATATCTGTTTGTAAGGCTTCTGCTTCTGAAATCCAGATGTGTGAAAGCATTGGCTTCTATATTTTAATTCAAACAATGCAGAAAAGTTACCTAAGCTCACAACAATAACTCACATAGTAATACTTATGATACAAATAGGATTCCACGCCTGTACTCATAAAAAAAGACAACAGCATGTGTGGCACTGCTTCTCTCTCTCTCTCTCTCTCTCTCTCTCTCTCTCTCTCTCTCTCTGTGTGTGTGTGTGTGTGTGTGTGTCTTGTTTGTTTACTTGTTTCTATATATAACACTAGAGTTTCATGTCCAATATAACAATCTGCAGAACTTGACTCCTAGAGGTCAGTCTGCACAAGTGATTTACTTCTCATGGCTCATCAAACTAGTAAAACTCACAGAAACAAGATCAATTAAAGCAATTCTTATCACTGAATACATTGTAGTTTATCTGAAAAAAATCCATAAAAACATGAGAAAGCTCTGATCTTGGCCACACATAACTGAGTATGGCTCTACTCTGCTCGGACATGATGAATCTCCTATACAAAGGAAACAGTGAGTTAGATCCATCTCAGCTGATGACCCAGCCGCCCACACTGCTGCATTAAGACGCTCATTAGAGCTATATAAAACCAGAGCACTGGGATTGAAAGTAGCATCATTGGACATCAAATTCATCTGATTTCACTATAGAAAACTGCTCTGTAAAGACATGGGCAACATTTACCACCTCGATATCCTTACAAGCCATTCATTTCATGCATTTCGAGTAAAATAGACATTTAGAGCATGAAAAGTCTTCTAGAATACTTAATTGTCCTGTGGTACCCTGACAATCTGTATAATACACACACACACACACACACACACACACACACACAGACACAGAGAGCGAAAGAGAGAGAGAGAGAGAGAGAGAGAGAGACTCAAGTGTGCACTTAACATAAGAAAATCCGATCCATAAACAATGCAATAGTGTTGTTTGAAGACCACCTGATGTATGCTGTTGTTGTAGGAAGGTGAGGAAGATGTCTGCTGCTGTAGGAACAAGTTTGACTCATCTTGGCACTGAGACATTAAGATGGTGTTTCCATTACTGTTCCTCGGAATGCTGAGACCCATACACAGGAGAGGCTTACCATCAAATACTTCCAGTGCATCAAATTGCTTTTCACTTTGAAAGGTGTCCACAAAGAGCGTAATGTTAAAGTTTGGCTCCACTTTAATACTCCAAGCACATGTCTGGGAGTTAAAATAGTTGCCTGGGTACCCAGGACTGAGAATCACCCCAGAAGACTCTGTTCGCACTTCATTGGCTGGGCATTGTGCTAAAGAGGAAAGAGATGGATAGAGGTCTGTGTTAGCACAATGAATCCGACCTTGATGGGATGCAAGACAGTCTATTGAGCTCTAACTACGTTTAATGCAGGACACAAGCACCTCCCAGTGCCATAGAGCCATAGTGAACACTATGTGCTTCTCCTGGGTTTACACGACACTAGCCACTCAATCTTTGGAACAATCTTAGGAGGCTTCATGAATTTCGTCACAGCATCCCAAGCCCCTCCAATGCAAAAGGAAAGAGAGCCCATCTTCAATAAAACAAAATGTAGCTCTTCGTATAGGAAAAAATAGTTTTATTCCGACCCTTGCTATAAGCAGATAAACAAAATCTAAATATTTGACGTGACCATGTGACTAAGTATTGAAGGAATTAAAGGAACATTGTCCAACACTCCCACACACACTTGCACTGTTTGCTACAGTTTTCTGTGAGATTCATGATCTCTTAAGTAACAATCCTTTTATGAAAACACCAAGATACTTCAAGTTGTGATTCTTTTTTTTCCCTCCGCTTTCTTCTATTTTGATTCGGCTATTTCCAGGCTAATTAAAAAAATGGAAAATCACCAAAAGGGCTTCTTTTGAATGCTATCTCTCATTGCTAAATTAAATTACACTACAGGAATGCTTTGCTTCCAGAGTTACTCAGGGACACACATCAGCCACAGCATACAAAAAGAAAGTGATACTCCAGATTAGTCGCAGTTTAAGCACATCTAAGCAACTTCCCCCAAAGCTCTGGTCAAAGATGTGCATCTCATTTGGTGAGTTTTCCCGCTTTAATGAGCTGATTGTATTATTTACAAATACATTTCAAAATGAAGATGCTGCCCAAACAGGTGGGAAAACCTTGGAAGCCATGTCATTCCTAAATATTGTCTTGACAGTTGCCTATTCATTTGGATAGTCCAGCTAAACTACACTTTAAACCTCTGTAGACTTTCAAAGACATAGGCAAGTAAATCAATCACAGAACCCTTTCAAATAGGTCTTAGAACAAGGTCTAAAATTTTCACAGTATAAACTAATTACAGTAATATCACTAAAAATAAATCTAAACTGAAGTCCTAGACAAAAGTCAGTCAAAAGTCCTGTTTTCTGGCAGTGGTGGTGGGGACACAGTTAGCTACTAATGTGGCTGGCACTTTCCACGTATAGTGTTTTCAATTAGGAATGAGACTGTAGCTTCAGGAATTGAACTCCTGGTCCACAGTGATAATGATGCTATTTGCAGAGGCTTAGCAGGTACAACTTATTGGAGGAGGTATGTCATTGGGGGCAGGCTTTGAGGGTACATAGCCACACCCCACTTCCCATTTCTTTTGTTGCCTTGTGTTTGCTGTGAAAGATGTGATCTCTCCATTTCTTGTTCCCGCTGTCCTGCCTCCCCTCCATGATAGATATTTATCCCCCTGGAGCCATAAGACAAAATAAAGTTTATTCCATCAGTTTTTATTTTATTTTATTTATTTATTTATTTATGTATTTATGTATGTATGTATGTATGTATGTATGTATGTATGTATTTATTTATTTAATGTATATGAGCACACGGTAGCTGTCTTCAGACACACCGGAACAGGGTATCAGATCCCATCACAGATGGTTGTGAACCACCATGTGGTATCTGGGGATTGAACTCAGGACCTCTGGAAGAGCAGTCAGTGCTCTTAACCCCTGAGCCATTTCTCCAGCTCATATCATTTAATTTTTATTGTTTTTTTTCCCTGTTCTTCACAATGACAGAAAAGAGGCAAATAGAATGTGGAGAAACTTTTGCATTGACATGTCACCCGAGAAAATTGAAAGAATCAGCTTGATCAGTGAGCTCTCTGCTTTATTCTCCTAAGCAACTTAGAGAAAACCCTGTTCAGGGTAATGTGGAACCCAGAATGCTTGGGTGAGCTGTGTCTTCTTGTTAAACCTCTGAACACATACTCTGTGACTTTGAGATAAGCATAACCAGTTATCTGCCTTCCATCTTTCTTCTTAAACGGTGACCTCAAGTGAGCACGCTGCATAATGCACCACTGTACTAAGTTGCAGAGGAAGGTACCCTGGTCTTGCATGCTTTCCTACAGGAATATAAATAGGTTCTTGCAAAAAGACTGCCCATGATTCCTCCCCCGCTACTCCAGAAAGAGCTTTGCTTTGGAAACATTCTCACTGTCCTCCTCCCTTCCCGTAGGCAACAAACGCTCCACATTTTAGCTTCTGTTGTACATTTCATCTGGGTGTTCACTAAAATGGAAACCTATTCATTCAGGGACAACATCACGTTTCCAGATTTACTTTGCCAACTGCTGGTTGGACATGCTGGCACTTTAAGGAAGAACACATCACATAGGTTGGGTCTTCTGTCTGTGCACACCTGCTTGGGCTTGAGAATAGAGTTCCAGGAATTCCACAGACCTGCTTCCATACTGCAAAGGGAGCCAACACTTATACCATCTCTGCTATAAATAGAAGGTTGTAACAGTTACCCCCTCAGAGTGAAGCGAGATGTGGCAGATGTAAATGTCTTTCTTAAATAGAAGGAGCCATATGGGCAGAGGTATTATAGAAACTGAAAATGTCGTGGCTGTGTACTCTCCTGTTCTCCATAGGCAGGTGCTACCAAGAAGACTCTTCTCTGGTTCACTGGGGAAACATTCAGTCAGCCTCCACCTTGTAAAGCTTATCACTGCAGCTAGAGTTTTAAATGACATCGAACTTCAGACCATCTGGAACTGGGAAACTTTGCAATGAGTTGCAGAATGCCACCTGGAAAGCCATCGTCACCTCCAGGGCTGGAGCACAGAGCAGCTATCCAAATCAGAAGCAGCCCCGGATAGAGGCATTCCTTCTGTTCTTAAAATGGTCTCTTTTGTTTGGTAGAGAAGATGAAATGAAAAAGCGAGCAAAGCCATATTTATCAAGTGTAACCATTAACACTATTACTTTCAGGCACAAATATTATTTTAAAAATATGTTTGAACATGTTTTCCAATGAGCCCAAATGTCTTTGCTTCCTCCTGTCTGCACTGCTGTTTCCTGGGAACTGACTCTTTCCTGGAGGCTGCTATAAACTGTTGCCAGGAGCAACCCAGCTAGCATGAAGGTTTCAACTCTCTCCTGAAACTCAACTTCTCAGTGCTCCAGCAACAATGATACCTTTAAAGCCCCGTGCACCTCAAGAGACATTTGAGAAAACTTCTGCTACAGAGAAGGACCATCAGTGATACCTTGTAGAGGAGTTTGCTGGCAACTGGAGCTAGTTCTTTTTGGCAGACATATGGCATGTTCATTGGTTTGTAAAGGAAAATCAGCTTCGGAGGCTAACAAATATGCAGTATGTTGTTTAACACATCTTGCAGGTCATCAGCCAAAGTAACTTAGGCTTAGGGACTTGAACTATGCTTTCTAGTCATTAAAATTAACTCCTTAGCTGGGTATGAAAGTACACATCTTTAATGCTAGCACTCTGGAGACAGAGGTAGACCGATCTCTGGGAGTATCCAGCCTAGTCTACATAGGAGTTCCATGATAGCCAGGGTGACCTAGAGAGACCCTTAGAAAAACAAAATTAAAACAACAAATAAAAAAGTGTTAACTCCTGACAGGCTTTTAATCCTAGCACTCTGTAGGCTGAGACAGGAAGAGCTTAGTGGACTCAGGGCTAGCCTGGTCTAAATAGTAAGTTTCAGGCAACCAGGACTACAAAATCAATATTATTAAACCATAAAAACACCTATAGTATGAGATAACTGGGAAAACTGGGAAGAGCCTAAGAGAATGGTAGGCTCTGATGCCTGAAGCCTGTAGGGATAGGCATGTGGGAAGAACACTGGAATTACTCCCCTCCTTCATGCCCCCTCCAGAGGAAGGCCATTACCAAACAGACTTGGAATTCCTTTAGTGAACACTGACCAGTTATGTTTCTATTTGTTCTGTTTTGACTTTGAGGCAGATGTCTTTATGTGGACATGGCCAGCCGATACCCACATTGATCTGCCTGCTTCTGCCTCCTGGGTGTTGTGATTAAAGGATGACCTAGCCAGATATACACTTTTAAATTTTAAAAATGTTTTCATTTGTGTGTATTAGAGAGAAAGAGAGAGGGAAGTAAGGAGGAAAGAAGGAAGGGGGAAGGAGAAAAGGAGGCTGAACAATGTGTCACAGCATTCGTGTAAAGACTGGAGGACAAAGACTGGGATTGGATTCTCTCCTGTCACCATGTGGGCCCTCAGGGAACAAGCTCAGGTAGTCAGGCATGGTGACAAGCACCCTTACACATCAAGCTATCTTGTTGACCCAAGTCTGTTTTTAATGTGCGGTCTGAAGACTATTATGAGTTCCTTCTTAGTGGTCTGTAGCATGAAGTCACTTATCACTCAAGACCTCTTAAAAGCCAGATTCTGAGAGATTCAGCTCTCTTAGCACCTCTTCTGTACACTACCCAAAGGGCAGTGCGCTCTTCTCTCTTTCTTGGGTGCCATGCACGTTTTATGCATCTGGAGCTTTATTCCTTGTTTCTCTCTCTCTCTCTCTCTCTCTCTCTCTCTCTCTCTCTCTCTCTCTCTCTCTCTCTCTCTCTGTTTTACTAATTAAGGTAGTAACTAACATGGTAGCATGTTCTCAGGACACACAGGCGACCTTCTAGAGCATGGTCTGCACTGTTCCCCATTACCCTTCCTTGAAACTCTTGGCAGCTCTCAGAGAACTGGTAAGAGTGTGTATAAATACCCACAGAAGTAAGATTCAACATGAACATGATTTTCAAGAATGGATTGAGAGATTGACCCCTACTTGAGCCCTACAAAATAATTAGAAAATAGGGAAAGATTATAATGAAGTGCTTAAGTGATTAGGGTCAGGCATAAGACAGGCATCTGAGCTCTTTCAAAATAATGAGTTGCTCAGAGAAACACAACTAAGATTGTTCTCAGCTCATCTCCCATTAATGGATTTGCTTCAGAAGGAAAAAGATCCCAGGTCTGTTGGGAACAGTAGTTATGGAGTTGGGAAGTCACGGGCTTTGAACCTCACACAGAGTCGAAGTTGAGTCTGTGGAAGACTGCATGCACAGGTGTGTGTTGTGTACAAGGGGCAGAGACATGGGCATTCAGTTGTGGGCTTACTCTGGTTTGTGGGTGGACATGAGTTAAAGTTTATTTCAATAGAAATGAAGCTATTCTGCACAGGACAATCTAATGAGGAGATGGTCCTCAATCTCTTTTGTACATTTTCTAGGCTTGTTTTAAGCTTTCCATCCTCACAAACTTTGTTTGAGATTAAAATATTCCTTTCAAATGTAAAGGCTTGCCTGGAAGTGTAAAGGGGCAAAAGTTAAAGTGTATGTATTCTCTCATCTTGAGAAGAGAACCCCGAGGTCATTACCACTGTGCCAATACAGACAATCAATTTTACCTAAGCAGATTTCTCAGGTCTACTAACTGTGCCACAGTTTGGTACATGAGCCCATAGAAGATGATGATGAGTCGTGAGTCCATCCACTGGTCCTGGAAGCTCACTCTGCCTGGGACCCACCAGGGTGGCCATGCCCGGGGCAGTAGCTTTCCAATGCAGTGAGCTCCCTCCTCCTTTAGTGATTCTGAAGTTAATTTTCTGAGTGATGTGCTCTGTGAATAGTGGCCATTCATTCCTCACTGCAGCCCATTTTCTAGAATGGTGGAGATGGTGTCTTGCTCCCATGGTGACATGGTGTTCCCCATCAGAACCATGGTTATTTCAAGTAAGTTAAAAACACCGTCAGTGAAGCTAGATGAGGTGCCTGACCTCCTTTTAGCCAAACATGACTGTTTCCTTCCCATTGTGCTTGCAATGGCTCCTACTAAACCACATTTCTTGAGTGATCTAATTGCATTCTAGTCTCTGGATCAATAGGTGCAGCCTAGAATGTTGTTCTTTAAAACTTGTCTAGGTCCTGGTAGATGGTCAGTTTTGTTAGAAGCATATTAAAAAACCAAAAGTGGATATATTTCATGGTTTATATATTTTTATATCCAAAATATTAAACACCAGGTGCTTAAATCCAGGTGAAGTATTGACAAGGTAACCTCAGGATGCTCGGTTTGCTTGAGATGGACCGAAAACATGAGGCAGATTTGGAGAGATGTTGTAAAAGTGCTGTAGAATATCAGTGATGGATATCAGCTGTCCTTTAATATTTCATGTATTTTTATTCTTTAATCTTCTTTTAAAGTCCAGTCTTTATCCTCTTCCTGATCTACCCTCTCACTGTTCCTCATCTAATACCTCCTCCCCCTGTAATTTTTCAGTTTTGCTGTAGGTGACCATTTCCACATGATTTAGGTTTGTTTCTAATGGTGGACTAAAGGTAAACATGTCTTCTGATACCTTTGCTGGCAGCTTGTCTGCATTATGGTACTAATTCAGCACAGAGCTGAGTTCAATTCAAACCCATAGCTACAGAGCAACCAAATCTTCAGGGCCCAACATACCTTCACAGGTGGGTGGAAAGCCTTGGAACAATAGCTGTGAGCTGAGCTTGCATGTCAGGGTGTCACTTCCCAACAGCGTGTACCCTGGATGGCACTGGTACTTTACGAAGTCCCCTGAAAGAATCAACCAGATACCCTGGGATCGGCATTCTCAGAACATTTGACTGCTGTGGCTATGCCAATTATTTGTGAATATACTTACTGAACTGCTACTTAGGGAACTACGCCAATAAGCAAACCATTTCAGAGGCTCTGCATTCGTTTGATGTGTCTTTTAAAGGCTGTTTTTAGTTCTTAGTTTATGAAACCTAAAAGGAGACCCAGGTGTAGCTATCCCTTTCTTTGACCAATTTAAGCCTTTGTCCTTCTTTCAAACACCTTGATAAATAAATGGAAGTTCTGTAGATGTCCCGGATCTAAGCAAGGCTATAGAACGGGGTGAAGGAATGATTTCAGCAAACCCAATATGGCTTTCTCATGACCCTGGCCAGGGAAACACTGTTCCAATTATCTTAGCCACTTTGAGTAGAGGAGAGATTGGACCATGTGATTTGACCAGCATTCTGCAACACAGTGTGACCATAGGAATATGATTTTGTAAGAGACTGAGAAGTGATGGGGGTCTCCTAATTACACAGCCAACATATACTGTGGCTGTTTCCCTAACAGGATCTTTAGGGACCAGATGACTAATGAATGAGATCATGGTTAATAACAAAGCAGTGGTAACATTTCTAAATATTATCTTTAAGTACATCCTACAATGACTTTTAATTTGAAGGTCATTATTACAGCCAAATGCATTCTAAATCAGACTCTGAAATTTTTAACATGGTATTAATGCCACAGAGCAAAAGTCTCAAAATGCCAAGAACAAAACATAAACTAAGAAAGTAAGTAGTTTGCTCCATAGTCTCTATGCAAGGTCCTACAATGTTATGCGACAGTTTCTGCTTACAGTTACATTTTGCCTAAAGTCTGTATCAGAAGAGAATATAAGAATTCAGAGCCAATGATGTGGAATGAAGGAAAACAGAGATTGTTACCTATTTCAAAGTCTTCATCTTCTGTGAGCAGGTCAGCCTGCGGCACTACTGGAGGAGGCGGGCACCTCTTCAGCTGAAATGCTGTAGTATATTGATGAAAAATGATAACAGCTGTGGTTACCTCTTCTGAATGATCAAATTACAAGGCCATGTGCATATGTAAATCACTCTCTCCAGTGACTCACTATGGCTATTAAATGTCTGACAATACCTGAAGCTCAAGGGATGAAAACATGCAGTTCCTACTATGACACCTATCATCCCCCTTTTGGAAGACACCACTGAAATCCTCCCACCACAGCCTGCCTGTTTAGATAAGCTCATTTCTCTCTGGTCCTGAGTAACATTTGGGGGGTCATAAGTGACAAGGGGTTGATGACCTTGCCCTTTGCTAAAAAGGACATCATGAGGTCATTATATGATGGTTACTATGACATTTCCTTAGACATCATGTGCATCATGATGGTGTCTACAACACAGTCTCTCTTCTATCTATGTAGGAATGAACCCTAGGTATCTACCAACATGACCTGATGAAGTGAACTGACAACAGAGATATTGCCCACCACAAAAGCATTCCAGGACACCTGTCATCCACGTGGGATAATTCAACAGCTGGAGATAAAGTATGTACATGGGGTAGAGAGCTTTCCTGGGACTCTATGTCACATTCACTGAAATAGAAACAAACTGACCATGAAAATTGAGGACAAAGAAGCCTCCATTGGAGAAATCGCTGTGGAATTTGAGCAGAACCTGGTTGGTGGAGCTGTATGCTGTCTCGAGGGCAGTGTTTCCACTGAAGACCCCGAGCTGAGGCGAGTTCTGGTCAGGACCATCCCTGAGGAAAAGATGAGGCCATCAGAGAGAGAAGTTTGGTGTTACAGATGAGGCTGTACAGCCAGTTTCCCAATAGGGCCCAGGGTGCAGAAAAAGTACGGAGCTGATCTAGGAATCCCAGTGCACACTGACTTCCTCAGAGGTACTTCTATGCTGTCAGGAACCAACAACTACATTTTAAAGGACACACAGTGTCCACTTCCTTATAACTCATTTATAACAAGTTTTACAGTTGAATTAAAACACTTAAATTGAAACATGTTTTGCCGTGGTACTGATTTAGTAATGGGATGCTTGGTGTTTAAGACATTCACTCTCCTGTAGCATCTCTGTCGTTCATTTGCTTTCTGATTGTGGGCAGTGGACATACTTGAATTGCTACAACTAGATTCCATGCAAGAGATTCTACATGGATCTATTGCTTGTTGGGACTGCTGCTTGGCTGCTCTGCTTTGGGACAGGAACTCTTGGTGTCTCATCTCCACAGCCACTACATCAGTTTCTCAGAACTACCCTGCAAGACCTCCTTGCAGCCTGGGAAGGGAGCTTCCCCTGGGCTCTGCTGCATCATCCACAGTGACTTTCCTGTATATGGTTCCTCCTATATTTTAGATAAAATACTTAGTCCCTGTGGTATCTGTTCCTCTGGCCCAGGCTTCTCTCTCTCTCCCTTGCTCCTTGAGCTGTAACAAGCACATGATACACCCTCCATGCATACATATATCGTACACAGGCAGACATACTTAGATACTCAATAGACAGATGACAAACAGACCCAATACATATATAAACATAAAACATTCATACATTCACATACAGATACATACAACGTACATATATGACAATCATACATTCATTTACAGACACAAGCAGAGATGTATAGATACATGCATTCTCTAAGTATTCATTTATAAACAGACACACAAACATGCAATATAACATGGATGTTCATAAACACAAATACAATCATGGATACACCACACATGCAGGGACATGTACATATAAATATGTACATATCGCGTATCATACATCACAAATGTACACCATCTGTAAATTTAACAATGGTACCATCCTAGTACCCAACGGGCACCTTATGGCTCTTCTGTCATACTATAAGGGAGAGTACTCATGCCATCTTCCCCTTTAAATTGCACCTGAGATCTCTAAGGTGGATCAGGTCATTTCTATGGGTCCATCTAGTAGATTCATATTCATCACATCCTGGCCTATATTCCTCTGCCAGACTTGAGGAAAACCAGGCCTGTGCAATCCAGGGTTGGGCATGCCCCAAGAAAATACTTCTTCAAGGTTCGTTCATGCATTCATTAAAGGGAAAGCACATCATAGCTTTTCTTTAAACACACACACATACATACACATGTCTGTGTATGTGTACATATATGTATATACTGCCCTTACACACACACACACACACACACACACACAAACACACGCACAAATACACACACACAGCCTTCCCCCACACATGCACACACATCCCTTAAAACTGGGGAATACGCCAGGCGTAATGACACCCAGCAACAATTTTAGCATTCAGGAGGCTGAGGCAAGAAGGTCACAAATTCAAGGCTAGCCTCAGTCACAGAGTAAGATCTTACATTTAAAAAAATTATCAATAATTTAAGTAAAGCAGAATATGAAGTAAAGTAATCATAATTTTCCCTAATATATTCAAATAATCTGTTTATTTCTATCTAATAGCAAACTAGACGTATGCCTTAAATCTTCCTCTGTATTGTTTGTTTTTGTTGACAATTAGTTTTTCAAGATCTGCCCAGAAAGATCATGCAAATCTAAGCTAACATATCCCACCCCCATCAAGGGCTGCCATTCCCTGGGAGAGAGGAGTCATACCACACAGCGATGTAGTCATTTACAGCCTCAGTCTGCAGCAAGGTGAAGTTGATGTACACTCCATGTCCTGGAGGGACAGTGACCAGCCACAGGCAGTCCTTCAGAATTGGATACTCGTCTGGGAACCCAGGGGAATAAATGGTGCCATTCTGTGATGTCACATTATACCCACAGGGAGCTGAAAAGGGAGACATTGAAAATAGGCTAAGATGGTGGATTTACAGAAGTAGGTAATGATTCCAATGTCTAAAGTCAAAATTCCCTCTTGCGAGAAAATAACTGTGAAATATTTCTGTTACTTCTTTGTCAAACTTATTCCCCTAAAATCTGGAAACTTCAGGACAATTATACTTATAAGTTATCTCAGTCTCTCTTAATATATTCTTCAAGTCTTCGAAATCCCTCAGGATAGTCATTCCCATATGATTAAAGAAATCCTGTCAGTCATCGCCTGTGGCTGAGCTGATAATCCATTGGGCTGTCCAGTGCAATGGCTTATGTGGAAATCAGACATAAATAGGGAACTAAGTGGTTTTGTTTTCTGCTCCTTAGCTAAAGCCTATTTAAGCCTGTGAAAGACTGGCAGTTAAGCCTATTCCCCTCAAAACAAAGACATTATCAATTCTTTGCAGATCTGTACCTGAGGAAGCAAGATAAACTTTCTTACACATACTTCACAAAAAATGCAGCCAAATGTACCAGTGTTTGGTTTGTGCAGACACAGCAACTTTGGCTGTATTAAAATTGACATTTATTATCACCATGGTAACTATTTTACTTCTGGGGAAGTGCGATGACCACATACATAGCGCTTCTGCCTGAAATGTATGTGCTTGCCTTCTACTACCCTGATAAAGATAATGACTAAAAGCAACTTAGGGAGGAAATGGTTTATTACAGCTTATAGCTTATAGGCTATGATTAAGGATAGCTAGGGCAGTGACTCAAGGCGGAAACCCAGAGCAGACACTGAAGGAGAGAGTATGAAAGAATGCTGCTTATTGGACTGTTCCCCAAGACTTGCTCCAAATGTTACATGTGTTTTATATATATTTACACATACATTACACATATATTTCAGGACACTTGGACTCTTGCTAAAGAATAGTACTATTCACAGTGGACTAGGTCCTGGCCATTCAATCATTAATCAAGATAATACTCCTATAGACTTTCTTCCAAACCAATCTGAGGGGGCATTTTCTCAATTAGAATTCCTTCTTCCAAGATAGGTCTAGGTGTATGTTAAGTTGACCAAAAGCAATCTCCAGGGTTCATTCAAGTGGTGGTGCTGATAGGCACAAGCCAACTTTGAAGGCACTCCAAAGGCAGGAATGTTGGTCACCATCAAGAATCTTCCATAGCTGTCAAAGTTTTGTTACAAAAATTTGAGAAGATAGATGCAGTGAAGACACCACACACACACACACACACACACACACACACACACACACACACACACACGGGGTAGGGCAAAGACAGACAGAGACAGAGTGAAATAAAGAGACAGAGACAGAGACAGAAACAGAAGCTGAGATAGACAGAAAGACATACACAACACATACACTCACTCACACACACATATGGGAGAGAGAGAGAGAGAGAGAGAGAGAGAGAGAGAGAGAGAGAGAGAGAGAGACCCAGACACACACACAGACACACAGACACGGGGGAAGGGGAGAAAGGGAAATGATAGATTCAAATTCTCAACTTCAGATCACCTGGGAAGAGAAAGGGTCATGAAAAGCTTTCTAGAAATTTAACAGCGGAATGATTACGTAGGTTTTGGAGTTAGACAAGCCTGGATTTGAGATGTAGCAGAGCAAACATCCCTTGTAGCCTCACTTCTGACCATCAGTCGATAGGATGGAGCCACCTGACACCTGGGATCTATAAATGTTCTCACCACACACCATCCTCACTAGCCACTTAGCGTCCTTGAGGATAGAGCTCCCTCCCTCTCCAGACTTCTGTACTGAGCTTTTTTCTATATAGACAGTTTGTTTTCCCAATGTCTACCTATCTGAATGTTGGTTTTTAATCCAACTTATTGTCACCACCTCCTTAGAGTCTTCCCAGGGACTCTTGTTGTCTCATCTATGGGGTGGTTCCAGAATCTTTCTCATCATTCTCTTGGATATTGGATGGCAGAGATGGTGCCCCTTCTTGGGTTCAACAGCCTCCTTCTACTACCATTTATTGGGAGATCTGTTCTCAGTGGACAGAAGGAGCTGACGGCCCATACAGCATTACATGTACCGCAGGGACTGGCTGCATCAGCATCCTTACATGTTCATGGGTGTTACTTCACATTGACATGACATGATTTCCCTTTTGACCTGTTGCTTTTCAAGTTGATCCTTTCATTATATTGTAACCACTCAACATGTAGGGTCATTTCCCATTGGAAATGCAGGTGGTATACAGATATTTGCGGGCAGAACACCCATACACATAAAAAGACAGATTTTAAGATACCAGCAAATTTGAACTACATTTATAACTACGAATGTACCTTTATTGTCACGTTACATTTAATTTGAAAAATTGTAGTTTTAAAGTATATATTGAAATTTATAAATTTTTTGAATTGATTCCTATGCAATTATGTTAGTGGCAATAAAACAGTCATATTTTGAGTTGAGGATGGTGTGTGTGTCTGAAATCCCAGCAATGGGAAGGCAGAGGCAGAATACATGGGATTTGAGGGCAGCCTAGATTAAATGGGAAAAGAGAGAAAAGAAAGCAGGAAGGAAGGAAGGAAGGAAGGAAGGAAGGAAGGAAGGAAGGTAGGAAGGAAGGGAGGGAGGAAGGGAGGGAGGGAAGAAGGAAGAGAGAAAGGAAGAAAGGCAGAAATGGAGGGAGGGAGGAAGAAAGGAAGAGAGGGAGAAAAGGCAGAAGAGAGGGGAGAAGGAAAGGAGGGAGAAAACGCAAAACCCGCTGAGCAGGTAGAGGCATATATGTAATCACAACAACCTGAGTTCATTCCCCAAAACCAAGGTAAAGGTCAAAAGAGAGAACCAACTCCTCAGTTCTCTTCATAGAAGTATCATGGTGCATATTGGGCAGGTACAAACAATGACAGAATATCGGACAGAAATGCCTTAAATTTCTTATTAAAAGTTATTTTTCATGTATTTGCTTCAGTAGATATGTCTTTGCATTACAGTTTTTAACTTATGTAAACTAAATATATACTAATTTTATTTGGAAGATTCTTATTCAACTTACTCTCCAAATTCTTTGAGCATATTAATATGAATTGGTTTGGTACACTGGTGAGAGTGGTTGCATTCAAGTCTAGCATTATTCAATATGACTGGTCTGAACTGGACAATTTCTAATGTAGATAACCAGAAGTTTCTCCCAGTACCTACATTTTTCTTCTTGAGAATTTTGAGTCTCACAGGATTGGACCTCTGAAGACAATATTCAAAGTGCCTGCCCTGTACAACCAAGGACAGAGCTCCTGCCCTGCCCAGAAGTAGGGCCTGGCTGAAGGGGTTAGATTCTGTGGATTACAGAGAACATGCTGAGAGATTAACAGGGTTGCAGGATGCTCTGTTCTCAGCACAGGGCAACCCTGCAGTCTTGAACAGAGAGTGAATAGCATCACCATAGTATATAATCCTTAACAATTGAGGACTCTAGTTTTAGCATTTCACAGACAAAATGATTTTTTTTGTGTTAAAACTCCATGCTAATTATGAAGCAGGATAACATTTGAAATGTAATTAAGTAAAATAACCAATAAAAACTTAATCCAATATGGAGAGGATGCGGATACACTTGTATTGAACGCTTCTTAGAAAATCCTGTGTACTCCTCCTAATTGAATTCAATAGTTATGATATAATTTGGCAACACTGTTATGCTGCAGGATATTTTAAAATTTGTGATAGTGCTAGGAATTAATATATACTGCTACACTTGATCTTAGCCAGATCAAGCATCCTTGCTTAGTAAGGGATTTGCCCAGAGAGCTAGACATCTTGAGAGACATCTCAGAAGCATGCAGCAGCGTCTCCTGAATGGATAGTGCAGAGACAGCTTGGTCCAGAAGGACAAGCTGGGAGACTTAGGATAATCAAGCAGTGAGTTGTCCCGGTTACACATGGCTATGCACATAGTTACATCAGAAACCTTTGGGAATGGAACTGGATGGAGTTCCCAAAGCAGGCAGTCAATATATTATCTTGCATCGACTCTAGAAAGCCATATAACTTCCTTGGATAATTTCAATATCTATTTCCAGTCATATGCTGCACTGATGAATTTGGATTCCCCAGAATCCATGGAAGGTAGCCCCGTATGACCTCAGTGTTAGGAGGGGCAGAAAGACCTGATGGATCACTGATCAGCCAGCCAGTCTAGCTTTTCAGAGTGTTTTGGACGCAATAAAAGACGTTGTTTCAAATAATTAGTTGAATAAAATAAAATCAAGAAGAAAGGAACCAATGCTCTAACCTCCTCACCACATACATGTCCATGCACACTACACCCAGATAGATACAGATAAGCACAAAAATATTTTAAATTTAAAGAGGACACCAATAAAGATGACATTACATTTAAACTACACCAAACAATGCAGACTCTTAACTTCTTAGCAGTTTTCTCCATCTTAGAAAAACCAAGCATAAAAAACAAAATAATTAGTTTCCTGTTAATATTAATGTAAAACCAAGAAATTGACCTCTTCTGTGTGAATTAAAAGGATCCAAGTTGAGACTTAGAAATCAAGACAGATAGAAATCCTGATAATTTCCAAGTAATTGAGAGCTGCCAATCTGAGTGGGTGTGACTGTGGCTGTCCCTTTGGTTCGTCTTGGTGAAGACGGGGCTGAATACACGGTCTTTTCATTTTCAGGGACTGTTGCACGGAACTGTATCCTGACCCCTGAACAAGAGTTTTCAAAAGGAAAGTAGATGGACATACTACTTAAAATAACTTAACGAGAACCAAACAGACAAAAACTCAGACTCATTCAAGAAGTTATTTCATGTGTTGTAGATTGATGTCATTACGCAGACGAGGGCTGGCACAAGTCAGATCAAGGCCATGATTGGACAGTAAAAGAATAGGTGGGGACAAAGTTTTTACAGGGAGGGAGAGAAGGAGAATGAGGGAGAACCAAAATGGAGATGGAGAAGGTGACCCAGATCCAGGTGGTCCTGAATTGCCAAGGTAGCTGGGATGGATTTCTGTAGACAAATTTATCTTATCTAGGTGGGCGGTTTATATCCTTATCAGTTGGTTGTAAGTTTATTGTGTGGATGTACATTGAGTATTTAACATATAAATCTGGTTGTTGGCTTACAGTTTGTTGAGTTTTGATATTCCCTGGTAGCTGGGACCAGAGATCCAGGCTGGTCAGGGCTGGCCAGTGTGAGTAGTAATGGGTATGGAGAGACCACGGTGGCCAGAAGATAGCTAGGCTAATATGGCGTGCTGCCTCACTGAAGCCAGCTGCCTCTGAGATAAATTAAGGTTAGTTCTATACGGCCCTATGATGCTAGAATTAATGCCAGGGAGTGACCACCCAGGTCCAAGAGTACCAGGGGACCAGCGTGGAGAGGTGACACATGGGAACTAGTCATGCCCATTTTCTAATACTACCATAACAATGAGTAATTAAATAAGTATCTGAATTTTTAAATACAGCCAAGAGACTTCTGATTTTTATAGTTGTTCTTAAGATTATCAGAATGGAAAATACAGGTGAGATAAGGTTTAAAAGCATACCACGTTTATTTATTAATTTATTATTTATTTATTTATTTATTTATTTATTTATTTATTTTCCTACTTCACTAAGAATTCACAGCTAGGTACCTTCCCTTCCTTTGCAATAGAAAGGCGTTTAGCATTTCAAAGGCCGTGGAGTTGGAGATTTCATTATTATTCACTCGAAGATGCTGCATCTGTAATGCAGGATCCAGGCTTAGCAGTGACCCTGCTGCAGACCCCTCTTCCTAGATGCTCCACCTCATAGGTTTATTTTAGCTTGGCATTGCAGAGATGCTCAAGTTATCCTAAAAGTCAGGGAGCCCCAGTGAAGCAGGGCAGCGTAATTTCCACTCAGAGGCAGAGCAGGCTGTGAGCTTAGAACGAACTCAAAAGATGTTCAGCACCTGATGCCAGAGCTCCTAGGCACCAGAGTCACCTTCTGGTTGACAGAAGTGCGAAGACAGGATGGTGCCCTTTCCTGTGTCTCTCAGGCTCCTGAAATAATGCAGAGCCAAGAAATTGAAATTTCCCCAGGCAAAAGTCTGGGAGAAGGAAAAGTCATGATTGGTCAGTGGTGGTCAGGACCAAACCTTGACAAGAACTACTTAATTATTTACACCTCTTGCCCTTCTGCCTACATCTAAAGCTCAGGTCAGGACCTCAAGGATGGACTCAGTGGTTGGAGGTCACCATGCCTTTTTTTCTCATCCCAATACGCCCACAAAAGTGTCACAATACTTCTGTCTTTAGTTGGTCCATTGAGAAGGGGCAGCCAAGCCTAGGTCTATAGAACTGCCAGGGCTCAGGCACTGACCCTAACAACTGGAAGAATTCCTGCTGTGTGCTACTAATGCTGTCTCTTCTACCTTGTGTGTTCTGTCTCTGAGCAGCAAATGTTGTGAGCTCAGCCATTCAAGAACATGAACAATTTATTTTCTGCGACACAAATGCAAAGTGAGATTGCTATAGAAGTTGAACAGACAACAGTGTGATGATTAATCTCCAGGTCAAGTAAGGATGATTTCAAGCCAGCATAGAAACAGCCTCTGGGTGTACGTAGGTGGGGCTTCCTACATTTGAGTAATAGAAAAATCTACCCGAAATATTGGCAGTATCACCCTATGGGCTGGTACCTCCTCTCTACTTCCTGCCTGAATGCCTCGTGACCAGCTGCCTCCTGTTCTGGCCACCACGACTTCCTCATGGAAGGCAGATACCTTCAAGTTCTAGTCAGAGTAAGCCTTTCCTTCTTTAAGTTGCTTTTGTCAGGAAATTTGTCACAGCAACGAGACTAATAAAAAAGACTTACCAGGATTAAATCTGTTATCATTACTGTGCCCTGTATCCACAGGTAAGGTTAAGGAGCCTTATTACCTCCTGTCTTCTTTTTCAGGGCCTGTAGTGATTGACAGGCTCCTGTGTCTGCAGCTAAGATTTTAGTGTTTGTTTAACACTTTGTTGTCCTTATAATCTTCTTAAGTGTAAAGTCTGTATTCTTTAAATTGCCTATTGCGTAATATCTTTCTAAAATATTCATATAGTATATTGTAGATCCTCGATACATATCTGCTGGCTGGAATAATGAAGTAAGGCATATTCACTGATTAGCCCCTGTGAGCAGCTCAGTTACCCACAGGGGAGATGAGGCACCTACCGTCACACCGTGGGAAAGGGTAGTTCCAGTTCCTGTCAGTGCCATGCTGGCAGGTGAGCACAGGGTGGCCTAGCAAGATGTAGCCCGGGTAGCACTCAAATGAGATCGACTGGCCCACGCTGTAATCGGAGTTGATCATGAACCCATTCTGGAATGCGGGTGGGTCCGGGCAGTTCTGTAACTCATAAGCTGAAAGGAGAAATAGACAGCATCAAGCTACCAGTAGGAGTTGGGATCAAAAGGACTCTAGAAGAGAAACATAATGTAAGTGCATTCAGCTCCTAAGGATATAAATGTCTAAAAATGTCTCTTCCATCCTGAATAAGTCAACTAATAATTAGTAGGAAGAGAATTATAATCACGTGCATTTAGTAACCACTTAGTGTGTGCAACCATGGAATCATGGTACGCACACAAAAGGAATCTGACAAGGTTTATTGCACTGGCAAGGAATCGCCTGTGTAAGCTCACTTAGAAAATAATAGAAGCTATGACGAAGAGACTCATCTGAAATGCTGAGTGAACATGGACCTAGTATTTCTCTGATTGCAATGAGACACACCATTGTTCTCCCCGCTTCCAGATCAAACCGGGCTTTGTTTTGTTTAACTCAGTCATTTAGTACAAATAATATAGGAAATCCTCTTCATTTTATTTTTCTAGAAAAATAGAACTGTGGAACCACAGAGCTAGCAAGTACTCTTTGCATAAATGCTATAACAACTATTGTGATTTATCATTAAAATAATTATGTTCTATTGGGTGTGGGTTTTTATACCTTTAATAGAAGCGTGGAAAGGAGAGGCAATTGGAGCTTTGTGAGCCTAAGGGCTTCCTTAACTCCAGAGCGATTCTCTGTCTTAAATATATAAATGCGTCTGAGTAAATATTCTAGGATGACAGCATGCACTGCTCCCAAGCTATGGCTACAAGTTTACTCAGGAACCAGGAATGTGAGCTACTCCACACATCTCACGTGACTTGGGCTAGTAGAGTCTCAGAGCTAAACATCCCACATGCTGCTGTCCTTTTGTCTCTGGTGCTATCAACGGATATAAGAATATTCTGACTCCCTTTTCAAAGTCAGGTGACATAGTGGAGAAACCACTGTGGAGGAAGTGGCTTAGTCTCCCTCCCAGGAAGTGCATCGGCTCCTGTGCTGAATTTCAGTAGGTAGGGAGGTGGTGGTGGAAAGTTTCCAGAGATGGGGGTCTAATTAGAGGAATGGCCATTGGTGCATAGCCATGATGATTATCATTACACAGGTCCCTTCTTCGAACATGTCTTCCTATCCACCTTCTCCACACAATCTCTTCACCATGATGTTCTCTGCAAGCACGCAGGACACAGGCAAGCATGAACTGAATTCTCCAAAACTATCAGGCAACATAAACCCTTTCCCCTAAGATGCTTACTTCTGAGATTATGTCACAGTGGCACAGAAGTAATTAACACAGAGACTAGGCAAGCCCGTCAAACATTGTTAGAAAGATCAGGAGTCCTAAGAATCCTCTCACTGACAATAGAGCCCAGAAGGATAATGGAAAAGATATCACAGACTTGTGAAAGTGTGAAGTGGAACCCAGAGGGCATATGAACTGTCCACTGCACCATCTGAGGCGAGTGTGTAGCTTGAAATTCATAAAAATGTACTGGAAAGTAGTCTGGGCTGTGATGCATCAAAGATAAAGCCTTTCTGTCTCTCTATGAACAACTTGAAGTTGAAGGGGCATGTGAGAAATGAAACCAAAGGCTCACAAGCAGGCTAGGGAAATGAATGAGCAGACCGCAAGGAAACTCATCGAAGGAAGCCTGAAGCCATGGCTGTAGAATGGGGGGCAGATAGAAGCTTAGGCCTAAGAGGCAGGTCTGAGTACCTGCTGGGTAGTGAGACCTCAGGGTCTCAGCAGTCCTACCGAGGCCCTGTGGAAAGATGCCAGGTGGGCATATCCAAGAAAGGCTGGCTGGAATCTGAAGGATCTGTGTGCACTCTCACTATAGAGGGTCTTGAAGAACAAATGCCACACATTAGGGAATATGAAACTTCATCATTATCAATGGTTTGTTCTTATTTGGGGAGATATTACTATAGTGTGCTTTCTCTTCAGGATGACAGTATGCGATGGTCATGGGTCTTTGACTCTCTCATCTAAAGTGACATAGTTGACCATAACCCTTTGCAAGAGCAATCAGGACAGCATCCTGGAAGACTGTATTCCTATTTTCACTAGCAGTACTTTTTAAAGAAATCTGTCCAGGGGATAATTTCAAAGTAGAAAAAGCTAAGCATTTGAGTAAGTCAATTGCAGCATTATTTACATTAAGGTAATCCAAAAGTCTAAACGAATACTATCTGACAACACTGGACACACACAGTGCAGGGCTTACTAATTTACAAAGGTGGGGAAGAGATTCCACCATTTCATTTCCTAACTTGGTTCTTCCCCTGGGGTAGTGAGTGTCACAATACCCTCTTACGATTGTGGGCAGTGACAGGGAGCCTCAGATTCCATCTGGCACTGCGGTTGCTAGGAGAACCCCCCCCCCACATTCTACAGGATGTTGTGATGCTAATCTGAGATGTTACCTAGACCTGTGTGTTAAATACATCTTTAGCTTACAATACTGTTATCTTGTTATGGTTTCAATATGAAAGTCCCATAGGCTCATGTCTTTTAACACAGTCTCCAGCTGATGGCCTATTAGGGGAAGTGGTGGAAACTACGGGGAAGGGCTAAATGACTAGAGAGAGTCAGCATTTTGGTGACTTTCAAGGGTTACACCAATTCTCCAGTCTGTTTCTGTTTTTCTTTTCTTTATTCACATTCATTTAATTTTAATCATGAATATGCGTGTGTGTCTATGGGTAAGTGTCCTGTTTGTGAGTACCCATGGAGGCTAGAAGTGTTTGACCTCCTGGAGCTATAGGGGCAGGTGTCTCAGCCACCTGACATAGGTGTTTGGAATTGAATTCTGGAAGAAACACGCATGCTCTAGCCACTGCTGAGCCATCTCCCCATGTTGCTCTGATGTATACTCAAGCCCTTGTGTTCTGCTCAAGCACATTGGATCAAGTGACCATGGCTTGAATCTCTGAAACCACCCTTTCCTTAACATTTTTATGTCAGGCACTCGGCCATAGAGGAGAAGGAAGTAAATAATGGGCAGCTTACAGCGTAGCTTCAGTATGGAACAAAGGAGCTGAGATACCTGTGTACTATGGGGACGCATTGTATGGGGACACATTCTATGGGGACACATTCTATGGGGACACATTCCAGTGTATGTCCTCTTGTTAATTGTCAGCATCCGGAAGATGCTTCATAGATGGCAATGGCAATGGAATTCCATGTTCGATCCTGTCTGTAGATTGCAATTTAAAAAAATTCTAAATCTGAGCTGTCAGCCTGACTTGCCTTTACAAATTACTATGTATGCAATTCTGTAAATTCTCTAGTGTCTATCTCTAGTGTCATCCTCAGTGATCAAGAGTGAGAAAACACAAATTACAAGAGATTCTAGAACCTCAAATATCTCAAAAGAACCCTTGGCCTTGGACTAGAGTTGGGGAAAAGCTTTAGAAAAGATAAGGGACATCCAAAGTGTTGGGCAAAACAGCCCAGCATAGGGTAGGGAGCAAGCAGTCTAGAAGAAGCTGAATTCAGTCTCAGAAGTAAGTGTTCTGCTTTGCACAGGAAAACACGTGTGAAGAAAACAAACCCGCTCAGAAAGGCACATCTTGTACAGAATCCATACAGAATCTAAACTTAAATATATATGCTAGAGTAGAAAAACCTCCTGGTCAAGATGTTAGACTCTATGGGCTGGTAGAAACCAAAATTTCCAGCTGAGTGGTCAATTGTTTTAACTAAGGACCACCTCTGTGGATATGAACTCACCTTAGGCAGTGCTAAGAAGGTGGGCAGAATAAATAAAGAAGTGGTGAATTTCTCCTTAGAACCCAACCCTAGTGAAGAAGCTTATGGCCTACAGCCATATAAAACATTAAGTCTGTCTGCTTTCCTGGATTATTGGGAAAAGCATCTCTTTCTCTCTTTTCTTTCAGTCTTTCTTTTGCAAGCTCATTTTCCTTAAGACTCTTGACTTTTCTTGCCTAACCTTTTGGATGTCCCTTCTCTTCTCTAAAGTCTCCCTCCCTGACTCCTTGTTCACCATGTGTCTGACCTCCATGCTGGTTTAAAAGTCATAGCTTTACAAACCCTCTTCACTGCCTCTGTCGTACAGTGGCTGAGATTACAGCTGCCTGCCCTGAGAATTTTTTTTCTTTTAAACTCTAATAAAATGGACTTAAAGTTTCTGTTGATTCAGTGGTGGATTCTTTAACTAATGGGACTAATAACCTCCAAGGTGGACCTTGATCCATATCCTCACATACCCTTTGCTGTTATCTACAATCTGTTATTTGACTGTGAGTCTCCTTAGACAGCTCTGTAAACTACATACCACAGGGGCCTGCCTATTTTGAAGGCTGTAGATGTAGCCTTTTCCTGAGAACCAGAGGTGTATCCATATGGTGCTTGCCATTCACCCTCACAATGTTGCTTGAGCCTCAAATGACTCTGTAGATGCAGGCTCTCCACATGGGAAATTCCATGCTGTGCTCAACTGTGGACCAAGACCCTTTTTTCCAATATACTTTTTTTTAAAGAACAAAATCACCTGCCCCACTCAGCTTTACTTTGGACACAATGAATGTGATGGGAAAACCTACCCTTTGTCGCAGTTAATAAGACTGCTAGTAACACCCCCAAGGAAATAAGGAAAATGAAAGGTGATTGCCCATTCTCGGGAAAGAAAGCACAAATGAAACTATATGCAATCTAACCTAGTCTTCATTGGGAACACCATTCAGGGTTTAGTTGTGTCCTGAAGGCTTGACATACAAGTATCACTCACAGAAGTATCACTCACTAAATAAGGTCATGGATTGTAGATACCCCTAGTAAACATCACACACACACACTGCATTTTATTAACTTTGTTGTAAAGCTTGCTGGATAATTTAAGAACTATAATTGGGTTTTCTTTAGGGATGGATGAAGCTGGGGCTGAAGGCAGCAGCCATTTCTACCCACATAATCAGCCTCTGTGACAGGTCTGAATTGGGGAATTAAAGTGGCCTTTCAGCCTGAAACTCACGATTCTATGCCAATAGCTGCAGGCTATTATAATAGTTGGAAAAAAGAGATTTTTCTTTTCCTAATAGCATCTATGCTACAGCAGGTGGCCCAATGTAATTTCTCAGTCAAGCACACACATAAGCTAGCCAGTTATCCAAGTTGGCTATTCCTGGAGACTGGCTGGCTGGCATACTCCATCATTAACCAGGGATACCATCTTGGCTCTCTTGCCTTATGCAAATCCCATTGGTTATGTGACTTCTAGTCCCAGTGTCTACTGATGATGTCAGTCACATTTCTACTAAAATTACTACCGAATCCAGTCCTTGGACTGTCTGAGGTCTTAGCTATCCTGGGTATCTTTAACCAAATTGCTTCCCAGAGCCTGGATCACAATGGTATCTCATGTTTTGGTTCATCCAAGAGTAAATGGACAACTTTCATGCCATACAATATTTTTTTTTCTATTGGCCCTAAACACCTTTCTTCCAGGAGTGACAAAAGAGGGGTGAATGAAGATGACAGAAATGGTCCTTTTTTCTTTCAGAAGAGCCATAGTGAGAAAAATGGCAAATATGAATGCTCGGTCCTCTTCTCTAAGATTCAGATCTAGAGATTAGAGACTCCCTACTTTGATGGACTTCTCCTAGCACAATAAAGAATGTTCTGGAGAAGATGGAACTGACTCAGTCATTTGTTGCTTACAGTTGGAAGCATTCTTACTCAAAGTCACTCTTCAGCCAAGAGAAGAACACACAGTTAGGTGAAAGGAAAGCAGGGAGGTCCTGCCAAGGGTTTCCCATGGAACTCCAAGTTGTTCAGGGCAACATAGTTGGGGAAAAGGATTGTGTTTCAGAAGTATGTCAGCTTCCTATAACAATGATGGCTATGTCCATAGTAACAGTTAGTGTGCTTGTATATCAGAACAAACTTCAATTAACATTGCACAGAGAAGCTAATTGGTTGCTGCAAACTATAGCTGCCCCCCTACAAAGTTAATTTACACAAAAACTCAAAAGCTTATTTCTTGTAATCATAAACAAGGTGATTTTTATATATCCCATGAAAATATGTCTACTTAGCATATATATATATGTGTATATATATATGTATATGTATACACACACACATTTGACATAGTTTTACTTCTGGTGATTGAAGTACACAAAGCTATTTTTAAGGTTTTCACAATTAGACAATTATTATTTCAAGGAGGCATTACAATACAGGAGAGAGAGGGAGAGAAAGAGAAGGAGGGACTTAATATCTTTGAAAACCATATCTAAAGGAAAAGAAGTTATTCAAAATGACAAAATTTCCTAAGTATTTTCACCATCAAAGCAGCAAGCCCTGTACCATGTAGCCTCACCCTTCATGTGAAGCCGAGACAAGAACTACTGTCCATGTCCATCCCTAGTCTTCCTGTTTTATGAGTGCCTCCTGGGACAGCCAATGGAACCAGCAGTGATGGTTCTAATGTCTATCTCATTTTCAGATTGATGCCTAGCTCAATAAAAAATAGCCACATACACTCGTCCTTCCCAATCCTTCACTTAGAAAAGGGACATAAATATTTCACATTACTAAAGCAAAGTGTCTTTTCTAAGTCATTTAACTTCAAGACAGCTCCCACCGCAAGTATCATTTTTGACCTTTAAGCAGCCAAGAATACATGACAAAGCTGAGAAATAAGACACTCACTGAAGACATCAGTGTGAATGACAAGACATGTCCTCAAGATATATGCATCTTCTTATGAGTTATTGATTGGACCCAAAGCTTATAAATCTTGTGTAGAAAATAGGGATGCTCATGTGTCTAACAAATCAATGTCAGGGTCCATTTGCCAATCTCTACACTTTATACAATGACAAACACCAGTAAACCATTACACCATCATCCCTGTTAGATATGACAGTCTATGAGAAATGAACAAGTCTGAAGTTCATGCTGTCATTCTTCATTACCTAACTGATTTTCATGCTTTCTAGTTATGAAAAATGAATTATAATAAATTATGCTCTTAGTGACATCTTTAATGTGAATATTTAAAAACCAAGTGTCAAGTAGTTAAAATATTTGCTCAGCCAACTAGATGCCTCTATGGTCGTCCTTCAAGAGTATTCACACATCCAGATTCCAGAAGGCTAAGCAGGTGACATAACTGAGCACAGCCACATGGAGTCAGAGTCTGCCCCCCACTAAAATGTCTCCCTTCATACAACTGAGCGAGAAGTAGAGTACATGTGTCAAAGATTATAATTTTGTTTTCCTATGTCTGAATTCCCATAGTTAAGTGTTTATATCACTTAAGTATGCTGAGAGTAGATGTCTAGGAGATACTTACAACAGCTAAAATTCACTGTAAACTGAACCAAAGTGTGCCCTATTGCTGGGCTCCCCAATACCTTAGCTACTATTTCTATTGTGAGGTATTTCAAATGTGAACCTGACTTTCAAAAAAGTGTTAATATGCATGCAATTAGAGGTGTCAGTTTTCACTGCCACAGGGCCTCCGCACTCTACCCTCATATCCCTTGGCTGTTTTTAAGAATATAGGTCCAGTTCTCTTACCAATATTTGTTGAGTATAGAGAATAAAGAAATATCCCCCAGTCTCAGTGTCAACCAAGGCAGAAGCAGAGCTTGCTGACTCAGAAATGACTGAAGTCTCAGAAAGGGGTCATCAGAAGACATTCCCCTGCCTCAATATCAACCAATTGGGGAATAGAGCTTTCTGTCTCAGAAATATAACTGAGATGTCAGAGATGGGTCATCAGGAGGTTTAACCTACCCCATGTCTAGTCTGACTGTGGATCTTATTCAGAGGTACAACAGCCATGCTCTGTCTTGCTAGAGGCTAATAGCAGGGAGAGGACAAACTGTGGCTGAGCCTTCATGTAATGGTCTCTCCCCAGGAGCATCAGCAGAGCCTGGATGCCAGGATGGGCTTCCTCAGGTTTCCTTTCCTTGTCCTCTCTCCAATCACATCCATAGGAACAGCTTCTCTATGATGCAAACCTAATGAAAGTTTTTTTCAAAGATTATGACCCAGGGTTTCCAAGTAGCATTTTATCTGTCACCCGTGCAGAAGAGCTCAGCCCTGTCTCTAGGAGCCTGAGCCTAGTATGGAGCTTCTGTGGACTCCGGGGTTAAACTGTTGCTCTTTCTGAAAATTTCCATGGGTGGGAGCTCTCAAACTACCTTTTTACAGAGATTGAATATCAGATATCCTACCTATTATATAATTACATTATGATTACAGTATCAAATAATAGTTATGAAGTAGTAATGAAATAATTTTATGGTTGGGGGTCACTACACCATGAGGAACTGTATTAAAGGGCCTCAGCATTAGGAAGGGTGAGAGCCACTGACTTAAATTCAGAGGACTTGTGGTCTTGTCCCTTAATTGTCCAGCTCTCTGTTTATAATTGCCATGAGAACCTCACTCCTGAACACATTACTTAAGACCTTTGAGAAACAAGTGCTCTGCTCAGACCAAAGTCAGATCAGATGGTTCTGTGAGGTGAGACTCTCATTCAAGATGGTGAGGTTCTTCCCCAAAGGGGCAAACACCATGGTGTCTATAAAGGAACTGATACACAGGCTAGACATGCAGGTAGAGGACATACGGAATCCTGATAGCTGGCCCAATGTGCACCATCCACAGGTGAAACATCTTGGGCAAAATCCCAGAAGTGTAGGAGGGAAACAACTTGCAGAGGGCTTCAAATCTCAACCACTTCACATGTAGAGTTCATTACATATAGGTACCTTCTTTAATCATGTATGTGCCATGCAAGGTTCTTAGATCCACAGACAGGTAGACCAGGCTACCTTCTGGTAATCATCCTCATCCCAGCAAAACAATCACAGCACCCAGAATCTTAAAAGACTCCATACAAATGCTGCCCAAACTGCATAGGAAGGAAGTCATACCTTTCTATGTCCTTGTCCTCTCAAAAGGGAAACTGTTAGTATTTTTAAAAGGCTTCTTTTCAACAGCACAGAGCTGCAGAAGACTTAAGCCTTTAGTCAAAAATGATTTGCATAGCAACACTTTATGGAAGAACTTTAAATATGAGGTTAAATTCTTTTTAATGATTCTTTTTTGGTAAGCAGTCCCTATACCTGTTATTTTATATTTCTGCTGGAAGGAAACTCTTAGTAAACAGTTCATGTCCTTTGTGAATTCTGATGGTCAAGTCACATTGCAGGATCTAATAAACGAGTCATCATAAAATCTGATTTTAAAAGGACTAGGCATGGTGGCACACACCTTTGATCCCAGCACCTAGGAGGCATACACATGTTTATCTCTGTAAGAACAAATCCAATGTAGTCTATGTATTGAGAGCCTGTCTCAAAGGAGGAGATTCACTGGTAAAATGGATTATTATGTGAAGGCATTCGCCGTTGTTATGACTTGTGACCTGAGCGCTAGCTCTGAGACACACATAGTGGAAGGAGAACAACGACCCCTGCAAGTTGTCCTTTGACCTCCATGTACGTGCAATAGCATATGTGCCTCCCTAACAATAAATACAAAAAGAATGTGGATTTTACAAAATGGTTTATTTATTCTAACTTTACGTGCATGAGTGTTTTGAGCGCATGCATATCTGTGCATCACAAGTGTTCAGTGTCCGAGGAGTTCAGAAGAGTGCTACTTGAACTAGAGTTACAGACAGTTGTGTGCTGCCATGTGGGTGCTTGGACATGAACCTGGGTTCTCTGCAAGACCAGCCAGTGCTCTTGAACACTCTCTCTCTCTCTCTTTCTCTCTCTCTCTCTCTCTCTCTCTCTCTCACACACACACACATACACACACATAGAAACACACACACAGACACACACACATACTCACACACAGAGACAGAGACACAGACACAGACACAGACACACACACACACACATACACACACACAATCTTGCCAGAAGCCAGAGATTTCAGTAGTGTTTAAACCAAAGCCTTTGTTTCTGCCCTTGGGTAGAGGTCAGATATGCTAGAATGGAGGTCTGGGTTTGCCTTTTTAAAATGAATATCCTTTCCTAGAAGCTACGTGTGAGGGTATGACAGAAAACTCTAGTCTAGATATTATTGGCTTCCAGTAAACACCTTTAGAATTGGATTCTGGTCAAAAGAATCAATTCTCCTTCTGGCTCTATGTCTGGAAATACTACATTCTGATTTGCTCCCAAGATAAAGCAGTATGTTCCACTGTCTTCCCCAATAGCCATGAAACTAAACTCATAAGAGTCAATTTATCTGGGCCGATTAGTTACTGATGAAGAGAAAAACTCCTCAGAAAGGTTGGTTCACATAGACCTATGCTAAGGAGATGATGGAAATAATTATTTACTTAATGAGGTGATGTACCCATTCTGAGAAGTCCCTCCTTTGGTGATATTACTGATGGACCCACTTCTAGCTACATCTGAAAAACTGGTCTTCTTCTTTTCTGAGTTACTCAAAGCATGGGCTTTTTCTTTTTAAATGTTCTTCTCTTTCACAACCTGGGTCTGCTTTGACTGGTACTATGAATGTTCTCATTTTATCTTTGAGGCTACTCTCAGATTACCATGTGGTTGATTTAAAGATGATAGCTTTCCTCTCTCTTTTTCCCTCTTCCTGGCAGTGCTTGCTCTTTGCCTGCTCAGTTGTTTCTGTTTTAAACATCAATACAATTATCACTGAACTTCCTTCAGAGTCCCTTTCACAATTATTATTAAGAGTGAGAATCGGTAGCAATGCATATCCTAGTAAGAGCACCAGTGGAAGGGGAAGCCCTGGGTCCTGCTAAGACTGAACCCCCAGTGAACTAGACTGGTGGGGGGAGGGCGGCAATGGGGGGAGGGTTGGGAGGGGACCACCCATAAGGAAGGGGAGGGGGGAGGGGGATGTTTGCCCGGATACCGGGAAAGGGAATAACACTTGAAATGTATATAAGAAATACTCAAGTTAATAAAAAATATATATATATATATATAAAAAAAAGAGTGAGAATCTAAACAGGGAACTAGAATTTTCCCTACAAACTGATCCTTTACCAAAGTCCAAAAAGGAACACAGTATGAAACCAAATGCTGTCAAGATACGACAGACAACATCTACGTTAGCACCTGCACTGGCAGGATTGGAGAGACAGGCTGTATTGTCTGCAATGAGTAGAGACTAAAATAGACTTCATTTAATGAGCAGTCAAGAGCATAAAACCAAACCTAATAAAGAAGAACCCCACATAGCAGAGACTTCCCTAAAGTGCACAGGCAGTAGAATACATGTCCTTTAGTACTGGGGAGGAAACATTACCAAGTCCAGTATTCACATGCCACATTGGGAACCAGCATGAACCAGGTACTACTCAAACATGGGGCAGCTATGGAATGGTCACCACTCTCCCACACTATTCCTTCTGGTACAATCTTTATTAAACCTGTGCACAGGCGATTGATTCTAGAGTTTGAGAAGACCCAGGGTATCTGTTGGCTTAGTCTAGTTCTCATGCAGTACAAAATAAAACAGAACAAAACAATACAAAAAAAAAAATAAAAACTAACCAAAATTTCAAACACTTAAAGTAAGACACTTTTCCACTGGCACGCCAGTTCTTAATCTTGGAGTCACTCATGGGTCCCAGGCTCATCCAACAGCCATGACAAGGAACTACTGACAAGTCCTTCCCAAAGGACTCTTAGGGTACCAGCAAAGCATATCTTTATACTTGGTCACCCAGGAGCTGTGAACTTGAGTCCTGCTGGCAATAGCACTAATGCCCTCTACACATGGGAAAGATTTAAGTGAAATCCACCTCATTCTAAGAAAGTCAACCATAGCTGGGTGATAGACACAGCTCTTCCATGATCTGAGTTCTACAAGAATCCCTAAAGGAGAGGGTAAAGGATATCTCCCTCTTTTTTTCCTGACCAGATTCCTCTTTTCAGAGACCCCAATTCTGAAAGTCTGTGTTAATATTTTATATACCAATGTAAGGAACACCACCAGATAGCCAACCTTAAATGCCAGTGTGACATTGTGATAAAATGTCAAAGCCCTGTTTCTGAGGACTGTTTATAAAACAAAAGGGAAACAAATGATTGAACCATGAGCATTTTCAACTTCATCTGATTTAACAATATTTGGAGGAAGGCCAGCAAAATGACTTCAGGTATAATAAAAACGCTGAGCTTTCTGACAATTGAAAGGTGATTTGGGATAAACTGAGGGGAACTTTTCTCAGGGATTTTGTGTTTGGATGAATGAGAGAAGAGAATGCTGTGCTTCCAAACTGCTTCTTTTTTCCTGAGTGTGGTGGTTTGAATAAGGATCTCCCCCATGGTTTCATAAATTTGAGTATTTAGTCACCAGGGAGTAGAACTGTTTGAAAGGATTATAAGGACCAGGAAGTGTGGCCTTGTTGGAATAGATATGGCATTATTAGAGGAAGTGTGTTACTGGGGGTGGATTTTGAGGCTCCAAAAGCCCATGCCAGGTCCAGTCATGCTCTTTCTTCCTCCTGCCTGTGGACCAGGATGTAGAGCTATTTCTCTAGTGCCATGTCTGCCTCTGTGTTACCATGCTTTGTGCCATGATGACAATGGACAAAACCTCTGAAACTGAAAGAAAGCCCCAACTAAATGCCTTCTTTATAAGAATTTCCTTGGCAATGTCTCTTTACAGCAATATAACAGGGACTAAGACATTAATATACCTTGCAAGGTTCAAACAGAGTGGAGGGCATGATGCTGAGCAGAGAGAAGGCACAAATGCCTGGGGCTTCCTATGTTACCTTTGATATTGGTGGACTGTTCTGCGCTAGTCCATGTCCTAAAGGGCTATAAGGGATAACTGATGAAAGAGAAGGCCTTGTGACTGGAGTTGTATGATGACAAGGCTAAGAGCAGGGTCAGCACAAGGTCTTTATGTGGCTTATCACTTCTCTGTGTTCTTAGCCCCATGTTTCAGGACACTAAAGATTTCACCACAAGTCAGAGTCCAACTTACTTTGGGAACAGATTTGGCTGCATGAGGCTTTAACCAATCAGGGAGTTCTAGGATTAAACACATTATAAGAAGCATCTGTAATTCTCTTCATTTTGTTGCTTACCTTGGTAACTGAGTTTAAATCCTTGTCGGTTCTGTGAGTGGTCACTATAGAAGCGGATGAGGGTTTCATGTGTGGTGCTCAGCAGTGACGCAGGCAGGTCAGGGCCACTGAACTGTCCCATCATTGGACTACTGTGGTAAGGGCCATTCTGGATCTCCAGGTAGTCATGGTTGGCTTCAGTTGAGAAATTCAGAAATTGGATATGTGCGCCTATGAGAAAATATGCAATCTTCAGAAAGTTCATGATAATGTATCCAAAATCATGGATGAATAGAGGGAATATCACTTTGTTTCTGAAAGAAAAGGGAATGTGGTAGAGGAAATGCTGTATCTTTGAAGACATACCTTAGATTAACTCTCTGTGATGTTTGTCTGCACAATGCATATCCATAAGTCAATTTCTGCTATGCATAAGTACTGCTAGCACCATATTACAGAGAAGGACAGACATCATTCTTAGAATGGCACCTTCACTCCATCAATTATTATAACAAAAACACAAGATTCTCCTCATACATGGCATGTTAATCATGGTTTTATCAGAAGAGAAACTCAAACTTAAAATAAAACCTAACCTATGAACATTAGTAATAAAATAAGAGAAAATTTTCTTTAATGTCCTTTCCCCCTTCCCATAATATGGTTCTAGAGATCAAACCCAGGGTGTCCTAGATATTAGACCAATACTTGATTTTCATGGTAAAGATTTTTTATGTTGAAAAGTTAAATCCGGTGCTTACATGAGCTATTCTAACTAAGGTTAGATACAAAGGAAATGGCAAATCTCCAAGGAAGAGGCTCATAAAAAGTCAGGTAAGGGAAGGGCTTTGAATGGGAGGTAAGGAAGGAGTTGTGGATAATAAAGAAATAAAGAATTCTATAAATTTAATGTCTTTCAAAGAAAACTTGCAGGAAGGACACACATCAAACTATTGTCCTTCTAGTTAACTTAGCATAGGCCAACTACCCTGCCAGAATTCTCTTTGCCAACTTCTTTTGAAATCACTGAGTCAATGCTTCATGTCATCTCAATTTTATTGGCGAGCGCAGAGGTTCAGCAGCATCAGTTATGTCCAGTGTCCCAGAAGGAAGGTTGCAGTGAGCCAGTTCAGATTAACAATGTCCTTGCTTCCTGCCGATTATCATGATGCAAGCTAGAGCAGAGCCAACCATTGCCCAATGCCTCAAGTGCATTCTGCTACTTCTTGGAGAAAATGAGTTTGTGTTAAACATGTTGAACTTGGCTCAATGAAGGAAGAGTGAGAGAAACTGCCTTGTGTGAAATTTTAGAAAGAGGCCAAGGGGACAAAAGTTAGAAGGGAAAGAAATATCTTCAATTAGTAAGCCAAACTTTGGATTTTTTTTTTTTTTTATTAAGTGTGGACTTCGTCTTCTATTATCTTGGCAGATACACAACTTTCTCATTGGGAGGCTGGTAAGGGATGTCCAATCTGTTGTTCTGGGATAAAACAATTGAGAAGAAATTCAAAGACCGCAGCCACATCAAGGGCCAACTATATGGAAGATGGCCAACTTCAAAACAGCAGAGGGTGGAGAAAAGGTGGCTCTTCACTCGCAAGGAATTAAGCTTGAAAAGTGGAATGGCAATTATAACATTGTGAGCAAAATTACCATTTTAAGAGGGATAAAATATCCGGCTCTATATCACACTACCTAATACCTATCAGCAAATGAAACCAAGCTTGGCTCTAATCTGTCTTAAAGTGGGATTGTATCATTATCTAATTTCTAACAAACCCCCTCCAGTTTGACATTACAAAGCTCAACTGAAGGGATTAGAACAAATACAGTCTAGTCATCCTTTTATTATCTCATAGAATATTCTAAAACTTTATGGATATAGCAAGAGAGCCAATCTAAGAGTGTATCTCTGCCGAAATTTACACAGCACTCTTTCATCTGGCTGCAGTTAGGCTTTGAAGATCAAGTGCAAGTACAGAGTCCACTGCATGAAGGATTTGCTTTCTGACTTTGACACAGCTTTAAATAGTAATGTGACCCCAACTTTGGAGCAGAGCACTCATTTTTAGCTGACAGAAGTTATGAGTGTTAACTTCTCTTCCCTGTGTGTAGCAAACATTATAAAGGACCTTTTATACTTTGCTTTCTATATCAGATGGCCCATTTTATAATTTAGGATATCATTTTCTGACATTATACAGTAGCTGTACATAAGGAAAGGGATTATAAAAACAAAACAAACAAAATACAAAAGAATATCTAGGTGACATTTCTCTTAACTGCATCTTTTCACATAATCAGGAAATGAGACCCAGAGATTTTAAGTAGATTCTACTTTACCAAAGCAGAACACACAGCAGCATGAATCATTGCAAAGGGAGAAAATTAGTCCTCAAATGTGGGGGAGATCACTGCTGAGACAGAGAACATTTAAATGGTTGTTGATGCCTAGTATAGGCCAGACATGAAAGGTACAAAAGGGAAAAGTCATAATTCTATATAATACACAATTCTAACCTGAGAGTTTCTTACGGGTTTATAAAATCATCTTGAAGAACAGCAAAGACAAGAAGTTTCAATGAAGAAATTATGGGTATGAAAGGGCACTCCAGGAACCCATGATTATTGAATGAAAATTCTAGTGTTAGCAGGGAGCTACCTACCTATATGTTCTTGGCTTAAGGAGGCCGCTGAGGTCTAATGGGCCATGGTTTTAGGATGCATACCAGAACTAGATGGGAAGTTGGCACTGTGGCAAACCCTTGCATATTTTATCTTCAGGACATAGGGACATCAGGCTGTGACTGAACTAAAAACTTCCTTCTTGCTGACTAGCTTTCACAGTACTGGAGAGTACCATGTGAGTTGTTGGGGGAGAACAGTCACTAACTGTCCTGTTAGACTATGAGCCTGCATTCTATAGTAGGAATATGACAGTCAAGGTAGACCTTCTCGTTCCATCGTGGCCCAACTGTCATGGATATCAATTGTTTTCCAATTGGATCGAAGGCCTATTCCATAGAAGGGAATTTAGATCTGGTACTGTGAATAAGGCCTAAGAAGTCATACCCTTCGGTATAGCAGCAACTGCTACTGTTGTGTTAAATGGATGTGATTTGTCTGTCAAGCTGCCTTCTAATCATTTGTGTTTGTACACAAATAATACTATTGCTGTTAGTTTCAATTATTCATGGAAGGGAACTTTTTTTTTTTAATAAAAGATGTCACCTGGTCAAACTCCTGAACTAAATGGCTATTGATGTGATATAGCCGCCTAATAATCAGGCATCTAAATCATCCAATCATCCAATCCCAAGACACCCAGAAAAGAACAAGAAGATATAAAACAGAGAGGAAGGGGTACAGTGTTGTTCTCTGAATTAAAAATACACTTTCCTCTATGGAGGTGCAAGACTATTTAAGACTCTTGAAGTAAATGAAATTTATAAGGCTCTAGAAGTCCACAAAACTCAGACATCTCAGGAAGTTCCTGAAATTACAAGATTCACACCGACTCTTCACAAGCTTATATATAAGTAGTAAGAACTTCTGTAGAAAGGAGGGCTCTGAGTTTCCAAGCTCTCTGTAACTTGTGTAAAGAACTCCAAGAATTGTTGTCCATTTTATGCTGGGACTTTTTGAGACATAGTTTCTTTTGAGACATCTACACATCTCTAAGTAACCCCTCAATCTTATTCCTATACGTGATCCCAACAACTCATTGATTCACTAAGGTGGACTTGGGTAAAACAGTTTCTTTGACTTGCTATTGGTGCCTTATCTACAGTGAAATAAAGTGAGATGTCTTCCAACGAAAAGCCACTTAACTCCTTGAGACCTTTGTTCTTCTCCCTGGCCTTTGTCATTTGACTTATTTATGACCTTGAAAAAGTCCTCGATCAAGACTCCACATGCTGGCTCTCTTGGACGACCCACCCAGCCCTCCTCTTACCTTTCTCGCTAATCAAATGCTAGCTGACAACAACTTCTGTCATGTGCCTGCTCAAGTCAGGCAGGGCCTTCATCCCACTGCATAGCCACAGTGTTCTCTAACGAGCAAGTTGGCCAGTTATGTCTTCTCTAGAACTGTCTCGCTCTATAATGCTATCATAGTCACAGTTCTTCAAGGAAAATGCTTTGAAATCTCTATGACCTTTCTGGACAATGGTTTATGTACAGCTATTGGTCATTCCTCCTCTATATACTAAGTGTTTGATATCTTCTAGGTGCCCAGTTACTACCACTTGGGATTTCCATTGAGTCCCTCCCTAGGTGCACATACAGTGTGGCTGTCGAAGAAAGAGAGCAGCTGGAGGCCAGATGAGGGTTTACAGTGAGAAGGAAGGCACAAGGTGAGGTAAGGCTGACGGGGGGGGAGAATAAGAGACTTATTCTTTGACAAATTTCATGTGCTTTGGAAGTCAGGGCAAAACAAGATTCTAGTGTTTATAACAACACCACAAATTTTGTAAACAGACACCCCAAAAGTCTGAAAGTTAATAGCTAAATACATCTTAAAATTTCATAAACCAATAACCAACATATTATATGACTAAAAAGCTAATAAGATGCTATATATCCAAACTTATGTGTTATATAGCATTTAGTATGTGTCACGACATGAAGAAAGTCCTAAAAACTGCAACCAAAAGTCACCACTCCCGAATCTCAGAGACAGATGAGACTAGGCGGAGATGTAAATGAGGAGACTGATAACTTATGGATGCCCTGTCACGGCATCATTCAGCTAGTTAAATTTTCCTTGAAGAGAACCACATGGTTGAATGAATTTTTAAGGTTTCTGCTCTGCTCTCAATGTTCTTCTGTTAAAGCTCTCCTTAAATCTGAAATCTACTTCCAATTAAACACACAGATCAATGTTTCACCACAATCACTCACGGTGACCATGCCAGGTGGAATGACTCCTGACCCACTCACCATAGCCAATGGGCAGGGATATCTTCCAGGTGCAGTCCAGGTTGTTGGGGTATGACCCTGGGAAGCCTGGGCTCAGGATCACTCCACTCATGCTGGTCAGTGTCCCACCACAGGTGGCTGTTAAAAAGACCACAGGAAACATGTAGAGCTTTGTGCTTAGCAAGAATACCTAATTTAACCCAGCTTAATGGGCCACACTGTTGAAGAGACAACTCAAGGACCTGGGGTAGTATCTAGCAACAGCCTGTCATGTAGGGCATCGGTGCTAGTTATCCAGGGGTCCGACTTCCCTCCTCACTGTGGGATATTTGAGAATCATGATCCTTCTTGACTTGCCTTCTGGCAGTATAGCCTCTTAGCAAAGGCCAGCTGATTTAACAGTGCATTTAAAATAGGCATCAGGTTGACTTTGGCTTTACAGCTCCCATTTGTGGTAGTATTGTTACCTATCTATGAACTATTCATTTACACTCCTACTGTATGTAAACGAATGCTCCTACTGTATGTAAACTGATGAGTGCCATCCCCAAAGCCCCACAGCAGTCATAAAGGCTGGGGGTTCAGATGGCCCTCATCTGACAGATGGAAGAAATAAAGCCAATGAGACTAAATAATTGTTCTGAAGAGTCACAACTGGGATAGACCCTTTGTTCTCCAGTGTGCTTCAGTTCTGTCTGGTTTTAGGGCCCCAGTGTCCTTAGCGGCTTTAGTCCTTGGAGTATCTTTAAATGGAGAATATAGCTTTCTGCAACCCCTTATTCCATAAAATTCCACATCATGAGATAGTAAGTCTTTATCAAAATTGTGCATATGCTGTGCTACTGTGTCTAATATTTGCCAATAAAGAAACAGGGCAGATTTTATAACAATATAACATCTGTTTGCATTAGCCACAGGGCTGATTCACCGGAACCCCTTGGGTTTGATCATTAATGACCAAATAAAGAGACAATTTCTAAGCACCCAGCTGTTTTCAGAAGCCTCTACCAGAAAGCATGCACAGTAGTTTTTTTTTTAATTTTCAAATTATTTTCAATCATCAAGGTTTGATAAACACCAAAGGCCAATTTCATGTGAGAAAATATTTACAAGGCAATCATTGTGACTGTGGTTAGTTGCTTAAGACAGGCCATTGAAACTTGAGTTTCAACATTCTCCATGTTCAAGAACTAACTTTATATCTTCTAATGATATGATTCTAGACACCAGCTCAGAAAACATCAGCACGTCTGTAACTTAGAGAGCGGCATAGCAGGGAGCTGTCAGTGGGTGAGACTCATGTGTAAAGTGTACACTCCGCTTACACGTCATTCCTGGGCCTGCACTGGACTAAAAACATGCCAGGATGGGGATAAACCAAAGCATATCTCAACACAGGACCCTCTAGCCGCAAGGAAGGTTGATATGAGGGAGGACATAACCAGAAATTGGGAAATAGCCACAAAGACAGGAGGATGAATATCCAGTGATAGCAATGTTTCTATGAAGCCCTTTCTGATTTTGAGTGTGACCAAAATAAAGCAATGTCATAAAGTATGGGCATCTGTTATTGAACCTCAATCCATCAGAAGAAGATTGACATGGCCGTCATTAACAAGACCTAGCCAAGCAGGAATGACAAGTGCCATCCTCAGAGTTCTTATCCATCCTGGACACAGGACAGGGACAGTGTGTTGCATCTCAATTGTAGGGCTGTCATAAAGGTGAAGGCAGGTACAGGATAGAATGAGGCCTGTCATTGGATGAGAAGGAATGATGGGTGGAGAAAAATTTGAGGGAAGAGGAGGAGACTGGAACAGAAGGAGATGGGAGATTGAAGGAGAGAGGAGAGAAGCCGAGGAGAAAACATGGAGGCTGACGTTAAGATTCCCCTCTGTGTGTTTACAGGTTGTTTTGAATATTCTTAAGGGATGGATACGTAGAGGGCCTTGTATGTTTAGGTGGGCAATTATATCTTATCAACTGGATCAGAGGTTCTTGTGTTGTGTGTTCTTTCATGTAGTGATTTAAGAGTAAGAGAGTGCACGGTGGCTAGAGGCACTGGGCCGCCATGGAATTGGGATGTGTGTTTCTGGCAAGATATCTACCAGATATCTTGGGACACTGTGATGCCAGATCTAGAGGGGATAAAAGACAGCCTTTTAATATAATTTTACAACAACATCCCATGAGCATCTAAATACTAGGCACAGGATAACTTCCTGGTGATGTGAGAACTACCAGCACAGTTCGGCCTTGTACTTATAAAAAAATCTAGCTGACTGATATCAAACCAGAACTCCCTAAGGATGTGAGCCCCATGTACCTTACTTTGTTGTATTCAGGGAATCCCATTGCCAGTGAGCCACTAAAAAAGTAATTATGCATATGAGTATTTTGGCTGGACATATGTCTGTGTGCAGTGTATGTACTTGAAATGTATGGTAGAGGCCAGAAGTGGGTGCTAAGAACTGAACTCAGGTCCTTTCAATGAGCAGCCAGTGCTCTTGACCACTGAGCCATCTCTCCAGTTCCAGGCTTACTCTGTTCCATAATGGCCAGGCTGAAGCTACTTCTAAGACATGGTTTCTTAGACACCATTGCCCCAACCAGCTCCTGCTTATCTTTTCTCGTGCTGTCATCTAATGCTCAGCAAGCAGGCTGTGTGGGGAGCCATCAACAGATTCTGTGCTTCAAAATGATGCTTGATCCTTGATACATGACTTCAGGGACTTTGCATTTTTCTAAATATATACATATATATATGTATATATATGTATATATGTAAATTTATATATATATAAAATTTTGTGCAGATTCCTCATGCTCCAGCACAAATAGATGCATTTTTATTCTAAGTCACACGTCACACACTGTTGAAAACCCCACAATGCAAAAGTCTGCAGTTCTGCCAGCCCCTGTATGAACTTTAATTCTGCTTGGGGCCCTGGCAAGCTGCCTGTCCCTCCAGGACTTTATGTGATATTAAGAACAGTCAGCATTACTTAAGCTCTGAGAACAGAGCTGGGTCTTCAATGAGTTCTAGAAAGTGGCTTATGTACCTTGACTCCATTAGTTCAGTGGTTATAAAGGATTAGTACACGGTGTTTCCAGGAAACCAGTGAGTTAAACATTATCTCTCTACTGATTCCTACCTTCCTTGGCTCAGATAAACCTGGAGCTAACAGTTACAAACTGCTTTGATTTCTTCATGGCTCATTACTGTTGTGTGGGAGTTCTGACACTGGGGAATTTCTCTGTATGCCTTGCCCCAAACTATAGAAGTTGATATAACTTCAGTATTTGCTAATACATATAAAAATCATCATTAAAGTACATGTAAAAGTCATATATCTTGCTAATCTAAGTTAGTTATTCAAATTCAAACAAAACATTTTCTTATGAAGCACAGAGCAAACATAATAGCTCTCATCTGAATATGTCTGCTAGGAGTCTGTTCCACTTCAGAGTTGAAAGAATCAAAATCACTCTCCGTGGAAAATGGTAGCTTACAAGAAGATGGGTGATCTATGTAAAGAAGGCTCCTTGACATCCTTCTGCTGCTTCTTACAGACCAAGGCTGGGATACAAACCTCCATTTAACACAAGGAGGTTTTTGTGTGGAAGGCATGTTAATAGAGAAACTTATGTATGTGTGTCACAATAAAATACCGTCCTCTGCGGAAGAGCGCGCCCTTGAAGGAGAACACAATGGTGACTACAGACGGGAGTTATTTTTCAGTTCAAGGACGCTGTAGAGCATTGAGTTTTGTTTGTTCTCCACATTTGGGGCCATACATTAGCCTCCGTATGGAGTCTCATTTGCCAGTTAAACTGAATATTTCTCAAACGCATTGCATAGCTAAGACTTGTTTGAGAAGCAGGGATATAGCATGCTAATGAAACACACAACACTCATCATCTTGTTGACTTTGGGGGACCAACATGGTGTACCACCATCGTCCTCGACAACATGAATCCTGAAACAGAGACCAGCCCAGAGGATATGTCACAGCATTTAAAGCTGTTCAATCCATGGACACAGATAGCCCTTTCTCCTTAACGCAGTCTCAGATAATATGGGTTGTCTGAGTGGGGTACTGGCGTCAGAGATTTGAGTGTGACAACAGCTGAGGCCATTGTGGAAAGACCTTACAGACTCAGGAAGTGTCAGCGAGCTTTTGCCATAGCAAGCCAGGATCTTACAGAGCCACTGATATAGCTCTCATTCTAGATAGGCAGTCTGATGAACATGGTGATGACTCAGACACAACTGTTGTCAAAGTTCCCTGGGTTGTCGGAGGATAACGTAATGATGCAAATGATACTAAAACCTCACAAAAAACCCAGCTAGCCCAGGCACAAGGGGCAGAAGCTAAGGCGGGAATCTGATAGGTAATGCTAATGTTTACCCCCAAACTCAAGAGCAGCCGGCTCCCCTTATACTGTCTGGCTGCAATGTATGGAAAATTCAAAAGTCATGCTTAAAAACTGCATTATAAACACCTCAAGAACATTTTACGTAAGGATAGATTTAGTGCTGCTGGGTTTGTTGTTGACCATAGTCTCGGTCATACCAGCTGCCCAGTGAACTAGAAGAGGTAGGGGCAATTAGAAAAGTGAGCAGGTTTTAGGGCAAAGACCGGAGGAAAAGAAAGTAGACACTGGGTCAGCATGCTATGCAGGTCAGAGGTGTAACCTACATGCTGGACAAGCTGGTCCTATGGCTCTGGTGCGGGGCTAGCTATCCTGCTGTTTGCACCGGGATGCTTTGAGCCTCAGGCATAGCTTCCCCAACAACCCCACTCAACAGGCAGTGCTTCTCCTGTGCTAATAAGGGTGTCTACATAGCTGTCACTGGACCCTTCAGTGTGGAATACAAACAGAGGGGTTTCTGGAGAGCCAATGACTTGCTTGTAATTCTGAGCTTTGCTTCAGCAAACGCGCCTTTCCTGAGGCTAACAGCATGTTCAGAAAAGCCGTCCAGCCTGTCAGTGCTGTTCCTATCTTCCTTCATAAATTAATAAATTGGGATTTTGACATGGACTTTCAAATTGTTTGGCGCCTTGAGCTGGGGGTCCCGGAGCTTCTCTGTGTAGCCTGATCCGTAGCCCCTCCAAGAGCTGAACTACTGAATTCCACAGGGAGGAGGAGCTCGTTGTATGCCTATGACAGTGCTTGTGCCTGTATGAATGGGCTCTCTTATAATGTGTGCTTTGAGTGGGAGATGGAAGGGCATTCATCAAAGCAAGCTGGCTGGATGACGGCCACTCAGCAAGCCTGTTCGAGTGTACTTACCAATGCACAGAGGGGAAGGATAGTTCCAGCGACGTACAGTTCCCGGCATACAAGAAATGTGTGAGCGGCCCTGTCGAAAAATCAAACCATGAAGCGTGTTTATTACAGCAGAGTATTTAGGAATGAAATGTGTAGGAATATCTAACCTTCTTTGTCTCTTTAAAAACTGTGAATCCAACTCTTGTAAACGAGTCTCATTTGGAAATGTCAATTAACACTGACAAGATCCCTTTTACTAACAAAATCTTGACTACCTAAAAAGGCAGCATTTTGGCTAATTTTTCATCATGCCAAGGGGGACAAACATAATCAGACAAAGTATGACTCATTTCCCAAGCAGCAGCTATGCCTCAGTATTTGGCTGGAGAGTTGGGGTGATTGGGGACAAATAGTAGGGGCCAGGAGGATAATGTACTAGAATTTGTTGCTAGCCCATTTTGGGGTAACTTTCCTGACTATGCAGAAGCCACAAATTCATCCTTACTCAAACCTTTGCAGTGTAACAGACAGGTAGTTCAGTATGCCCTGCCTTGTGGGAGGCAGCTTCTTGTCTGTAGTGAAATCAGTCCTTACAACTCAGGGTCTTGTGATCCTCAAAACAGAGCGCTGTGCAAAACTTGGTCTTCTAAAGGCCAAGCAGCAGTGGAGAGAGATTTGTGGGGATGTACTATGCTGAACTCTCGCTTAAGAGAAAGCTTTGGATCAGTGGTTTTCAACCTTCCTCAAACCATGACCCGTTAATACAGTTCTTCATGGTATGGTGACTCCCAACCACAAAATTTTTCTTGTTGACTCTTCATACTTGTAATTTCTCTACTGTTATGAATCCTAATATAAATATCTGATAAGTGGATGGTCATAGGGGACTCGTGTGAAAGGGTCATTTAACCCCAAAGGGTCATGGCCCAGAGGTTGAGAACAAGTGCTCCTCAAGCATCCTTCAGTGACATTCTGCTTTAGTTTTCCCTTCCTCTCATTGCCTCTGTCTATTCTTCTCATTATACATTTTCTCTACTACCTAAAAGTGGCATTAAGCAGACTTGGGGAAAACTATACACATGGGACTCAGGAATCCTAAATTTCCACGTATGGCCAGGCCTGAGCTGATTATTCTGTTTAAATTCTTATTGGAATTTTAAAAATAGTTCTCAAGGAAATATATGTTTGTTTCTTAGCTTTGTTCATCAAATGTAAGCTAAGCTCCTGTCTTTACTGTAATGCTTGGGTTTGAGTCAAGGTTTTGCTCTGCTGCCCCTGCTAACCTCAAACTCAAATCCCCTTACCTTGGTCTTCCAAAGTGTTAGGACTAAAAGCATGTGCCAGCACATCCAGTTGAAAGTATGTGTTTTTCAAGAAGACAATCTGATGCCAAAGTATATGTGTTTATGTATCCTGTGGCCCATTAAATTGTATTTAATAAATTTCTTCCTGAATTATGGTTAAGCATAAAGTGCAAAAGCCTTTAAAGATATTTATTGAAGACTGCCAGTAAAATGGTCATTTGTCACAAATCAGAGTATATTCTGCTATGGACAGTACCATAAACAATTTGGATGAGTGATTTCAAATAAAATTTGTGTAATAGATCAAATACAAAATGGGATCCTGAAGATTTTATTTTCAAGGTTTTATCCTAAGAGGAATTTTAGGATTTAAGAGCATGAAAGCACAACTATGTTGGCTGGGTCTTCAGATATTCAGGATTTATTAGCAGCCCATGGTGCTAGCACAAAGGTGTATGGCCATTATTCTCTCTCTGTATCATCTATGTTTTTTTGAGAACTGCATTATGAACAGTGATCTGCAGGACAGTGTATGTTTTATGTGTGAAGGGTAATTAGTATGTTATTAGTGTGGTAATTAGTAGGTAATTAGTATGTTAGTGAAGTCATGTTGGCAATAAAATCTACTAAGCATCCATTTCTGTTCTTGGGGATATTAACATTGCCCAAGTTCTAGGCTCAATGATGTTCATAGTAAAGACAGTGTCTTGGCTTACATTTGAAGAACAGATCTAAGAAGCAATCTCATAAGACTTCATTGGCTACTACATTGGCTAGTATGTACAGGAAGAGCATCAATCCCATGTTTAGGAAATCCTTATTTGAAAGAGGATTTATTCTCCAAGGTCTTAAACTATCACCAAGAAAGAAAGCTAACTGAAGCTGCAAGATCATTTTCTCAACAAACACCCATTCAGAGCCTGCCCCACATGTGGCCCATTCATATACAGCCACCAAACTAGATAAGATGGATGAAACAAAGAAGTGCAGGCCGACAGGAACCGGATGTAGAACTCTCCTGAGAGACACAGCCAGAATACAGCAAATACATAGGCAAATGCCAGCAGCAAACCACTGAACTGAGAACGGGACCCCCGTTGCAGGATTCAGAGAAAGGACTGGAAGAGCTTGAAGGGGCTCGAGACCCCATATGTACAACAATGCCAAGCAACCAGAGCTTCCAGGGACTAAGCCACTACCTAAAGACTATACATGGACTGACCCTGGACTCTGACCTCATAGGTAGCAATGAATAGCCTAGTAAGAGCACCAGTGGAAGGGGAAGCCCTTGGTCCTGCCAAGACTGAATCCCCAGTGAATGTGATTGTTGGGGGGAGGGTGTTAATGGGGGGAGGATGGGGAGGGGAAACCATATAAAAGGGAAGGGGGATGTTGTCCTGGGAACCAGGAAGGGCAATAACAATTGAAATGTAAATAAGAAATACTCAAGTTAATAAAGATAAAAAAACAACAGAGGAGACAGTGCTGAGATGGGGATGTCATGGGCAAAAGGCAGACTGCATTGATGAAGCCTTAGTCAGTTATAACAAAAATCAATGAGAACAGGCCAAACAAAAAGCAAATGGAAGTGTTCCAATGTTCCTTTGCATGTGGAACTCATGATCTAGGACAGAGGATTCTCTGTATTGTAATAAGTACAAGTACAATACTTGTCTTAAGAACCACCTTGGTTGGTCTTCCCATGCCTGGTTAAGCATGCATTTCTATCATAGAGCTGCAGAATGCTGTGGAGAAACTCAAATTCTACAACCCACTGCATACAGAGTTCATATGGTTAATGCTCTACCAGGCAAGATCTAAAGGCTGTGAGCTATAGTCTGGCCTTCATGAAAGTGATACATGTAATTACTTGTTTATATAACAATAACATTTCTTTATAATGATAAAATCTATATGTTCCATGTACTGAAGCATGTGGCAGATTTAATAGACATTTCCTCCAATCATAGAACTCATAGGTCATGCCACAGGGTCTGTGGGGACTGATGTAAGGTCTTATATCATGACCTAGCCTTCACTCAGTGCTGTACTCTGGTACTCAGTGTAGTTCTTTATCCCATATATGTGGAGAGACTACTTTTATTCAGTGTCATTATTCCATTGCATAGTATCTCACCACTTGATTCTTACTCAAGCTGTTCAGTGAAGTTAGGGGCAGAGCATAGCCCAGAGATAGCATTTAAGAAGACATCACATTAAAATCCTATTACAAACCTGTGAGAAATTGCTCTGAGACATGAATTTCATGAAGAATACACACATGAGTATGGTCAGCACTGACTACTGCTGTTTGTAGCACATGGTTAGAACAGGAAACAGTTAACGGAAACAGCATTCATGTTGCTGTTCATGCATCTATAGTGTGTGCATGGAGATGTCTACATGATTTTGTTAAACAACTGTAAAAACGTAGCAAGAGTCTCCAGCATTTCTTGAAGAAAACATTGAATGTTTCATTTTGGGGGAATGACTGAGGTATCAAGTGGCAATTCACTGAAGGGAGTCATGGGCAATGCAAATGAGCCACAGTACAATGCTGGACAGCATCTCCCATCCCTAGGAGGCTTCTAGATCCTCGGATACCTCCTTGGTCCTTGGTTTTTCTCTGCGTGACTAAGGAAAGAGCAGACAATTTTGAAATAAAATAATCATTAAGAAAATAAAACGGGGCAGTTTGCTGAGGTGCTCCAGCAGGTAAAAGGTGATTCCTTTGGTGACGTTTTGACAATGTCCATGGAGAGCTCACGTGCAGACCAAGGGCAACAAGGCAAACTGACTGCACAAACATGACTTAGAGCACAAATATCGGGTATGAACACTGTCAATGGCCATGCTGAGCCTCCCTCACAGTCCCAGAAGGATGCCTACCTGCAAGGTGTACCCAGGCTCGCACTGGAAGGACAGCACATCGTTCACCATATAGCGGTCTCCTATCTTGATGCCGTTGCTCGGGAGAGCAGGTTCCTGGCACGCAGCCAGACCCACCGCTAGAAGGACACAAAGACAGATGCTGGGAATCAGGAGACGTCAGCAACCCTCCTATTATCAGTAGAGAGAGCTTTGCTTCCCATTGCTTCCTACAGAAGCAAACGAAGTTTTCATCCTTCCTCTTGCTGTTTGACCAAAAGGCTTTAAATAACATTAGATCAGAGTTGCAAGCTAATTCTTATGCAGTACCCCAATTCATTTCCATCACGGATAGATTGTCATTAGATAAACATTTGTCAGTTCCACATTTAGCATAATGAACCCAATTTTAATACTGGCACAACCAAACAACTGTTTCCTGCTGCAGGAAAACTCTGGAATTGTGTTCTCTTATCCTTCTTTCTTGGGCATTTTGAAAACTTTACAAGTCTGTCAATGTAGAAATTGCTTTTCTCTAGGAAAAGACACATGAGAACAAATTCATTCTCCTCTTTCACTGTTCCCTATCCTCATCAACAAGAATCTCATAGCTGGTTTAGTCTTAGATTAACAGGACCAATATTTATGTAAAGTGTTGTATCCTGGTCCTTTTCTTAGATTGTAACTCCCTCCATTTAAGGAACTTAAAAATTGCAATAGAAGTTTATCATATACTATTGAAGTCCAGACCAAAATATCAGGATAATTAACTCAAAGTCGCCATATCTTTCTGTAAAGAGAAAATACACAAGAATTGTCTTCCATAGAATAAAATGTACTTTTTTTATTGAGTTTTTAAGATGGGTACATTCATAATGATAGATCATATGGAACATAGACAATGGTAATTGTGTGAGTTTAAGTAACACTCTACTTTTATAGTCAAAACATGACTGAGTATAAAGGCTGGCTTTCTTTCTTCCAGTGTTCCAAGAAAGAGAAGGCCTTCTCTAGGTGAGACTGGTGCTATTTCATGTAATGCTGTATTTTTACTCTTGCTCTGAAACTTGACCTGAATATATCATGTAACATATAAAGGAGGCTTGGATGGTGATGGTGCTAGTTATTTCAGAGGTCGATAGTCTTGGTCCAGTAGGGTCATCCCCCATTGAGCATCCCTGAATTGAGAGAGCACCATCTGTCTTCCCTCCTGCAGAGCTATCGACATTGTGCCAGCTGTATTGCATCATCCCTTAGGACTTCACACATACTAATTAATACATAAGCAATAACAAAGCAAGGATGAGCTTGAATGTCAGCAGCAGTAGCAACAGGTGCCTGGCTCCACCTGGGGCTCACTCACGTGAGCACTGTGTCTGGTTCCTCAACTCTAGACATGGATGTTTTAAAAAGTACAGATGCTATCAAAGGAGGTGCTGGATGTGCTTAGTATAGCCACAGATAAGATAGTCTTTTTGTTGATCCTCAGGAGAGCCTTTGAGATGATGACCAATCGAAAACCTAGGAGAAGTCTTTGGCTGGTCTAGCTGCACTGGTAGGTGGTACAGCTTCTACAAGATACCAGAGACTTTTCTCTATTCAGTGAATTTGAAGCTACAAGCCATGCCTCCTAGACCATCCAGAGATCTGTGACTTTCTCTTTTCCTTATCCTGAGAGGAGGACAGAGTTGAAGAGCCATTTCTTCCTAGTGGGTGGAGTTGCCCATCTTAGTCCCTGCTTCTAAATTTGGGCTCATACATGGGCTTGTTGACTCGCTTCACATCACAGAACACAGCTATCCCATATGACAGAAATGACTCTAAGTTAAGTCATAAATTTTTCTTAAGTTGAAATAGATTTCTCCCTAAATAGCTGTTTTTAAAGTATGAAGCACAATTTGCAATAACCAGCAATATGTTGTATTTCTAACACAGATTTTCAACCCATTTAAGGCTTTTCGTAGAAAATAAAACTACTAATCATAAAATGAATAATCACACAAGAGATCACAACTGCATTTAGAACCCACGTTCTAAAGATTAGCTAGACCATCATGGATTCATGCAGCTTTACTTTTGAAATTTCACTCAAAAATATAATAAAATACCACAGATAAATACATAATTAAAGATTGGAATACTAGGAAGTAAATTTATGATGATTTTACTACAGCGTTGTTTTGGAATAATTTATGTTTTCAAAAGTCAGGGCTAAGAACAAAGTTTTCAATAACACAGAATACTCCAAATGAAATAGAAAAATTTGCCGTGGTTAAATTGGTAAAGATATATTGATATTAAAATGATAATGAGTAATATCAGACCTCAATAGCTGAGTTGCCTCCCTTTCTGCATGCTGTATGTTTTTCCTTTTAATATAGTTTTATTATACATTGATTTATATGCAGCTATTGTATATTATTTGGCTTTGATTTTATCTTTTCTTAAATTGAATACTGAAATATAATTCATCCTCTAGAAAAAGGTAGAATTGACATCTATCAGCACAGGAAATAAACCTTTGTTTCTAATTAGTATCAAAACACAGAAGCATCATTATTTCAGTCAGGGCAAACTGTGGTGCGACTGAGACATTCCACAGAGATCATGATGCTGGCAGAAAGAAGCACCACCATGCTTTTCCTACATCTTAGTATCCCTGTATAGTTGTATATATTAGAAACTAAGAATGCAAACTCCTGGTGTATGTAAGGATGGTTATCAGCACTCTCATTTACCTGGCTATTTGTTTTTAAAGATATAACTAATAATCAAACTATGAAATAAAAGTGGTATGAGAAGGATCAGGCAAGGTGGCATTCAGCAATGAGTCTAAGCCAAACCTGAGAATATCGGTTTATATCAGGCTAGTAAGGATGCCTTTTACCTTGCTCATTGAGAGGGGAGACTAATAGTTGATTAGACTATATCTCAGGTTAAGCCTTGAGTGGCTACATCACAGGAGTGATGGAAAGACATAGAGCTGTCTGAGTTACTCAGCTAGATATACTGATGTCTAGAAACACCATAAACACAGAAAGGACAATCTAAAAACTAGTTAAGCTGGACACAGTTTTAGAACATGCCTGTAAGCCCAGCACTCAGGAGGATGAAGAAAAGTTATTGAATGTTTGACGTCATCAGAATGTATAATGATACATTGTCTCAAAAATAGATTAGTAATTAAATATTCATTATTTTATTAACGATATTTTAAATGTAACAGATTATTATGAAAATTTTGATCAACATTTTGGGGGCAGCAACATCTAGGAAGAAGAGACTAGAAAGATATTTGCAAAATTTTTGGAAGAATTTCTATCCTTATCTAATGGTGGCATATTTAACGAATGACATCATACATGATGATGTGCAACACCTGATGAAGAATTTCATTTAAAGGTGGTCCATGAACAGTCAGCTTCCTTCATCTCCTTGGAGACAAGGAGAGGAGGGTTCTCAAAACTCTGAAGAATATGTAGCCACTTGTGTTGGAGTGGCTAACACATTATAATGTTTTATAATTTATTATCCATGAATGTATTTTCTGTCCACTCTGATGTTAAGATGTGGACTTTTAAAATGCACTGATACATTAAATATCAATGTGATTTAGAATGTAGAAAGGAACTTTTTTAATTCCCATGAATCTAGCCTGTAGAAGCAAAGACCATGAAACAAAGCCATTAAAACGATAAATGGGCTAATTTGACCAAAAGTTGAGTTTAATGGCTTGACCTACTGCTGATCATAAAATGTGAATGCTGTGAACCAGAGGTGAGCAGATAGCCCATCCGGCCTTCCGAGTACACTGTGGCTGTTCTTCAAAACCCAGCAGAAAAATTCACAGTGAGTTCGCTTGAATCTCAGAAGTGAAAATTATAGACAGCACATGCCAGACACATGCTTTGAAATCAAACACATACCCATAGACTAACCAGGAGCTCTGTAGAACTTACAAACTCAGATGACGTCAAAGGACTTTTCTCAACTGGGAATTGCTCTCATGGCTACTGGCATAGCTTGTATTCTTTACAACTCATGAGCATGTTACTCTGCCTGAAGAGCTCAAAACTACAATAAACCTAATAAGCAAAAAGGAGGGAAGTAGGATGTAGATCCAAGTGGAGAGACTTGAATTGGAGTATTTGGCAGAGGGAAGACAAAGTGCAATCTTCTAGCTTTATCCTATTGGGATGAAACCCTCAGACCAAAAGCAGCTTAAGGGGATCAAGGGATCTATCTATTTGGCTTACAATTCCAGGTTGTAGTTTATCATTGAGGGACATCAGGGCAGGAAATAAAAGAGGAACTTGAAGCAGAAGCTATGGAGGAGTGTGGCTTGCAGATTCACATGTGCTTATGCTCAACTAGCTTTCTCATAGGTGACCCCATGACCACCTGCCTGGGGAATGGTACTGCCCAAAGTGGACTAGGACAGCCAACACCAATTGATAATCAAGACAATCCTCATGGACATATCCACAGGATAATTGGATCTGGGTAATTCTTCAACAGTCGTTCTTCTCAGATAAGTGTAGGCCAGTGGTTCTCAATCTTTCTAATGCTGAATCCTCAGCATTAGCATAGTTCCTCATGCTGTGGTGACTCTGACCATAAACATTTTTGTTGTTCCCTTATAACTTTAATCTTGCTACTGTTATGAATTATAATGTAAATATCTGATATGTACATGGTCTTAGGGGACACCCATGAAAAGGTTGCTCTACACAAAATGGGTTGTGACCTACTGGTTGAGAATCACTGCTCTAGGGTATGTAAAGTTGACAATTCAAGCTAATTAGGACATAAACACACCCTTATGCATGCAGACACCAATTCAATACAGTGGTTTGTCATCATTACACTATGTGGACAGAAAAGACAATCTTTTAATTTTGAAAAGAAAAATAAAAGTTAACCATGCTATATTATAAGCAAAAATGTTCCCTATTGACAGTGTTTCAAAATAGAGACTTTTAGTTCTATGAGGTAGTAACCAATGTGCACTCAGTAAGACCCAAACTGGAGCACTTAATTTCGATGTTTTCTCCTGACTGGTGATACAGGGTAAGACAATTTGTTGTAAAGCTGCACAGATTCTAGTTGCTACGGATCAGGAGTGCGGGCAGCTGGTACAAGTGGTATCTTGTGCATTTTAGACTGATGATATTTTCAGCTGACAAATGCTTATAAGCTGTAGCACTTTTGTAAAGAATACAACATTTATAATTAAAAAACAGTTCTTCTGTATAATACAAGTAGATATGAATTCAGATTTATGAATTCATTATAGGTTTCTCTGAGGCAGGTTCAATTGCTCTGTATACAAGGCTGGCCTAAAATCTCAACTCTTCCATTTCAGCCCCTCAAATGCTGGGATGTCAGGTACATATCACCACACCTATTGAAAATTTCTTCTCATTGAGTCTATGTCAGTTTTGTGTATCTTAAAACATAAGTTTTGTTGATAACCAGTGATATCTCTTAGTTAGGATTTCTATTGCTATGAAGAAACATCTTGACCATGGCAATTCTCATAAAGAAAAACACTTCATTGGGGCTGGCTTATATGTTTAGAAGTTTAGTCCATTTTCATCATGGTGAAAAGCATAGCACATGCAGGTAGACATGATGTGCAGAAGAACCCCAGAGCTCTACACTTGAACCCACAGGCAGCAGCAGGAGAAAGAGAGAGAGAGAGAGAGAGAGAGAGAGAGAGAGAGAGAGAGAGAGAGAGAGAGAGAGAGAAGAGGAGAGGAGAGGAGAGGAGAGGAGAGGAGAGGAGAGGAGAGGAGAGGAGAGGAGAGGAGAAGAGAGGAGAGGAGAGAGGAGAGAGGACCTGGCCTATATTCCTGAAACCTCAAAGTCTACCCTAAGTGGCACACTCTCTAGTTAGGCCATATATACTCCAACAAGGCTACAACCCCTAATCCTTTTAAATGATACTACTATGAGCCTATGTGGGACATTTCATTTAAACTACTACCATCTCATTAAATAAAAATTGCATAAAGTTTGTGACCATGTGCTGGTAAATGAACCTAAAGAGAAGACTAAACTTGACTTAGGAGAGTCTGAGGAAGAAAAGGATGAGTAATATGACCATATAGGCAGATGTATCACCCTGTATACCAAGATTCTTATAAGACACTCTTTAAAAGGCCAAATATCTAGAACAAAAGTATTTATAAACTAAATTATTAAAATAATGTGTTAAGAGAAACTATTGTTTTATTGATTGTCTAGAGTACCATGTAGGTCCAAGAGCCTATGTGTTTTCAGTATTGACACAAGTAACAAATACCTTTTTTATTTCTTACATTTTTTGATCTCAGGCTTCTATAAAGCCTAGGGATTATGTTTCTAGTATCCATGAACGAAGTTGAGTAATTTATCTCTCATGAAGTGTCACGGAGTATAGCAGCATTTTATTGACGAAGAGGACTGAGGCGCAGATCACCATCACTGACCCACCTTTTCTCGCCTTACTCAGCCCTGGGTTTCCAAGGTTTTCTTGCTTTCATGACCCATGTGAGTTCTGCACAAGACTTAGGAAGCACTCACTGGCCCAATAACCTAGTCTGTGGAACCATGGTTAGTGATGTATCCAGGTAAGGTTTTTCTATAACCAAAGCCAAGTGGCACCAATCATGAGTCACCGAGCTCTGCAGCACAGTCCTACGTTTATGTTGAAGTTACAGTTGATGCCACATCAACTTCCTCAATTTCACATCAAGAACCTAGGGAGGCAAACTTTTTCTCTTCCTTCTCCTTCCCTTGTTCCTCTTCTTCTTCTCCCTCCTCCTTTTCTTTTTCCTTTTCTTTTTCTTGCTTTCTTATTGTTATGGGATGAATATCTATCTGTCCATTGAAAGTTCACAAGTTGACATTTTATTAACACCTAATGTGATGTTAAATTGGTCCCTTTAGAGAGGGACTAGAGTTGACACGGATTCTTTCAATGAGGTCAGTGCTATTGTAGGAAGGACGTTTGCTATAAGAACCCTTCACAGGACCTGCAAACCCAACATATATGTCTTCAACAGAAGACTTTATCAATCTTGACCTTGGGCTTCCAGTCCCAGGATCGTGAGAGATGAGCTTATGTGAGAAGTGAGCCTGTGATGATGTATCACAGTGACCAAAACTGGGATAAACGATTAGCACATATCTGTTAGAAATACACCACATAGGACAAAGTAGACCACAACTGTTATTTAATAGTGGATAAATAGGTGAAAAACTTGGCCTAAAATATCACAGTCACTAGCTAAAAATCACTTTTCCTGCTAAATAATGAACTCCTGTGTTTTAAGATTAAAGGGGCAGATGCCGTAAAAATTGAATGTTTTTCAGAGACAAACAGTTCTTTACCAAATAAGCCAAAATTAACAACTTTGCAGTCTCCAAAGACATACATCTGAACATGCTCCCATTTTGTAGGAGAAAGTGAAGCATCCTACTTTCCTACTTTCCACTGGGCCACTAGGTGGGCGTGCTGGTTAAATTTGTCACACTTATGCATGAAAGGGGAAGATGGCTAAAAATACAGCCTTGCCAGCTGTCTTTGCCATGGAGTTAGATCCATCACGAATTCCGGAATCGCTCCACTTAAGCTTACTAGAGCGACAGCTGGTTCAGAACAGTCAAACCATTAGACTCAGCTAGGGTTGTTAAATGTCAAACAGTACACTTGAACTTTTCCTCAATTATACAAAAATAAATCTACCCGTGTGGGTGCTTACTGCCGTGTCAGGGATTCTGAATAAGAGGACCAGAGTTTGTCTGAAGCCTCAGCCATGACAGATTTCTATTGGAGTATTCTCAGGGTATGATATATTAATAGGGGAAAATCTCAAATAAAATATACATGGATTTACTGTAAACTGAATGAAACTCCATGTTCATGATTCTTCTCACTCTACTTAAATCAAAATAAGCAGCTCTAAGATATTTGGATTTAATTAAAATCCTTAATACTCATACAGACCAACTGGCCAGGCAGGTATATTAAGTGAAGTTACATAATTCATTAAAAGTAGCTGGCATTCTAATATACTTATGCTGCTCTAATGTCTTCCAATGTCTGACATATCTGTTGTTTCTATTTGTTAGCACTTTGTCAATTTATTGCATTAGTTACTTTTATACAGCTGTGACAAAATACCATGACCAAGGCAACTCATAGAAGGAAAGGTTTGTTCAGCCTTAAGGATTCAGAGGGATGCAAGTCCATTACCATCACATGGGGAAGTCAAACATAGCCGCAGCCAGCCATAATGGCAGCAGCAGCAACTGCAGCAGCTGACAACTTACATTTCCAAAGGCAAACAGGGAAAACACCAAGCAGAGACAACAAACTGGAAACAGCAAGAGTCTTTTGAAAGGTCAAAGCCCTCCCCAATGGACTTACCTCCTTTAGTAAGGATACACCTCCTAAGCCTTCCCCAAAGCCACCCACTAAAGTCCAAGTATTCAAATGCTCAGACTATGGGGGACATCTCATTCAAACCACCACACAAAGTCATCAGCATCTTTATAGATGAATCCAATGTGCTTGCTGATCTCCAGCTCCCCGTGAAAGCTTCCCTGTTTCCGATACAACTTAGCACACTTGCCCTAAAGAAGACTTTCTGACCCGCCATTAACTTTGAGGTATTATATACTCAAATTAGGGTACTGTGTACTTGAAATGCATATTTGATCACTGGCAATATGTGCTATTGATTGTCCTTAAGATCTGAGGAAATATGATGCTAGATGTGTCTTCTTAGAATGTAAGTATCTATATTGTTAAGAGCTTCTAGAGTAGAAAAACATTCATATCAGAACAATACATTGAATAATGTGGCATATTAGATTCCAATATTATTTAATTTCCCATGAGCATATTTAGGACATTTTCAATTCTTACCACAATTTTAAAACAAATAATTTGACTGTGCTTGTTTGCTACTTAACTAATTAATATCATGTTAGCAGAGTAATAAAAAGTAATAAAAGCATTGGATTTTAAATATGTATCCCTGGTTGGCCTCAAATTCACTGTGTAGCCAAAGAAGAGCTGAAGTTCCTGGGTCCCTCTTATCTCTCACTCTGAACGCTGTGATCACAAGTGACCATCACAGCCTGCATATTTACATTTTTAAAACAATAAGTTAGATCTGTAAATAATCAAAATAGGAATCCCAGACCTCTGCTCCCTTTAAAGACACCACAAGAACAGACGTGCCCAGAGGCCCATGGTCCAAGTGTTTATAGATCCCATCTAGTTGACAACCAAGATTAAGCACCACACTTGGATACCCCCAAGAATTGGTAAACCTTTGGTAAATAAGTTTTCAGCTACCCTATGTTTCCTGTGCTCGAATCAAGACTTGGAGTAGTTCCTACATTTGTAAAACCCAAAACACATTTGCATGTTAAAATAATTAAGTGACATTGCATTGAAAATGGAATATCAGGAACAAAATCTTATCAAAGTATGTCCTTTAATGTCTTTTGAATCATGTAACACACGCACATGCGCACACACATGCACACACACATGCGCACACACATGCACACACACACACAGTTTCAGAAGTCTGTGATTATTTGGTAGACCTCACAATCTCAGAAGCTCCTATGAAATTTTCAAGGATGAGAGAAAGAAGCTCGAATTTACATCACTTAGAAGATGTCAAGTTCCTCAATGCAGTTAGGATATAATGGGGGAGGTGTAATGGTTGGCTAATATTCACCAAAGCATTTCTGGTAGAGATAGAGGGAACCTAAAGCAGGTTGAGAGAATATTTTTGAAAAAATTTACAGAAAACCTTTTGCATCAGTGAATGATTAAATAGAGATCAATATCTGAGAAGTTAGGTGGGCAGTTTATCTTACTGGTGATATGATGTTTATTGACAGCACCTCTCAGGAGGGGTGCAGAACTCATTACAGGAGACAGAGAGAACTGTCTAATGTACTGGTGTACAATGAAGGTCTTGCCCAAGTTCAGCCCACCAATGATGTCTGGGAGCTTATGAGTATTACTAATATAAGATCATCATTGAAGTACATTTGTAATTTACACACACACACACACATGCGTGCACACACACAAACATATGTATATAATGATTACTTTAATCAGGGAGTTAATCTATACTGTCAATTTGTCAATATTCAGTTACGGTATTATACTGCTAAAGGGCTTATTCATTTTTACTTCAAAAGAGTTAAGGTCTTTGCAGAATTTTAATGCTTCCCTTAAAACTCCTAAGCATAGTTAAAAGAAAAAAAAATTCAGCAATTTTAAAATACCTTAATCGCAAACACCTCTTAACCAAGAACAGTTTAGAAACCCCATCCATTTGACCTGTAGGAATTTGAAAAAGAAAATAGCCCTTTCTATTTTTAACATCCAATATCTGAAGTATAAATCCAAAACTTTCTTGAACCCATTGCGACACTGAGGTACCTAGGTGACCTCAATTCTAACGGACATGCCCTCCAATGGAGCGGGAGGCACAGATGCTGTCTGTTGTAGAGTCCTGGAGAGGTAGGACCTGAGCAAACAGGGTGACTTTACCTAAGCAAATACTCAAGGCTGGGCCCAAGTCTCCTTTGACTCAGACCCAGACAGAAGGTTTGTGCTTCCTAAGCTTCCCACCAGAGGCTCTCTATGCACCAATTTGCAGAAGAGCAAGGAAGAAATACCTTCTGGGTCCCTGGATCTCCACTTTTAGAAACTCAAGTGCTCAGAATTGGCTATATGCCCGTTTCCTACATTACACACACACACAGAGATGCTCTGGGTCACGGATGTTACCATGCTGTCTTGGAATGGCATGTGCCATGCCTTCAGACGCTAGTGGTTTGGGTCATTTATTATGCAGCGTTCGTTTGGACTGAGGCCTAACCTTCATTCTCACTAGGACTAGGGAGTTCTCTCTGGATGCAACAGAGCCATTGGTTTAGGTCTCAGTATCAACAGGCTTCTTGGTCTTCCTCACCTTAGTCTTGGGCTGGTGTTTGGAATGAGTTCTATTAAGGTGGGGATATCTGTGCAGTGGCAGTTTGGGCTCCTGGGACCAGGGTCTCAGTAAAGAGTATTCCTGGTGAAATGCTAGCTGTGCTCCTGGACACCATTGTGGTTTTCTGATTTGTGGTTTCCACTTTTAAAAAAATCACAGCAGTGACTGAGGACAGACAGACGCTGAAGTAGATTCTGCATGACGTATGCTCCAAGAGTTGCTTCCTCCTTGTAATTTCGTGGGTACACATTTCACTAAGAGCATGAATTTAGAGACTTTGACAGAGATTTGGAAATATATATTTTATAGTGCATGCCTAAATATCTCAATGTATTAAAATATTAGGGTTAGTTGGCAACTTAAGTCCGCAGTGTTTAGAGGGGTAAGGCTAATTCTACAAATCCTTTGCAATACCTATATTCAAACAAGAGTGAAAAATCAGAGCAAGTGGCTGAATTTCTTTTAACGCACAAGTGATGGAGGCTAGAAGAACAGAACCAGCCACAAAGACGAGTCCCAAGTCCAAATGTAGCATTGTGTTTAGTCAAATAAAAAGCCAGCACACTAATTAATTGTGGTCTTGGATTTCCACATAAGGGCCTCGGATTCCTGAAGAGGTTTCATTTCAATGCGAGATGGAAGGAAATTGGTCTCTTTTTAAGAGACTCAGAGTGACTAAGAATATCCTGGGATGAGACAATTATGCTAATAGAGCTACAGTCCATGTGCAAAGTAGATAATTATCCCCAATATTCACAGAGTAATTATGCCACCAACATCTTCCTCCCCAAAAGGAGAAAGAAAAGCCAGAAACTATACGAACTTCTCAAGGGCTAAGAACAATGATCAGTTCCAAAAGGGCAAAACATATGAATGAACGCTAACACAGTTTTGAGTGAAGGTTTCATTTACTATTTGCAGAACCACCATAGGATGTATCAAAGTAGCAGAACTTTCCAGAAGTAGTCTGCGTAAATAACATTCGCAGGACCATTTTACACTGTCACTAGAGTAGCCCTATTCACATAAGCTGGAGCACACGTGCATGCAAATGCCTGTAATAAGTAGGAAGGCTTAAGTGGAGTGAGCGGGGCCTGTGGCTGGTGGCTGCTGATGAATATTTAGCATCCGCTGGAATGTGGCCTTTTGCAAACACATGCATTACACTCCAGCAAACCGTTTATCTCAATTTTAAAAATCACTTATTGAATCTAACCCACGTATTTGCTCACTTGCAGCTGCTTATTAGAGGAGATAACGCCAACATCAAGCCATTTCAGAGCCCCAAAACACGTCCCGAATAAACCCTGCTTTTCCCAGGAAAATTCACACTTCCCTTCACGAGGTTTACCCGGATTACCCAACACTGCAGAGGGGGTTGTGAATTTGACCTTTGTTTCCCCGTTTATCATACTATTAATGCAGACTCACGTCCATTTTTTATAAAGGTTGACCTCTCGTGTGTGATGTCTCTTCGCCATTAAAATAAATAACACACAAGCACAGCTTCGGAAATGCCAGCCCACAGCTAGATCTTCTTTGAAAACCTTTGAGCGTCCACAAGGAAAAACCCACGGGAGTATTTAGTGATATGACCATCCTCTGTTGGGGATGCTCATGTGAGTATGTGCTGTCACACATGGCTTCAGTCCTGTTACACACGGTTGGCCAGTGTTTCCTAATGCAAAAGGCCTAAAAGCACAGCCGGCTCATCTAATTATTCAAGGTACTAACTTCTGGATTGCTCTAGCAGTCTGTTGTTTATAGAAAACACATGTAGCTTACTAGTTTAGTAAAACTCAATTTCGTGCACGTCTTAGATGGAGCTTTAAAATGACACTATTTCATTAATGCAAGCTGGACTTTTTTTATACTCCAACAGAAGCAGAAGTTGATCTTACTTTTGTATTCCAGGTGAAAGCCCGCAGCGGCAACACTGATGTCCGACTGGAAGTGCAGGCAGAGCTGGTTGGAGGTGCTATTCAGCAGTGCGGGCACTGTGGTACCTGCATGGAGAAGAGTTACAGCGTTAACACTACACGGACCGAGTAAGGAAGACCACATCTTAGACTTCCAAGTACCTAGAGCTTGTCTGATCATCTCTGCTTAATTTGAGTGTTGAAACTACCACAGTTTTGTCCAGCTGTCCCATTTTTGCAAGACAGTTTCCAGGGTCCTTAGAGCTGTTGCCACTTCCTCCAGATGGCGCCCAGTCCCCTGACCTGCATTCTAGCCTAGGTTAATGACAGCGATCACACCATCTCTCTATGAGAAAATAAAGGATGAATTCTGTAGCCCTGGGAAGAATTCTTTCTCTTCCTGGAGTTACCCTAAGGTAGGGAAGAGTCTTAAACTGTGTTGCTCTTGCCTCTCATGACCTGAATGTGTTCCTCCCCCAGCTCCTTCATACTATGAAGTCTAATAATTCTAAACAACTAATATGCCCTTACAGAAACCACTCCCAACACCTTGTCCTGAATTTAGCCTGTGCTGGTGCACTAAGGTGCCCTTCTTATTCTGAGATCCTCTACTGTGGTTTTATTTCCTTCACAAGTCAGGTCAGAAAGCCCCCTGAACTTCTGACTGACCTGCCCTCATCCCCTTCCACACTGAGACCCAGCCCAGCATCACTGTTTTTACAAACTGAGGGTTTGAAAGACAAAGGCTAACAGGAGATTTAGACAGGGTAAGGATACCTGCTGGTCATGGGCTTGTGATAAGGCTAGGAATGACATCAATGGATGACATAGTTGGTATGTGGGAAATACCTAAGTATAGAGTAAAACCTTTTTGCAGATCTTGGGATGCCCTCTGTAATCTTTCACTAGATTTTCAGAAATTCACCCAAAATTTGAACATACATTTTATCTAATACTGTTGGTTTATTGCCCAACCAGTACTGAATTATTTAAAATGGTCTAGAAGATAAAATGAAAAAAAAAAAGAGGAAAGACAAGGAACCCCATATCCATTGTGTGTGTGTGTGAGTGTGTGTGTGTGTGTGTGTGTGTTTGTGCACACGTGCATGTGTATGTAGACTTTAGGAAGTTAGCTTGCTGCTTTGAGATCTGCTCCTCAATCATTTCATTAACTCCTAGATGCCACAGGCAGTAGAATTCAGGAGGTGAGCAATCTTTAAGATAAAGCACTAATACAAAATGCACAAAAGACCACAAAGTATGTGTGTGGAAGAGTCTCTTACAGAATGCTTTCAGATTCAGGCCTTTGGTGTTTAACTCTGAGTTTATAGAATTCAGAGAGAAAGAGAGATGGATAGATAGACAGATAGATGATAGAGCTAAACAGACGGAGGATGAATGACAATTGTTTAACACTGAGTGTTCTTGGGGAATTGTCTGTAGGTACGTCCTCTCTGGGTAACACCTTGTCCTGGTTCAGCCTCAGTAAGAGAAAGTATTGGTCATAAGGTATCCGGCAGGGCACCCCAAGGCCTCAGAAAGAGACAGAGGTTGTAGAGAATCATAGAGGAGGAGGATGATCATTTCTTTGTCTACTGTGTAATCTTAAACTGTTTCTAACACACACACACACACACACACACACACTCACACACGCACGCACACACTCACATCCTACATTGACTAGCATGATGACTTATATTGAAGAATTACCACAATGTTTATCATCTTTCATCTTGCATACTGGTAATGTGGTGGGCACACTAAGAGAAATGACATTAACTGTGGATGTAATAGCTTCTACATGTTTTCATCCCATGGTCCCATGGTCCAAATGACGTGGCTTGATCTGACATTGGGGGAATCTCACAGTGTCTGTTTCCACTTCTTGCTCTGCTTAAGTGACTACTGATACTACACTGAAACACTCTTCTTTGCCTTCTCTGTTCTAGTTGCATTTCTGTTGCTGTGCTAAAATACCCTGCCAAAAACCAGGAGAGGCCAGGAACAGTTATTGGACTGGTATTTCCAGTTAAAGTGCATCATTTTGGGGAATTTAACATAGGAATTCAATATATCATGTCTAGAGTCAAGACAGGAGAGAAAAAAACCAAACAGCACACCATCCCCAAAATAAAATAAAAAATCCACAAGCTCTTTCCTCGGATACTACATAGGCAAGGGCCCCCTCAATTAACAAACCAAGACAATGCCCAACAGACATGCCCATGGACCAACCTGACCCAGACAGTTTATTAAGATTTTCCAGGTGATTCTGGGTTGCACCAAGTTGGCAGTTAAAACTAAATGGCACAGCACCACAGGTCTCCTACCAACAAGGAAGAATCCATAACTTCTTACCTACAATTGAAACCACACTAGGCTACCAGTGTTGAAAGTGATACATGCATATGTTTTGTTTTGTTTGTTTTGTTTTTCAAATTCAAAGGTAGGAATTTACTTTGGACAGCCTGATTGTTCTGTCATCTACTCTATGTAAGTTATCAGAGAGTTCCCAGCTCCCAGCTTAGCGACATACACATAATCATGGCTTGCTTTTTTTTTTCTTTCAACTATACAGCAGACTTAGAAGCCCACTTTTACTCTAGGCTCCAAGATGAATTAGCTTTATCGTTTAATGCCACCTTCATAAACTTGAAGGCATTCTGATTCCACTAAATGAAGATCATGGTAAGCCTTTTGCTCAGATGAGCTAATGGGTTATGAATATGACATTGCTTTGTAAATGCACATGATTTTTTAGACGAAAGATTATACCTTTGGGTATACCAATCATGAAAGCTAGAAACCATTTATCCCATGCTTCAGGAGGTTTGTATACGGTGGGCCTATCATCACGCAGCTACCTCAGGACACAGAATCTCCCCTGTTTCTTCCATACTCTGGAGCTGACTTTGGGTCTTCTCAGGGTAGCCTAATGACAGAGGCTTATTCCCTCCATGCAAAATATAACTGAATGATTTTTTAAAATGTTGCCACAGGCAGAATATTTCTGATCACATTGTTTTATGGTGACCCAGATAGGATGACACATAACAAAGGAAGCTGCAAAATTTTATTATTGTCCCTGCAGAGTCTACTCTCAGTATACTGATATTTGCTTTCCTTTAATTCCGACTGTCAGATACAAGTCTGCATGAATTCTGCTCTATTTTACTCATTTATAATTTATAACCCGCCTGCTTCTAAAAGTGATTTTTTTCAATGGCTTACTGAAAAAGATCTACATACATATTCCTACCCAAGCAGAGATGAAAAACCAAAGCACTGAATTTATTAAAGATGTCAATCATTTTGTTTTGAAATATAAATTTCCTATGACACCTGGTTCTTATTTATTTTTATTCACCAATTAAAATATTTTAGAATCTGATTTATAAATACTTTTAACTATCACAGGAACAAAATCCTTACATATTGATGGTGCTCTTTGAAAAATCCAAACTCTGGTCTGCTGTAGCATTTTTCTCCACATAACATGCATTTTTTTATTGAGAATTTCGTGGGTGTCTACAATGACATAGGATCCTATCCAATTTAAAAACCATTCTTCTAAAAGAACTGAAGTGATGAGTAGCGGAATTGAAATCTGCTGTAGTATAAAATAAGGTCTAACGTATCAATTATCATTCTAGATAAGACACAGTTCTCTCTGTGTCCATGATGCATATGCATGTGGATGTCATAGCAGTCCCTATGTGTACGATCTCTGAACACACTACAGGCCTACTGACTAATTCACAGAGGTTCTCCAAGTCAGGCTAACAAGGAAGACACAGCACAATCTGAGCTGAGGTCCCAGTCTCACTTACATATACTTTGTCTACCAGCTCATCATATGACAGTCCAGTTACAATCTCTTGTTGCTGTTATTATAAGATGATGGTGGTGGTGGTGGTGGTGGTGGTGGTGATGATTTTGGTGGTGATGGTGGTGGTGATGGTGGTGGTGATAGTAGTGGTGGTGGTGGTGATTATGGTGTTGTTGGTGATGGTGGTAGTGGTGGTGGTGGTCGTAGTGGTGATGATGGTGGTAATGTTGGTGGTGGTGATGTTGGTGGTGGTGGTGGTGATATTGGTGGTGGTGGTGGTGGTAGTTATGTTGTTGTTGTTGGTGGTGGTGGTTGTGGTGGTAGTGGTGGTGATGGTGGTGTTGGTGGTGATGTTGCTGTTGTTGTTGGTAGTGGTGGTGATGGTGTTGTTGTTGGAGGTGATGTTGGTGGTGGTAATGATGGTGATGGTGATGTTGGTGGTATTGGTGATATTGGTGGTGGTGATGTTGATGGTAGTGGTGATGTTGGTGGTGGTGGTGATGTTGGTGGTGGTGGTGGTGGTGGTGGTATTGGTGATATTGGTGGTGGTGATGTTGATGGTAGTGGTGGTGGTGATGTTGGTGATGGTGGTGGTGGTGGTGGTGGTGTAATAGTAATGATGATGCCAAGAATGCCCTTTGTGTTCTTCACCCTTCATCTCAGTAAGGATCTGCAATTTAGGGAATTATTCATTCCGACATTGACTTCACACCCATTGTATACAAAATGGTTACATTTGTACATGTATGCATATTACATACAATAATGTATTATATACACATTACATACATTCTATGTAACATATGCATTCTGCATATAGTCCTACCATCCTAGCATTACAGTCAATAATCCTCCTAGAAATGCCCTTCCTCTAAGGCACTAACTTTACTAATGCTATGACTCTATACTTGCTTGTGCTGTGGTGACATCCACCCTCCACCCCCAAGCCATAAGTTTATTTTCATTGGTACTTCATAATTACAATTTTGCTACTGTTATATATTGTAATGTAAATATCAGATATGTGACCCTTGTGACATTGACCTCCCAGAAGAGTCACAACCCACCAGCTACCTCTGGCCTTTAAATTTTAAGTGACATAGCGATGGTCTCAAAAGTGGAGAAGACATGTCCTCTTACCCTTAATGTATTTATGAACTCAGTTCTTAACCTTACAGTTTTACTGAATATTTTTTAGTCCCCAACTTTGCCACATACTCAATACCTTTACCTAGGTAGGCCTTAATGGTGTTAAATCACACCTACCCCCCAAAGCCCCCCAATTAACCAATCAAATAAACAAAACAACAGCAAACCACCCTGAGAACATGTAGAAGAAAAACTGATCAAGTATGAAGTTTCAAAATCCACTGTACCCGCAAAAAGAAAAGGAAAAACCCTTTAACATGGAGATTCTGCTGCTGTCAGAAACCCTCAGTCCTTCAACCACCACAGTTCTGACCAAGCATAGAGACACCACCAGAGTAAAGGCTTTATCTGTTTGGTTTGGTCACAGACTATGAAGTCCTCATGAAGACGTCAGGTTTTTGACTGGCTGTGGGGAGACATTGCTGGCCTGTGCTCCTCCCTACCTAACTGTTTCCCCTATCAGACATGGGGGCTCACACACTATGGTATGTATGCAGAGAGAAATAATGAAGAGACAGAGGGAAAATTATAAATATGAACTCAAGGTGATTTAACCAGAAAGTGTCAAGGACAAAAACACCAGAGACCTGAGATATCTCACCTCAATCAGAAGACAAGAGGAAAGACAGACGGGCCCTATCCAGTCTATTCTAGAACTATGGAATGAGAAGGGTTGGTGCCTCAGTTTGATTGACATGATATCCACATGATCACTCTGCTCATCAGATGCCCAGTTCTGCCAAAGCGAGAGTCTGATCATTCATCACAAAGGGATTCTGCTCCCTTTGGGAACTAGTGAGTAAAATAATTGCCTGAGGTTCCAAACATGGCTGCATGGTAGTGGCGCTGAGGGCAACTCCTTCCCTAGGGTACTGCATCATACACAGTTGTGTAGCACACAGGGTACACATTCCAGAGCTTCCAGATTATTGCTTGCTTTATTATTATGCAAGGGGATACTTGATATTTACATAGTTATGGGCCTAAGATATCCCGGGTCAGTGGACACACACTGGCCCATGCATCCCCTACCCCCAGGATGTCTGGGTGGCAATGGCGATTCTCTGCTGCCATGAGGCCACTGTGCAGTTGACTGTAGCTTGCACATGCCTTTGAAAACATCAATTCACACTTGTGGCAAGCATCTCCAAGATGTCCTAACATACAGCCCCTCCTGTAGGTCAATTCTACATAATGTTCTGTCCAGTGTAACACCAATAGGGACATAGGATTTAATGGGGAAAAAAATCTGTGATGTAACCTAAAGGCATTGTATTCAAGTGAACATAGACGATTTTTATTAATCTGACTTCCTTTATTATTTAGAGAACTTATTACATAAAACAAGCTTGTTTTGTTTCACAAGGGTCCAGTCACATTATTTCAATTGGATTTGCATCTTCCAGAGCATTGTTTAAAATTTTGATAGTGTTTGAGACTTGTTTACTTATAGTTTAATTTTGTGTACATGCACATCTGTATCTATGCTAGGTGCTTTCCAGGTGCCTTCTTTTACCACTCCCTACTGTATATTTGAGTCTCAGCCTGTCACAGAACCAGGATCTTACTGATTCAGACCCACTGGCTGCCAATGAACTCCGGATAACCTGTACCCATCTTCCCAGAACTAGGATTACAGACAGGATTGTAGGTAGAAGCCTCAGTCATTTCTCATGTGGGTTATAGACTAGAGTTTGAACCCGGGTTCCTATGCTTACGTGGTAAGCACTTTGCTAGTGGGGCCATTTCCCAACCCAATATTTACTTTTGTTTAATATTTATTGTTGAAAATGTTTGCACATTTTCATTTTCTACTAATTAAAACCTGAAAGCAACAAGCTGCATCTCGCTGCAATGAACTACAAATGGCCCAGTTATTTTTACAAAAGGGATTTCCTGATGCAAACCTAGAAACTTGCTCCATTAAAATCCCTATTTTCATTTTAGAGAAGAATGTATGCTAAGTCTCAGCTAGGACCTCAGGGGTGCTTCATGTTTAGACAACTGTTTCATCCCCCTATCTCAAAGCAAACGCTTCAGTCATTGTAATCATCCAGTCTAGAGTTAAAAAAGGGAAAGGTTACAAGACACACACTGATGTGTTTTCTCAGTATTTTATTGTCTTACTATTTTTCATTCCTTGTATATCTGATAATTTTGAAATGGAAACGTTATTCTTTTCTAGTAAAAGAAATTCAGGTCAGAGGGTTGGTTAGACAGTGGTGCCACATATCCAGGCTACCTACATCCCTGGGAGTTCCAGTTCATAGGAGTATTCTGGTCACTCATGGAAAAGTCTATGGGCCACCAAGTTTGGGATATGCCATAGCAACTTTGGATAACCTCACTGGGAACATCAAGCAAATGGCGAAGGGTCAATGTTTAACCTATGAGGTAACAGGCCCACATCTAGTCGTCTGAGATGAAAAAGGTAAAAGGTTAGGTTCTGTTCTGCAGCCAATAATGCAGCCAGTCATGAGTATGCAATAAAAAACATCCCGCAAATCTGGACACCACAGCTCAGAGAAGCATTACAGATGGTAACGCACATCATGTGCCTAGAAGGTGACACACTTTGAGAAATAAAATCCCAAAGCCTGGGATTCCCCTCACACACAAAATGTCTCCATTTGGCTGGTCCTCTTTCCTGTTTTATTCAACAAAAGTAAAATTACAAATGTGTATTTTCTGAGCACTGATAACTACTCCAGAGGGCCATCAGCATCGGAGCCCCGAATTTACAGCTTGTTTTCAATATCATAGATGGCTTAAGACTCTTAGCTTCTCACTGGTATCTGATGAGGTCTGTGGAGAGTCAGCTCTGTCTCCAGCCTGTGAAATCCCTCCAGCTCTAGGCAATGGGCATCAGAACTGCACAGAGGTAATTATAACAAACAGTCTTTTAAATTAAATTTATATTTTCTTTATGTGGATGGGTGTTTTCTGGTGCACCATGTACATACCAGGTGTCTGTGGATGCCAGAGGAGGGCATTGCTGTATCCCCTGGAATTGGAGTTCCTGAGAGAGTCTACCAGAGCCTTACCAATATAGATGTGGATACTTGCAACCAACCATTGGAATGAGCATGGGAACCCAATGGAAGAGACAGGGGAAGGACTGGAGGAGCTGAAGGGGTTTGTAACCCTTTGGAATAAGAACAATATCAACCAACCAGACACTCCAGAGCTCCCAGGGACTAAACCACCAACCAATGACTATACATGGGGGGACCCATGGCTCTAGCTGCATACGTAACAGAGGATGGCTTTGTCTGGCATCAGTGGGAAGGGAGGTCCTTGGTCCTGTGAAGCCTCCAAGGGAAATGCTAGGGTGGTGAGGTAGGAGTGGGTGGGTGGGTTGGTGGGGGAGCACCCTCATAGAAGCAGGGGGAGGGGGTATGGGATAGGGGGGTTTGAAAGGGAATAACATTTGAAATGTAAATAAATAAATAACCAAGAATAAAAGAAAGGAAGGAAGGAAGGAAGAAAGAAAAAGAAAGAAAGCAAGAAAGAGAGAGAGAGAGAGAGAGAGAGAGAGAGAGAGAGAGAGAGAAAGAAAGAAAGAAAGGAAACAGACTGAGCAAGCCAGTAAGTAGGACTCCCCTGCATCAGTTTCTTGCTCCAGATTACTGCTCTGTTTGAGTCCTTTTTCTGGCTTCCCTAGGTGTGTGATGTAGAACTGTAAACTGAAACAAACCTTTGCCCCCTCCCCCCAAAAAGAACATGGAAGGAGTATAGAAGTACATATTGCTCCAGGTCCATGCCTTTGTGAGCTGGGGATGGGTGGGGTAAGGCTTAAGAAGTGTCACCATTCTTTCACAGTGAAGAATGACAGATCACAGGTCTCGTTGAGGTACACTGGATCGTTTCCCAGGTGTCTTAGCCTTGGATAAGCCTCCTTCTTAACCTTACCCCTGTCGTGGGCCTCTCTATCCATGGCTAGCCTCACAATCCTACCATTAATTGCTGAGCTGCCTGGCTCCTCCAGATGGCACAGGACCCCATTGCCACAGCACTCTCACCTGACTCAACACTTGGACCTGGCCCACTGGCAGGCATTATGGGAAAGAATTGCTGTGCGGGGGACTGTCCACAGACTGGCTTCTGTCCTTGCTTTCTTTGGCTTTCAT